>NC_083227.1:144591288-144897500 GCF_032191835.1 Heteronotia binoei | reverse complement strand
GGCAGCGGCTCTCCAGGGTCTCAAGCGGAGGTTTTTCACACCTATTTGCCTGGACCCTTTTTAGTTGGAGATGCCGGGGATTGAACCTGGGACCTTCTGCTTCCAAAGCAGATGCTCTACCACTGAGCCACCATCCCTCCCTAGTGGAATTCTCTCTTCTGTGTAATTGTTAAACATAAGACCGTCTCCCTCTTTGTTCATATTCCACAGGGGCTTCTGTGTTAGACTGATGCTACAAAGAAGAGGCTTGAGGTGCCTTAAAGGCCTTAACAAGCCTTTATAGCTCGAGGTGTTGTGGGCCAAAGCCTCCCCTTTCTTCAGTAGAATGAGCAGGAGTGGATTAGGAAATAAAAAAAATGGCTCAGGAGTGCTATAGGTTAGTGCTGCAGGGACACTCGGTGAAGCGGGAGAACACTGGGCACAAGCTCATCCATTTCATTCTCCTCAATACTGGCAGCAGTGCAGGAAGGGGCAATTGATGAGTGAGCGCCAGTTGTATTAATGATGAAAGGACGGAGCTAAGTGGCTGCTGAGGAATTGGCATAGTAGCTGGGGCTCAGCTCTGTTTTCTCCTGGTTCCTATTAGCTATAGCAGCTCCTAGTGATTAGCAACCTGTGTAACTTCATATCTGCCTTCTTGTCAGAGGCCAGGCTAAAGAGGTGATAGATGATTTATGTTAGAATTGGGGTTGCATATGGAGGTAGTTCTAATGTTAAGTTTTTATTAAGCCCTTATATGGTTGCACCATCTTTGCTTGAGATGGGCCAGTAGTCTCAAGATTGTTTTGATAGGGATTGACAATCCTTTCATTTACGCAGGTTGCTCTTACTTTTTGGATGATTAATATAACTTCATATTTGAAGTATCTTACAATGCACAAAGAATGGGCAAAGAACTCCCTTTAAAAAGTGCAAGTTGGCCCCTTCTGACTGGAATAATGCCTGGGAAATGGAGGGATTTTTTGCCTGATATAGTTTTGGGAGCACATATGGAAGACATTAAACGAGCTGTTCTGCTAGATCTTTAGTTGGGCAGTGGACATTGCTGTACATCAGTATGGCCTCCCAACCACACACTGGCCTATTTGTGAGCCCTATTAGGAGTAGTGATTGATTTTGACTATTATCATCTGTCTATTTGCTCAGCCAGGGACTAGGTTTTGCAATGGTCACCATCTGAACTTTTTTATTAGTAAATTGCTCCGTTTCGTTTTATGTTTTAGCTAGTTATTTTAGAAATGTCATTGTTTTATTCCTGACGTGACCTGTCCTGAGCCTGTTTAGAGAAAGGCGGGATAGAAATGTGAAATAAATAAATAAGAAATACATTTTCTCCTTACTTGAACACCCCTACTTTGATCACTTTTCCTTAGAAGTTTCACAGTTTCCAAATAGTATACCAAACTATTTATTTGATATATGTTTCATTCTGTTTGTGACCTGCAGTTAACACTTTTGGACATAGTCTGGAGTGTTGCGGGCAAATATGGTGCTTTATTGAATCTGCCTCATTAGCAGTGAAATGACAGGCCAGGCGAATCCCAAAGAACAGTAAACTGGCAGTTAGGCTTGCTGAATATCCAAGTCTCTAAAGAAGAAAGCTCTGATACTATCCAGTTGACTAATATAATAATACAGCAGATAAATGTGATATTAGGTTAAACAGTGTAGTCAAGTGTTTATGATGCAAATTGCTTTTTTTGGTGATGAACGTGTTTATAATTAAAAACGTACAACCCAGTCATATCGGATGTCTTTCTGTAACTTCAAGTAAAAGTGTCCAGACCTTTAATGTCCCTTGATTTCCACTGTTTCCATAGGTCCATTAGCATTTTGTGTCAGTATTACTCTCTCTTAAGTGATATTTATATCCAAGACAAAGCCTTTGTACTTAACCCTTTAAGATCTGAAATGTGTCTGTGCTAGGTGGTAAGTAAAGGTTAAACTACTAGACTTGATACTATAACTCAATAATATACCGCATTTTCCACAGGAACCCTGTTTAGTTTCCTTCCTAATGGTGTCCTTGACTTATACAGCTTTCTTCTACATGGGTGAATGGTTTTTTCTGTTCATTTGTTTGCTGTTCTAAGGGACACCCCCTGAAACTTAGTGGCTCAGCCCTCATGGAAATAGATGTGCAGAGGGTTTATGTGCAGAAGAAAAGCAATACATTTTACACAGGTCCTTATACACAGGTCCTCCATTCTTCCACACACTGCCTGTTGCCAGACATTTTGCTAGGTGAGTGCTTGAGCTCAGGCATTTTTGTTGGTTGTTGAGTATAGCAGCTTGAAAATGTATAATAGAATCTAGGCTTGTGAATTTTCTTCCTGGAACAAAAAATTTAGTATCCCCATTGCAGCTTTCTAGGAATATAATTCTCAAGTTGGCCTTGTTTGGGAGAAGTAAGGGGCATGTGAATGATTAATGTTCTTCTGTAGAAGGGTGAGCTAGGCAGGTCCTTTCACTGTGCCTGTGCAGAATGTTGTACACGGTAATTACCATGCAAACAGACAGAATTTAATTGATATAGTTGGATTTTTCCTAGTTGGATTTGCTGCAAAGGAGAATGTGATTGGAATATCCAAGAAAGCCCCATCTTTTATTCAAGAAGCAAAGTGGTATGACTAAGAAATCCAAAGCTGTTGTTAGAGAGAAATTGCTGTAGGGTTAAGTGTGGTAGCAGCTGAAATTGCTTTGTAGTTTAAATGGTTGTATAACTTATTAAATATGTTTGGAAAGTCTGTTCCATATGCCTTCTGTCATGTTTAATATTTTACGCAGTCATACATATTTACTTGCCAGCTATCGTAATATGTTATATTTCAGGGTCTATGGAAATTTGAATGGTCTTGAGTGTATGTATCATGGACTGTGGAAGCTGGCAAAGAATTCAGTAGCTTGACCTATATCTCGCAAAAATAACTTCCATGTTTAAAGACACATTTATTTTTAGCTGAAAACAAAATACTAGACAGTGACAAACGAGGAAGCTCCCCCATTACCCATCAAAATGTAGAAGTGTAATGTACTGTAATTAGCAAACATGCAAAAGTGCCCAATTTGCATAATATTACTTGTTATCAATTTAGGTTATTGGCTCCCGTCTAGCCATCTAACATTGATGTCCTGCAGTTTAACTACCCAGCCTACAGTCACTACTTGTCATCAAGCAAGAAGATTGCTTTCGTTGATTTTATGCAAGATATGTCTAGCAACAACCAATATATGAGTTATTATATGTTTTTGTTCTGTTTAAAAAAATTTTTTAGGTGCCATGTATGTTTTCTAACTCAATAAAATGATTTTATTAGCTGATAATCTCTACAAAATAACCAGGATCTGTATTTACTGGAATATAAGCGACTGTTTTCTTGTAAATGTTTGTTTCTTTTACTGGAAAGCCAAACCAAAGGGAAAAAAATCACATAATGGAGTATGTTGCACAACTCTTTTGTTTATTTATTATTTTATTGTATTGCATTTGTCTCCTGCCCTTTCCACAAGCAGGCTCAGGGTGTGTTCCATCATAGAATGGTAATATGTAAAATCACAGCATTAAAATTTACAAATTAAAATACAGCTAAAATGTTCAGAACAGCTAATCAGCGCCTCAGTAGATACAGTATAACCAGTTAAGTCCTCAGGTGGTCATTTGGATCTGAGGTTGCTATAGGGGAAGCCTAATAGAAAGGAGATGCCTGCTGCCTCCACTAAAGGCCTGACAGAACAGCTCCCATTGCACTATTATATTATTTGTCTTGGTCTACTGTGGTGTGTTTGTATATATTATATGGTTTTATTGTTTTGTTGTGAGATTGGAGAGCCAGTTTGGTGTAGTGGTTAAGTGTGCGGACTCTTATCTGGGAGAACCGGGTTTGATTCCCCACTCCTCCACTTACACCTGCTGAGATGGCCTTGGGTCAGCCATAGCTCTGGCAGAGGTTGTCCTTGAAAGGGCAGCTGCTGTGAGAGCCCTCTCCAGCCCCACCCACCTCACAGGGTGTCTGTTGTGGGGGAGGAAGGTAAAGGAGATTGTGAGCCGCTCTGAGACTCTTCGGAGTGGGGGGTGGGATATAAATCCAATATCTTCATCTACCTCATCTGTTGTGGGGGAGGAAGGTAAAGGAGATTGTGAGCCACTCTGAGACTCTTCGGAGTGGAGGGCGGGATATAAATCCAATATCTTCTTCTTCACCTTGAGAAAGGCAGACTGTATATTAAGTGAATAATAATAAGAAGGCGGAGAAGCAAATATTTTGTGGTGGAGATGACATTAATGGTGCTGAGCCAGTGTGGTATACTGGTTAGAGTGTTCAACTAGGTTTTGGGGGATGGGATTTCAAATCTTCACTGTGTTGTAAAGTTCGCTTGCTGACATCGGACCAGTCACTCATTTTAAGACTACCTACCTCTCAGGGTTGTTTTGAGGGTGAAATGTAGAAGGAGTGGATGTATGCTAGGTTGAGTTCTTTGGAGGAGGGGCTGAATAAAAGTGTATAAATAAATATAGTAAGGCTAGTGTAGAGAAATTATTTATTTTGTATATTTTACAATAAAGGACATTTTACTCAGTAATTCTAATGCACACTTTTTGTTTTTGTTCTTTTATATGTTTTAAGGAACGGAAGGGGACAGCTAAAGTGGACTTTTTGAAGAAGATTGAAAAGGAAATCCATCAGAAGTGGGATGATGAGAGAGCATTTGAGGTTAATGCAGCAGATGCTGCAAACCAGAAAAGGTGAGAATGTGTGGAGCTAATAGGAAACCAATGGGGGAGGGAAGATTGAATGTACAGAACTCTGCAGTTCTGGACTATTTAGCTGTAAAACTACTTCAGTATTTAAGATTGTTCCCCTAGAATCATTGCATTCCATAGAAAAAGTTACTTTAGTTTTTGATGGGGCTTGTTTATATAGCGCATAACTTTGGGATATATATATATATATATATATATATATATATATATATATATATATATATATATATATATATATATATATGTGCATAGTATGGACACGGATGCTGTTTATCGTACTCGGATGCAGTTAACTGTGCGTAGGATAGAAGCCTGAGTACAGTGTGGAAACCAAGTATAGGCTTCCATGCTTCCATGCCTAGTAGAACCTGGTGCTTCCTTAGAAGAATCATTCAGGAAGGATAGTATGAGATGAGTTAAAAATGGTACTGAGCCAGTGTGGTATACTGGTTAGAAGATCTGGGGCTGAACAAACTAGGCTTTAGTAAAATACAACAGCGCAGTGAAGCATCAGACTACAAGGAACAAATCTGGGACTGGGGAAGTTGTATCGTATGTTGGATGCCAAACTGGTATTCAGGTTTGTGCCCCCTGGACTGTGCACCTGAAATCAGTCTCTTAAAGTTGCTTCAAACGTGGTATGCTTCAGTAACATTTCCCAGGATTTACAAAGATTGAATTGATCGTCATATAGTTAAATAAGTCTCCCCCCAAAATATTTTTAGCAGTCCTTTTGACTTCATAATGCTAAATAGTACGTCCTCTAGAGATCTTTGTTGGAGACGTAAGTGTGCATCTGAAAATATTGGACCCAGATGAATGGTAGAATTTTACTTTGCAGTTATAGAAATGTTATGCATTGCTCGCTGTGCTTGGCTTCAAATCAGGCAGCTCATACCATTCCCCCGACTTAAGATGGATTTAAGGTTTTAAATTTAGAATTACATAAAAAGATGAAAGCATTAGTACGTCTGGATTTATGTTTTTTTAAATTTTAATTTAGCCCAAATGTCCATTATCCCAGTAACAATAGGGTTTGTGTATTCTTCACCTCTTTGCTTCCGTGGTCTAGACAGTTTGAAATACCTATATCCTGCCTTTCTTCCAAGGTGCTCATGGCAGCATATATATTTTACTGCCCCCACTTTAATCTTTACAGATTGTGCTGAGCATGCTTGACATTCTGTGATCTTCAAGGAAGAGCTGGGATTTGAACTCAGTTTCCTCAGTCCTAGATCACATCATCTACCACACTGTGTACAGGATTGCAGCCTTAATGAGAAGAACCAAACTGTGATCTGTGAATGAAAAAAAAAATCTTTAAAAGCTTGTCTTCATTTTAAGAAGGAATCAGTTTTTACTTTTTCCTAATCGAATTTTTGAAGTTTTTCATGGCTTCAAGTACAGAGCATTAAATCATTTACCTAAAGACATTAATAAAGGAATTAGGTCATTCTGAAGCCTGCCTAGTATGCACTGAAGAGTTTTAATCAGTCTTCAAGTAGAAAAGAGAATAGGGAAGGCCAGTGTTCCTTTTCAGCATAGTGGAGGCATGGCAGCAGTTGTAAGAAATAAATAAATGAAGATATCTTTCCCACAAGTATGGTTTTGGGGAGGACTTCTGTTTCTATTTTAAACATGAATTGTGTGATTTGTATATGTGGCCATTTTAATAACAAAATGCCTGAAACATTTGCATAAATAGCTGTGGTAGTATAATGAAGCATATTCTTCTTGCAGATTTTAGGTGATCATCAGGGTCACCTGTTTAAGTTCTAGTAGCGACATCATAGTCCAATTTCTTCTGGTTTGGTTTCTTCAAACGTATTGATATGTCTTTAATATTTTGTGTTCACCACTCAGCAACGGCAAATACTTTGTCTCCTTTCCGTATCCATACATGAATGGCCGGCTTCACTTGGGACACACATTTTCTTTATCAAAATGCGAGGTATGAATTTTCTGTGTTAACCAGCTTAATGGCCATACAGAAAGAGAGGTAAATCTTGGCATACAGTCCTTGAGACAACTGAATGCCCGTTTCTGTTCTTTTTGAATTAATGGCTGTGTGAAATGGTATGATTTGTGTACCCTGTTCATTTCTGTTTCAACCTCCAGCTGTGTGGTAGTTTACGATTGTAGCAAAAAGTCTTGGGCCAAACACTTGGGCACAGTTAGCCTTTTTCTTCTCTCTAACAACTTCCCCTTGTCAGCGCTTGACATCTACAGTAGATAGCTCTTATTGATTGATTTAAGGCACTAGGGATGGACACAAACCACAGTTTGAGCACGAAGCAAGCTGTTTTGTGCTTCTTGAACCAGGGGTTCAGGAGGGCATGTCTCCCATGAACCCTCCCTAAACCTCCTGAACCACCATGGAGGTTGGTGTCTTCCCTACAAGCCTTGGCTTCCCCAGGCACTCCGTGGTTGCAGGGCTCCTGGGAAAGGCAAGAGAAGGCAGTTTTAAACTGCTTTCCCTCCTGGGATTGGCTTCCCCAAGTGCCCCATGGCTGCAGGGCTCCTAGGGAAGGCAAGGGAAGGCAGTTTTGCGAGCTCTGCTGGCTTGTCCAGCTTCAACCAGGAAGCCCAGCAGAGCCCCTGCTGAGCCAGTGGGTCTTCTTCAGTTCCCCAGCTTGCCCATCTTCCCCATCTATACGCCTCCCCCTCTCCCAACTGGTACAGAGTTTCAGGCTGGGATGCCATCAGTATACTTATGACCCTCAGCTATATCTGTTAATGGACAGCTGCCCAGATGCTGTTCCACAAAATCTGGCTGTGGGTTTGGAGGCCATGATGGGATGGCTTGAAAAGAGCCAGCTGACATTGATTCCAACAAAGATGGAGGTCCTGTAGTGGGGGTGGGCACTCAGGATTGGGGCATAAACTTCCCATCCTTGATGGGACACCTCTGACTCCAGTGCAAACCATCAGGAGTTTAGGCGTGGTCCTGGATACCTCCCTATCTGTGGAGGCCCCAGTCACGAACGTTGCTGAGCCGGTGTTCTTTCATCTATGTCAAACATGGCAATTGTCCCCTTTCTTTTGCACCCTGGCTAGACTCCAGGCTAGACTACTATAACTCACTCTCTGCAGGCCTACCCTTGAGACTGACCCAGAAACTTCAGCAAATTCAGAATGCAGCAGCGCAGGTCATGACAGGAATGTCGTGGATGGCACGTATTCGGCCTTTACTGTGCCATCTGTATTGGCTCCCAGTCAGGGTTCCCTCTAAGCTGCAGAGTCTTGTGAGCAAAAATTCTACTTTGTGAGCTACTGGCATTAAAGTTGTGAGCCACTGCATAAATTAGTGTGCTCTGGAATCATCCTAAGACAAAATCATCCTAAGCGAAGACAAAAATGTGTGAGCTGGAGGCTAAAAATCTGTGAGCTAACTCACACTAACTCAGCTTAGAGGGAGCACTGCTCCCAGTGGAGTACTGAGTCAGGTTCAAGGTCTTGGTATTGACTTTTAAGGCCTTATGCAATCTGGGACCCGTATATCTTTGGGACCACCGCCTCTGGCATGTTTCCTGGACAGCATTATGCCCTGCTGAGAATGATCTACTAGTGATCTCTGACCCTAAAGACATCTGGCCTTTTTGGCTCTGGCTCGGACTTGATGGAGCTCTCTGCTGAATAACATCAGGGCCCTGTGGGACTTAATGCAATTCTGCAGGGTCTGCAAGGCTTTTTGGTTGAGGGTAGCAACAGGCAGCAACATGGCTGGCATCCTCCTTTCCCCCCCTTCTCTCCCCGCCCCCCCCAACCTGCTGGCAAGGCAGCAGCACGATCCAGAACTGGTTAAAGGTTAATTATTAATGCCATCTGGGGATTAATTTTTAGTCTGTAATTTTATATTTGTTGTGTTTTAACTTGTAATTGTGCTGTTTTAATGTATTCTTTTATTGATTTAAATCACCCAGAGCCCTGTGTATGGAGGATGATTCATACATCTAAAATATAAATAAATAAAAGCTTCTAACTCACTTGCTTATACTTATCTCCTTCCCTTATATACTTTTTTTGGTATGGACTATGTTACTGCTTAATGCTTGCCGTTGTTTTCACTTCCTGCAGTTTGCTGTTGGCTATCAGAGGCTAAAAGGAAAAATCTGCTTATTCCCATTTGGACTGCACTGCACTGGCATGCCAATTAAGGTAAAATCAGTTTTGTTTCGTTTTTGTAGAAGAGTAGGTTTTTATATCCCACTCTTCTCTACCTTTAGGAGTCTTAAGAAGTCTCAAAGCAGCTTATAATTACATTACCTTCCTCTCCCCACAGCCGTCACTTTGTGAGGTAGGTGGGGCTGAGAGAGTTCTGAAAGAACTGTAATTGACCCAAGGTCACCCAGCAGGCTTGATGTGGAGCAGTGTGGAATCATACCTTGTTCTCCAGATTAGAGTCTGCAGCTTTTTTTACACACACAGAAAGCAACCACACTGGCTTTCTGTGTGTGTAAAAAAATTCAGATTCTGTACCAATGAAGTATACATTTAGTGTTTAGAGGCAGAGTGGTTCCTCTTGGGTCTTACTTTAGATTTGGTGTGAATAACTGTACAGTACAAAATCTGTGTTGTAGTGAAAAGTTTGGGAATTTTCTGCTCTAGCTTAGCAACGTGAGTTGGTTCTTTGGCATGGTAGCTGGTGCTCAGTGAGATGCTCATGTGTATCTGGCTTATTTTGAAATTGATTTTTTTAATGTTTTATTATTGTAGTGCATTGTTTTCACTTTATGAGCCACCTCAGTCAGGTTTCTGGAAAGGTGGCACATAAACTTTCTAAATAATTAACACATAATTATGATTTGCTTGCCTAAAGCTACGGGCTGGGATCCAAAGAACACTTAATGTACTCAAAAGTTTGGGCAGTCGTAGTGGGATTTTTTTTTTTACTTTTCTTTGAAAAGCACCCTCCTCCCATCATATTGCACACTTTTTTTGGAAAGTGGTTTGGTGGGAGAGAGGCTTTTTCAAGGAGCAAACCCGAAGTCCGTTTGACTCCGAATAATTTTGTACCAGAATTACTGAGATCCAGCTGATCTCAAATTGTATGGAAGTGCTTGTGACAAGGAAGGGTCTTGTATGTGAAAGAACTGCCAGCCTTCACTTTCAGCATCTGTTTAAAAGAAAAAGGTCAGAAATCGAAGTGTATCTGTCATTGTTACATAGCAAAGACCCAAAGCAGTCAGTAACAGTTCAACAATTGTTTATTTCTGTTGTTCCAATCAGTTCTTATTTATTAATGATAGTCAGTACCTTTTCAGCATCTCCTTGGGCAGCTAAAACAAAGAGAGCACATATTTGAGAATTTCTAAGTTCTCAGTGAACAAATGCAATGAGATTGGTAACCTGCGATTTGTTGTTAATGGTTGGAAGTGCAAGGTGAAAAGATGCCAAGTCTGGAAATCGTAAAATAATGGACTCTTGGATGTACAAATGATTGCCCTAATCATAGCTTTCAAGCTGTTGTGGATTTTTCCCTAGGCGTGTGCGGATAAATTGAAAAGGGAAATGGAGCTGTATGGCTGTCCACCAGAATTCCCCGATGAAGAGGAGGAGGAGGAGAATGAAGCGAAGAGGGACGAAGTGGTCATCAAAGACAAGGCTAAAGGCAAACGGGTACCATTTAAAGTGTTCATGTTTTATGCTGCTATCAAAGAATATGTATAACTTGAAACTACAGCAGTGGATTTGCTTACCCCTCTTTAAATGTGAAAATGTCTCTTCAGGCTTTGTTTTCTTCAGTTACTTCTTGTCAAGATTCCTTTTTAGTATTCTCTTCCATATTCACTGTGCTTTCTAATTTTCATTAAAGAGTAAAGCTGCTGCTAAGACTGGGTTTTCAAAATACCAGTGGGGAATCATGAAGTCTTTGGGCCTCTCTGATGAAGAAACAATTAAGTTTTCAGAGGCTGAACACTGGCTTGATTACTTCCCTCCTCTGGCTGTTCAAGATTTAAAGAGTATGGGACTGAAGGTATATTTTGCTTCTAAAATTCTATTTTAAAGAACTAGAACAAAGTTTGAGTGCAGTGGCATCTTTAAGGCCAACAAAGTTTTATTCACTGTATGAATTTTCATGTGCGCACACACTTTGTCAGATACAGTGAAATGGAATTTACCAGTTTATGCATATAGGCAGAGGTTCAGCAGTAAATTAGCATGCAACGTAATGAAGATATTTGTCAGATTCAGGAATGTCAAGCTTGGTTTATATGGTTACCATTTAACTTTAAGAAGATGGTTTTTACAGATGTAAAGAATAAACAGAGATAAGAAGTTAAGTCACGGCCACCCTTTGTTTGGATTCAGTTCTGTAAACACTGAGGCAAATAAATATGACAGACTCGAATATGTAGTATCATTTTAAATTGCGAAATGCTAAAAATCAATTAACTGAGACCCTGTGTTACACTCCATTCATCTCCTCTCAAGCATGGAGAACTGTTTGTCTTAAAAAATAATGGCCAGATCCCCCCCCCCCCACTTACATTATTCTGTAGACATCTTTAAACAGATATTGTACTGCATATATACATTTGTGTATATGTGTGTGTATATATAAAATATTATATATATAAAAGGGCTTTTGCACAAGTGTATTTGTGGGGATTTCTGCTCATTCTTTTTCTTGATGCAGTTTCCTGTTCCAGAGCCTCACAACCCTCAAGGTGCTGCAGGGGAAGGGGGAAGAGATTGATTCTATGAATTTATGAGAGAATATATGAGAAATATTTTGGTTCAACTGACATCAAATACCATGAGTGGATCCTACTTGGGCGCAAACAAGGGGCTTGTAGTAATCCACTGGAGTTTGAAATTGTTTTTGTTGATTCTTGCTTATCAACAGTGGGGCTTCACTTTTGGAACTTCTGGAGTGCTATAGACTCACCCTTTTTGAATATTTTCAGGTAGATTGGAGACGCTCTTTCATCACGACTGATGTGAACCCCTATTATGATTCTTTTGTACGATGGCAATTTCTAACCCTAAAGGAAAGAAATAAAATCAAATTTGGCAAACGGTAAGTACAAGTTCCATTGTATATGTAGTCCATTATTAAGTTTAAAGTCCCCTCATGGCTACTCCATAAATGTTTTCTGGGAGTTAATAATTTTATTACATCTTCTGACTTGTCTGTGGATACCATCCAATTTTCATGTCTATTTGCTATGGGCGTTTATGGGTTTTGTTTTCAGTGAGTCGTCTCAGTGATGAAATGAGGATTCTTAACTTGAAAAGCACAATAGTTTATTAATTGAATTAATAGTTCAGAGCTGTATTAAAATGGCGAATGATCATTTTGAATTTTTGGTGGTAAATAATAGCTGTATACTGAGGGTTTGTGCTGTTTCTGAAATAAGACAAGGAGCTTCCTTTTTATGTAGTTCTGTGTCAAACTAATCATTTGCTGTTTTAATGGTTCAGAATGTTGGGTTGAATCCAGGAAGCCATGGACAGAACAAGTATATGCAGTGGGTCTGTCCCTTGTTTCCCCATGCTGCCTCCCCTTCTGATAGCTGCGGTACTCTTAAGAAGGGCCTGGGATGCAGAATGAAAGAAAAATGGAAACAATTCCTCCTACCCTGCAAGCTCTTATTGAAAGGAGCAAGGGCTTTTGCACAAGTGTGTGTGTGGGGATTTCTGCTCATTCTTTCTTTTTTTTGATGCAGTTCCCTATTCCAGAGCCTCACAACCCTCAAGGTGCTGCAGAGGAAAGGGGAAGAGATTGGTTCTGTGAATTTATTCTGTTCTCAGCCCATTGGATTGAATCCAATTAGGGATATGTAAGCCACATAATAGCAGTCTGAGAATTTTTTTGTGGGAGATGAAAATAGGATAAGAAATCAGGAACAGTTCCTTATTCTGAGCTGTAGCTTTCTTGTTAGCATTGTTCTCTATAAGGTCCTAGGGGGTGGGAGCTATTGAGGGTATGGGTGGTATTTGTTATGACGTCCCTGCTCAGTCTCTGACATTCACAGCTTAATAATAAATTCATTTGTTTTCTAGATACACTATTTATTCGCCAAAAGATGGACAGCCTTGCATGGATCATGACAGACAAACAGGGGAGGTAATGAATAATTTTTAATATATAATTTTTATTTTTAGAAGCAATAACAAAAATTATATTGAATACTTACATAAACACAGACAATCATTTATGGGCATTTACTTTTTCTATTATATCTAATTTCTCCATAAACTACATAGAAAGGTAAAGGTAGTTCCCTGGGCAAGCACAAGTCATTTCTGACTCTGGGGTGACGTCGTATCACAGTGTTTTCACAGCAGACTTTTTGCAAGGTGGTTTGCCATTGCCTTCCCCAGTCATCTACACTTTCCCCCCCTCAGCAATCTGGGTACTCATTTTACCGACTTTGGAAGGATGGAAGGCTGAGTGAACCTTGAGCTGGCTACCTGAACCCAGCTTCTGCCGGGATTGAACTCAGGTCGTGAGCAGAGAGCTTGGACTGCAGTACTGCAGCTTTACCACTCTGCGCCAGTGGCTATCCTGTAAACTACATACTATTGTATTTATTACAGTTGTCAAAGAGAACTTGCTTTGTGGCCTAAGATTTAGTTATGTAAACTCTTAAATTTTTACTTTTTTATATCTGTGTTTAATCATTTCTTCATTATTCCATACCTAACATTTTATTATTGCAAACATGTGTTTCCTGTTTCTATCTCTTAATCGTTCTCCAATTCAACAATGTAGTCATAGTTTTCAGCTATATAAACAAAAAGTACGTTCCGTTTTTCTTGAAATTCTAAGTTTGATCAATCTAATTCGACAAGATATTTGTTTTGCTATTGTCACATACTTAGTCAATTTATTCTTCCAGTCTGTCAATTCTGGATATTTTTCTGCTTTCCAGTAATGAATACTTTTTTGATATTTTTGAATGCTGGTTATGTGCTGCCTTTGAAACTACTATCAGACAGCATAACATCTATACAGATAATGCGTACAAAATACATCTTTACAGATCTGTATACTTATCTTTAGGACTGAAAGAACCATCCAGCTAGTTCTACTAGTTCTAGATAATGCGTACTAGTTCTAGATAATGCGTACAACATACATCTTTACAGATCTGTATACTTATCTTCAGAATTGAAAGAACCATCCAGCTAGTTCTTCACGGGGCCATTATACTTAGTGAATTTTTTTTTCCTTTCAGAGAACTGTTGTGCTTTGTCCTTGCACTTCCTTTCACACATGCATCATGCTGTATGGCAAAGTATTCCATCATATAGAATTAGGAGCCATCTGTTCAGAAGAAAATATCACAACATTCTATAGAGTGCACAAGCCCTTTGGCAAGCTCTTTGGGTCCTGGCCATGGTTCTTGTTTGATGGAACACTGTGTTAGATTTTCCTCTTGTACCCTCTGGTCTTATTATATTGTATCCATTCATTGATTATCAGGAATAATGCCAAGAGATGTATGCAGTCTAGTCTAATGTATGAAATCTAGTATACTTCAGGATTATGGCATAGTTTATAAGTGCAAGGTATAGAAGTGGTTTACTCATTGTTGTTTGCATTGGTTGTTAGGGTGTCGGACCTCAAGAATACACTTTGATTAAGATGAAGGTGGTAGAACCTTATCCTGTGAAATTAAGGTAAGTCTTGAGGATGTTTATTATTCTGCCTGTTACAAAACTAATGGACTCCAGAAGTTATTTAATAATTCTTTTGCTTACTAAAAGGTTTATTTGCTGTAGTTGGCAGAAGAGAAACAAAATCAATAGCTTATCACTAGTAAAACTCTTGAGTTTCCTGGAAAAGACATGGTGATGGCCACTGGCTTAGATCACATTAAAAATGACTTGCACAAATTGATAGAGATAAGATCTCTCAGCAGCTGTTAAGACATGTGGAATTTCCTCATTCAAGGCATTGTGCCTCTAAATATTAGATGTAGGTTCTCAAACCGTGGTGGGCTATTGGCTTCATGCCCTACTAATGGGTTTCCAGGAAAAGTTTCCAGGAAAAGTCCAGGAAAAGATGGACCCTTGATATAATCAAGCAGGGCCCTTGCTATGAATTCTTTCTTCCACATACAGTTGATACATTTAGCCCAAGAATTGTTGTCCTTAATAATGTGAGTATTGATGCAAAGGGTGCTGACTGTCATTCAGGAAGAAGTCTATGTTTTTTCCTTCAGATTTCATATTTGTAGAAAGAAGGATCTGCCTTTCATTTCTCCTGCGTAAAGTGAAAGTGATAAATAGTTGGTTTGCCAGATACATTTGATTTAGGTTCTCAAATATTCTCGAGGTTGGACTACTGTAATGCCCTCTACATGGGGCTACCCCTGTGCCGAACCCGGAAACTGCAGTTAGTGCAGAATGCCGCTGCCCGGCTGTTACTAGGGCTCCCAAGATGGGAGCACATTCGGTCGGGGCTTCGGGATCTGCACTGGCTGCCAATAACATTCCGAGTCCGGTACAAGGTGTTGGTCATTACCTTTAAAGCCCTATATGGCCTAGGACCTGCCTACCTTAGGGACCGTCTCTCCCCACACGTTCCCCAGAGAGTACTACGATCGGGCTCACAAAATCTGTTAGTAATCCCCGGGCCAAAGGAGGCCCGTCTGAAATCCACCAGGGATCGGGCCTTCTCGGTAACGGCGCCTTACTGGTGGAACCAGCTGCCGGAAGAGGTGAGGGCCCTGCGGGACCTAGGGCAGTTCCGCAGGGCCTGTAAAACAGTCCTCTTCCGGCTGGCCTACAACAATTAACTGACACTGAGAATTTCTGGATGGAATTAGAATGCATTTAACAGACCGCTGGTTTTTGTGTCTTATGTTTTATTAATTTATTGTTTTAATCCTTATTATGTAAATGTTTTTAAGATAAACTTATGTAAGTTTATGTATTGTGAGCCGCCCTGAGCCACTTCTGTGGGAAGGGCGGGATATAAGTCAAAATATAAATAAAAATAATAAATAAATAAGATGGGCATGTATAAAGTAATATCATGGGTATAGTGGATATTGTCAGTAGGCTATAAAGTTTCAAATATCTAATCTGAACTCCTCAGATTGTTCTTTGGGGGCTTGTTATATACTTAGGTTACTTTTCCTTTCCCTTACAGTGGCCTTAAGGGAAAAAATATCTTCTTGGTTGCTGCTACTCTCAGACCAGAGACTGTGTTTGGGCAGACTAATTGTTGGGTTCGCCCTGATATGAAGTACATTGGATTTGAGGTTGTGAATGGGGATATTTTTATTTGTACACAACGAGCTGCCAGGAACATGTCTTACCAAGGTTTCACAAAAACCAATGGAGTAGTACCTGTTGTGAAGGAGCTTATGGGGGAGGTAAGCCTGTTGCAGCCTGTGACTGAAATGATTAGTGTGGCCTTCTTTGCCTGTCAGTCTGGGAGACTATCTATGCTATTAGCATACTATGTCAGTGGTGAACTAAAATTTGGGAGGGACGGTGGCTCAGTGGTAGAGCATCTGCTTGGGAAGCAGAAGGTCCCAGGTTCAATCCCCGGCATCTCCAAAAAAGGGTCCAGGCAAATAGGTGTGAAAAGCCTCAGCTTGAGACCCTGGAGAGCCGCTGCCAGTCTGAGAAGACAATACTGACTTTGATGGACCAAAGGTCTGATTCAGTATAAGGCAGCTTCAGAAATAGGGGAGGGACGGTGGCTCAGTGGTAGAGCATCTGCTTGGGAAGCAGAAGGTTCCAGGTTCAATCCCTGGCATCTCCAAAAAAGGGTCCGGGCAAATAGGTGTGAAAAGCCTCATCTTGAGACCCTGGAGAGCCGCTGCCAGTCTGAGAAGACAATACTGACTTTGATGGACCAAGGGTCTGATTCAGTATAAGGCAGCTTCATATGTTCATATGTTCCCTTCTCATGCACTCTGTACGTAATAATTTCAAGTGAATGCACTTGCTTTCACAATCTGTGGAGGGGATAATTTCCATTGAAACCTTTTACATAGATATAAAGGAATGAAAATGTTTTGTGGGCAGACTTCATCGAGCAGGTTGTTACACCAGATGAGAGGTACCATAAAGAACTTTTAGGTTATGGGTGGCTGTTGAGCTTACCCATTCCCTGGAGGGCACCTTCAAAAGGCTTTGCTCATCTGCCTCAGGGAAACAAATGGAGGGAGGCACTTCCACAGATATGTGGGTCATAGGCCATGAAAGATTTCAAAAATAACTCCTGCCTTAAATTCAACCCAGAAACTAATTGGTAACTATTGGGGTACAGCCATACTTTAAGTAATTTATACCCTGCCTTTCTTCCCAGTGGAAACTCAAATCAGCTTGTTCTCCATTTTATCCCCAGAATCTGAGTGGTGGGCTAGGCTGAGAGTTTGTGACTGGCCCAACCAAGTTGACCCAGCAAGCTTCTATGGCAGAGTGGGGATTCAAACCTGGGTCTCCCAGGCTCTAGTCTGAAACGTGAACCACCACTCAGCACTTTTATTAGTCAGTGGGCTGCAGCATTCTGTAATGAAATACTTTCGTATACTTTTGTTAGAATCTGGTCCAAAAGACTGTGGTTTAGTTCCAAAGATCCTGAAGTGAGCTGAAAGGACTTCTACAAGTTTGCTGTATTGTTTTTTCTGCTATCCCTTCTTAATGTAGCCCAGACTGCTTCTTAGGGTTGAGGGTATGGCATTCCCACTTTCAGGTAGGTAGAAGTGCCTTCTGCTTGCATTTAGGGGATCTTTGGATCCAAGCCCTTTATGTCTATCCTATAGCAAAATCTCATTTATTGTAACTGTGACTTAGGGGTTGATTTCTCAGTTTTAACAATTCTGCTCTGTTTAGGAGATCCTTGGGGCTGCGCTGTTGTCTCCTCTAACGTGCTATAAAGTTATCTACGCTCTTCCAATGCTGACTATTAAGGAAGATAAAGGTAAATCTGTTGCATCTTCCTCTGCATCAGTTATAACTCATGCTGTGAGCTAATACCTTTCTTTGCCTAGATTGTTAGATTTTTCTCATGAGAGCAGGGCTTTTTTTGTAGAAAAAGCCCAGCAGGAACTCATTAGTATGTAAAACAGAGACTTACTTTCTCATCCCACTATCTATTTTCTGTGCAAAGGACTTTCAAAACTGAAGGCAAAACAACCAGAAACTTAGTTTCTCATCACTATCTATTTTGCATTCTAACAAGGAGGCTCTCTTACTTTTCCAAAGTGTCAGAGACAGACTTGCAGAAATTTGCAGAAATTTGAAGGCACACGCCTTCTAAAAAGCAAGCTTCTTCTAGCCTTCCCAAGTAGAAAGGCACATGGTTCCTGCTGGGACTGGTGCTTCCCTGCCGGCCAGCTGGCTGGGGGAAGAAAGGAGGCTGCAAAACTAGGACCTGGGGACCTGGCAAGCATAGGAGACAGGCAGTTAGCCATCTTAGAAAGTGCCTGTTATCTCCAAGCCCCTTGATTGGAGAAGCAGGCTTGGAGGGGCAGGCACCTAGACAGTCTCTCAAATGCCTGCCTACTCTCCAAGTCAGCCGGAATGCTCTGCAAACTAGCAAGAACGCCTCCATAGCCAGCAGGAATTACATTCCTGTGCTCTCCTGCTCAAAAAAAGCCCTGCATGAGAGTATCTTTAAACTTTCGGTAGTCTAGATTCTGGAGACTGCCTTGCAAAGGGCTGATGACTGGATTATTTTGCTTTTTTGCCAGGAGGTTGTCCTTGATAATGGCCTTTTAACTTGAAGGGTGCATTATGCAAATATGCTAATCAATATAATTGCAATTGTGATCCCATTCCAAATCTGATGTTTTTTTCCCAGACATATTTTAGAAGATTTAACGTCACAGTATCATTGTAGCCCATTTTACTTTTTGTACTCCAAGCTTATGTATTTCCTTCCTTTCTTCCTCTGTGCAAATTGACCATTTGAATCTTCTAAGATCCCCTCCGCCCTCTATCCAGTTCCCATCAGGGTTTCTTCAGTGGTCCTCCAGTTCCAACTTTGGAAACTCAGGAGGGAGCCGTCAAAATATTTTGCCAGGAAACAATGTTAAAAGAAATATGAAGGTGTGTTCTGGTTTCAATAGAATTTTGTGGTGCCTCAGTGTGGGAAAGTACAAGAGTTGCAATGTCCCCAGCATAAACTAAGGAATAAAAGACGAAGCTGCTTTGTTTGACCGTGTATGCTTTTTGACTTGAAATACCTGAGCACAGAAACTTTTTTGGAAGTTTGCCATTTTGGTGTTTTTAATTTAAACATTTCTAATATAAAAATAAATAGGCTAAACTGTGCTTTTTCAACATGGTTTTAAGGCACTGGAATAGTTATGAGTGTCCCATCTGATGCCCCAGATGACACTGCGGCCTTCAGAGACTTAAAGAAGAAACAGGTAAACTTCTTAAACCTTCATCTTCAATACTGTTTGTTCTTTTGCACTGAAAGGCAAGCAGGCTGATTTGTTTGTCCTGGAGATTTCCATGAAGAACTTTAGTGGATAAAGTCAGACAGCTTTTACACATGCTAGCACCACCCATATATTATAGACATTTTTGAGTTTGGACAATGGCGCTTAAGAACATAAGAGAAGCCATGTTGAATCAGGCCAATGGTCCATCCAGTCCAATACTCTGTATCACACATCGGACAAAATCCAGGTGCTATGAGGAGGTCCACCAGTGGGGCCAGAACGTAAAGCCTTCTCATTGTTGCTTCCCAAGCACCAAGAATACAGAGCATCACTGCTCCAGATATAGTGCTCCATCTATGCATCTATACATTAGCCATCTATACATTGTGGCTCCAAATGTTTATCCAGTCCCGTCTTGAAGTTGTGTATTCTTATAAGAAAATAACTTTAGTTATTTAATATGTCCACTGGATCTCACCTCTTGAGAAGTTAAGCAATGAGGCTAGTGTAGGGTTAGACTTCTGAACAAGATCCATCCAGACAGGTATGTTTTAGGCATTACAGCAATGATATGGGAGTTCTGTTTCTGACCTACTTCACAGGGTTGTTGGGATAAAATGGAGGAAGGGAGTACTCTGTACCTTGAGTGAAGGATGGGATAAAAAGATAGCAGGCAGGTAACACAGAAAACTAATCTAGTTCGTCCATGTATAACAGTCTGGACTGCTAGCATCTTATATCTTGTCTGATTTGCTCATGTCAAATGCTGACATAGTGGATTTATTGGGTGCAATATGTTAAAAGGGAATGATAATGGGTCAAACTCTTTTCAGTTTAGGCGATAAAGGATTTTTTTTAAATTTTCACATTGCATTTCTAATTTCTCCACAGGCACTCCGAGCCAAGTATGGCATCAAAGATGAAATGGTCCTGCCGTTTGAACCAGTGAGTGCAGCAAAGAATGATTGTGCTTGATGTCTTAAATACCTTCGAATTTTGTTACAACCCTCCTCTTTGCCTCCAGGGCATGCCTCTACAGTTTCCCAAATGTTCATTGGCAACGGTTGTTTTTGTTTTGAGAGGGTTGGGCAGGGGTAAGCAAGAGTCTTGTTTATGAGACAGTCAGTGCATGTTGGTTGATAGGACTCTAAGAAGAGGAAATTGTGTTCCCTGACTGCTGAAAGATATACCCAGACATTCCTGAAGAGAAGAGCTATCTGAGCTCATGGTGACTTGGAAGACTATCCCTTTCTTAGTTTCTGATGTTAGGAGTTGGCTGTGGGTCGGGGGTGATGATGTAAGGGCACTGCCAGCTTTATTCTTTGTCCCATTACAAAGTATTTGCATTCAAAACAGGCTCCAAAACAGGAAAAGTGTTGAACACACCTGAATCTGCCTTATACTCTTATACCGAATCAGACTCTTGGTCCCTCAAGGTCAGGATTGACTTCTCAGACTGTCAGTGGCTCTCCAGGGTCTCAGGCAGAGATCTCTCACTTGATCTGTTGCCTGGTTCTTTTAGCTGGGGATTGAACCTGGGACCGTCTGCGTGCAAAGCAGAAGGCTCTTCCCTGTGAGCCACAGCTCCTCCCCACAACGCTGCTGGTTTCTGAGACTGGAGCATGTGTGTTCATTTTCTCTATGTTAGCCATGAGGATCAGACACTTCTTAAAAATAGTGAGAGGAAAGCTGAGATTATAGCATCGTATGAAAATAATTAGCAGGGTCTGCCCTAAAGTGTAGGTGTAGCCAAAACTTTATGGTTAGTAGCCGTGCCCTGGTCTCGATCAAATGGGTTCCAGTTTCTAGGGACATTGTAGCATAGCTAACACAGTTGGGGATCCCCAAAATACGGCGTAGGAACGCTGCCTGAATTTGCTCAAGTTGGAAATTGAAGGCGCAAATCCAATTGGGGATCCCATATAATAACTGAGATACTGTTTTGGCATTAAAAACATGAATGGCAGCTGGGACAAATTGGTTACCCTTCTTGGGGAGGGACGGTGGCTCAGTGGTAGAGCATCTGCTTGGGAAGCAGAAGGTCCTGGGTTCAATCCCCGGCATCTCCACTAAAAAAAGGGTCCAGGCAAATAGGTGTGGAAAAACCTCAGCTTGAGACCCTGGAGAGCCGCTGCCAGTCTGAGTAGACAATACTGACTTTGATGGGCCAAGGGTCTGATTCAGTAGAAGGCAGCTTCATATGTTCTTCCAAACAACGTTATTCTTTTATGCTGTTCAGACTCATGCAGCGAGCAGGGTTTTTTTTGTTTCTCCTTGTATCACAAAATATACCTGTTGTTTTTCTTAATTACTTCCAGGGCAAAGCTTACACTTTAAGCCCCAATCCCATGTTTGCTTAATGAAGTTTTGTGTTAGTGGTAAAGTGTGTGTGTATGTAGGGGAGGGGACATTTTTAGGGAAGACAGTGCCACTTGACTGCCAGCTTTGCATGTGCCGTCCTCCAAGACTGAAAATGAGCCTGGTTGGAAGAAAAATTACCTTTAGGGAGGGACGGTGGCTCAGTGGTAGAGCATCTGTTTGGAAAGCAGAAGGTCCCAGGTTCAATCCCCGGCATCTCCAAAAAAGGGTCCAGGCAAAGAGGTGTGAAAAACCTCCGCTTGAGACCCTGGAGAGCCGCTGCCAGTCTGAGTAGACAATACTGACTTTGATGGACCAAGGCTCTGATTCAGTATAAGGCAGCTTCATATGTTCATATGACCTGAGAAAAAGGGGGAGCACCTTGCCTGTGAAAAACAGCTTTCTCTCTTGTTGTTCAGCATGCAGGGGACTGCAAGTAGTTCCTGAGAAAATGGGCACCCCTTCCCTGCTCCCAAACAAACTTAGTATTTGGCTCTGACAGTTTATCATGGAGGACGGCATATCCCATCAACTTGGTGTTGTGTGCTGTGTCATCTGATTATCGGATTGCCTTGTATCCTTCAGGCAGTTTTGTGGAAGTCATGGTTCTTTAGCAGAGCTCCTTTGTCTCAGAAGTGCAGCAACAAAAATAATTTTTGTTATTAATAATAATAATTTTAATTTATATCCCGCCCTCCCCGCCGAAGCAGGCTCAGGGCGGCTTACATGACAGAAATACATCATTGCAGTAATACAACAATAAAATTCATAGCATTTAAAAGTACAATTACATTTAAAGCAGCATTTAAACTAATGATTTAAAACCACAGTATGATATGGTGCTAGTCTTGGTACATGCATATAAACATAAGTTTTCATGGCGATGATACAGTGGTTCCACCTTAAAAGGCCAGCTGGAAGAGGATGGTTTTGCAGGCCCGACGGAACTGATTAAGGCTCAGTAGAATAATTTTCCATTTCATAAATGTGGTTTTTTTTTTAAAAAAAAAAGGTTTGCACAAAAGTATTATAGAAGCTTGCTTACTTACTAAAAATACATGTGACAGATATGAAGTAGACTGTCAGAATAATAAAGAATTACAGCCTAATTAAAGTCATGACATAGATGTAACCCTCTCTGTATGTAAACTTGAAGGGCTGGCCCATGTGTGGATGGTAAAATCCACGTGACAGGACTTTGGCAACCCAGCTGTAGCTCTCAGCTGCAGGGCCACGCTATACAGGATTGAGCCTTCATCCAGGGATTGGGGATTCGGGTGATTCGGCCAAGGGCCCCGCAGTTCATGTCGGCATCTGTCAGTTTACAGCAGCAACCCGAAATGGCATTTATAATTTTGCAAGATCATCTTTGGAGTCTCCAGGTGGCGGTTTGGTTTGCTGTTGCAACTGTGACCTCTTTTAAGGGTGAGGATTGCAAGCGTGGAGTAGGGGAGGGGTGATGGAAAGGAGAGGGGGACAAAACTGTGATTATACCCGAGTCATCTATGCATAGACGCACCAACTGTTAAATACATGAACGCTGTAAATACGTGAGAATAGCTGTCGCGTGTTGGGGGTTTTTTTGCTTTCGAGTCACTGCTGACTTACGGTGACCTCGTAGGGTTTTCAAGGCAAGAGGCATTTTTATTTATTTATTTATTTGGTGGATTTCTATTCCGCCCTTTCCCATATGGGCTCGGGGTGGATTACAGTTATAACAAAACAGTGAAAATAAAACAATAAATGAATAATATACAATGAAAAGAACATGTCATTGCCTGCCTCTGTATCACGCCCTTGGTCTTCCTAAGAGGTCTCCCATTCAAATACTAGCCAGGACCCAACCCTGCTTAGCTTCTGAGATTTGATGACATCAGGCTAGCTTTTGTAGAGCCCTTTGCCCGCTGGAATGCTGGTCAGTTTTCCTGTGTGTGAAGCAGGTGGCAGCTCTACCTCCATACATCCCTAGTAGGGATGTGCAAAAAAAAAAAATTCGGAATTACACGGATTCGGAAGTGCACAGGGAAAAAAATTTCGGATTCCCCATGCACTACTGAATACCGTATTCGGAATAGCCGCATATACGGTAGATGCACGGCTATTACCGAATATACGGCCCTATTATACCCTATGGGCCATTGAAATCAATGGCAAATAGGGTATATTTGAAGCCGCCTGGAGGGGGGGGGTTGAGGGAGAGCCCCCAAATTTGCAGGGGACCTGAAGGGGACTCTCCCCTCCAACCCCCCCAAGTCCCAAAAAGATTGGGCCAGGGGATCCCATTCCAGGGGCACCCAAAGAGGGTGCCCCTATTCCATCATTATACCCTATGGGCCATTAAAATCAATGGCAAATAGGATATAATTGAAGCCGCCTGGAGGGGAGGGGGTTTGAGGGAGAGCCCCCAAATTTGCAGGAGACCTGAAGGGGACTCTCCCCTCCAACCCCCCCAAGTCCCAAAAAGATTGGGCCAGGGGATCCCATTCCAGGGGCACCCAAAGAGGGTGCCCCTATTCCATCATTATACCCTATGGGCCATTAAAATCAATGGCAAATAGGATATAATTGAAGCCGCCTGGAGGGGAGGGGGTTTGAGGGAGAGCCCCCAAATTTGCAGGAGACCTGAAGGGGACTCTCCCCTCCAACCCCCCCAAGTCCCAAAAAAATTGGACCATGGGGTCCAATTCCTGGGGCACCCAAAGCCAAACCTAACTTCACACCAGAGAATCTCTATAGGCCCCAAATGCACTACATCCCTCTATCTAATCTATGAACCCTGGGCCTGCAGGCCTGGCACCAACATAAACCCAGTTGCCAACCTCACTGCCACACAAAACACAATCTGCTCAAGGTCTGCTCTGCAGACCTGCTTGCAGCAAACCCAGATGCCAGCTCTCCAGCCCTGCCCCAAACAACACGGGGAGAGCTTGTCAACCACAAAAAGCCTGCTGGTTCTGGGTCTCTCACCCAGGTGCCAGCTTCCCTGCCACAGAACACACAATCTACAGATGCCAGCTCTCCAGCCCTGCCCCAAATAACACGGGGAGAGCTTGTCAACCACAAAAAGCCTGCTGGTTCTGGGTCTCTCACCCAGGTGCCAGCTTCCCTGCCACAGAACACACAATCTACAGATGCCAGCTCTCCAGCCCTGCCCCAAATAACAAGGGGAGAGCTGGCAAACCACAAAAAGCCCGCTGGTTCTGGGTCTCTCACCCAGGTGCCAGCTTCCCTGCCACAGAACACACAACCTACTCTATAAAAACAAGAAAGTGACCCAGCCCACACACACCCTCACCAACCCCCACACCAACCAGAGGCAATTTAAAAAACCAAAACAAAACCAGCAGAATCACAAAAGGCCAAGTGTTAAAAAAAAGTGGCCTTTTCACCAACAAGAAAAGGGGGACAAAAGTGGCCTTTTAAACAATGGAAATTAGGCCAAACAGCACCCGCCCCAAGAACCCAAAGAAAAGAGTAACAGCAGCAGCACAACACAGCACAGCAGCAACAAATCAAACACTGAATACTTTTAAAACAGTAAAAAATTAACTTTTAACAATACAGGAACTTTGCCACCCCCTCCCCCCCAAAAAACCCTTCACCCTAACCCCAAGAAATTAAAGCCACCCAAATCAGGAGAAGTAAAAGGACACTGCACTTTTAAAAGTCCTCTCACTAAATTAAGATATGGGCAGATTGGCAAACCTCCCCACCCCAGGCCCCCTCCCCAAGCAGAAACCCCAAATAAGCTACCCCACCACCACCCAAATCTGGATAAGTAAAGGGACTCTTAAGTCTTTAAAAAAAGTCCTTTTACCAACAATAAATAAAAACAAGAACCCAAAGAGTGTTTTACCTTGTCTTCCAGGGAAGTCTGAGTGAGAGAGCTGCAGCAGCTTAAGCAATCTCTTACACACAGCATGGAGGAGTCAGCCAGGAAGTGAAGACTCCTTAGAAAGCCCTTCAAAGCATGCATTTCCAATGTATTTTACAAATGCATGCTTTGGATTGGCTGTTGGGGCTCCTCTTCCCCCTCCCCCCTCCCTGATCCCAGGGATGTTAAGGCAGAGGCGGGAAGGTGCCAAAGGAGCTCCTTTGAAGCTCCAGAAGCTAATTGCCGCCTTTTGTTTTGAATTGACAGCTGTTTGCTTATGAATAGCTATTCGTAACTACACAACGAGCCTATTCGGCTGCCGTGTAATGGGCGCTTATGGAAGTCGGCTGCAGGCTATTCCGTATGCGGCCGAATCAACACTGGTTCGGCTGTAAATATGGCTCGGCCGAGCCGAATGCACATCCCTAATCCCTAGCATAGCCGAGTGAGATCTAAAGGTTGCTGTTGCTCCTGACAGGTATTGGTCTGTCAAGAGGACCATGAAACTAGTCAGGGCTGTGAATTCTTTAATGAAAAATGTATGCTTGTGGGACTCCCGTTTGTAACTCAGATCTGCCTGCCTCATTTGGAGCTTTGCTTTCATGTAGTCTGTTGGTCTTCACATGTTGCGCCAGACAGCGGTGCTTGCGATGAAGGATTTAAAACTAGGTTTCCACTGGGTGACTTTTGGCGCGTGTTTTAGGACTCCTTCAGAACACGGAGAGCCCCAATAATTTCAGGCAAGGAATATTGAAGAAATACATTTTTAAGAAGTAGCCAAAGCGAATTCTTGAGACTTTTAATACTTGTGTTCTACCGATGTGATGTGCGTGTCTAAGACTGTTCTGTTTGGTTGAACGTGGCTGTTTTTGGTTTACCTGTTCCCCTCTTGTGATTCACATTCCAACGCATTAGACTGTGCGTAGCAAGAAAAATACTGTTGATACACTTGGAAACCTGTAGAGATTGAATTCCCCATAGGACACTTTATTTGCTTGCACAATTGATAACAAAGTGCTTTATTGTGCTATTTTATATTCTCAGGTGCCCATCATTGAGATCCCTGGCTACAGCAGCCTTTCTGCTCCACTGGTCTGTGATGAGCTAAAAATCCAGAGTCAAAATGACAGAGAAAAGCTGGCAGAAGCAAAGGAGAGACTATACCTGAAAGGATTTTATGAAGGAGTAAGGGGGAAAAGTTAAGGTTTTCTAAAGGGTCTTAAAAGGGAGAAGTGAACCTGATTGGTTTTGTTTTTAACACAAGTAAACAACAAACGTAGGTCTTAATTTATTTATTATTTATTTTATTTATTTATTACATTAAGCTGATATCCCGCCCTCTCCGCAAGCGGACTCAGATGCATGTGGTCAGTGTTGCTTCTCTGTCAAGGGGTTGCAAAAGAACTGCTCTGTAATTGGGCTGCTTGTGACTTGCCTGCTTCCTTTCGTTTAGCGCATGGGCTGATACACTGTCTCATATATGGGATTGTTCTGCTACATATGTGCTTTTTTGATAAGCAGCTCTGGCATAGTACACCTTGTTTCTCTTTCTTTTTTTCTTCTCTCCGTTTCAGAATTTAGTATGCACAGGTTTATGTTTATTTCATGTAAGGTGTTTCCTTTGGTTACATCTACTGATGCTTATACTGGATTGAGCTCAAAGAATTCATGTGGCTATAATTTATTTAAAACAGCAATAATGACTGTCATTTATTTATTTAAAATATTTACATCCTGCACTTGTTATTTTAAAGGATCTTCTGCAGTGCTATAAGTGAGAAGCTTTGTAACTATTCTCAGGCTCACAACATGGAAGAACATTTTTTAAAATTTAGTTTTACTTTATGCTTGCCATGCTGGAGTATAAGGTGTAAAATGCTCCTTTTGTGAATGGAAGATATCTTCTTCATGCAGACAAGCAGCTTTTAGATCAAACTCAGTGCCTGTCTTTACTAGCTCCTGACAGATGTGTCTTCTAAAGAATAAGAGCTTATTTTATTTTCATCAGGCATTTAATTTAGAAATTCCTTGAAGCCCTCCAGGAGACTACCTTGGGATAGGTTTTGTCCCTTTATATTTAAGATCATATAGCTATTCTCTAGTTTTAAGTCATAGGTAAATTCATGCAAGAAGTTTGTTTTAACTTACTAATAGAAATGAGAAAAACTGAGCTGACCCATTCAGCCAGGTGCTCTGACTTTCTTTCCTTCAGATTTTCTATTATTACTGTTTACCCACATTTCCAGTATACCAGTGATTAATCATAATATCCTCGGTTTCTCTGTGCTGTGCCTTCCTAAAATCCACTTTTTCATCCTCTCTACAGAGTCAATAGTTTTCTTTAATCGGGAGCAAGAATTTAGTTTTCCCCTGTCTGTAGTAAGCAACTTTGCTTTCTGATTGTTTTATGAAATGTGTCTCATTTGCCTTGAAAGAAATAAAACCTCCGCTCCTTTAACAATGACTATTTAGTTAGGCTTGTGGAAATGGACTTGCAAGCATTTTCTTGAGGAAAGGGAAGGGACACAGATGCTAAAATTCTGAAACAAATCTGGAGTGATTTTCCTTTTCAGGTAATGTTGGTGGATGGATTCAAAGGCCAGAAGGTCCAGGATGTCAAGAAACTCATTCAGAAGATGATGGTAGACAATGTGGGTAGTGGTTGATACTACTTTTTGGGGTTATATGGTAAATTTCGCAACACCATTGTGCTGCTTTGTTTCTAGCGTTTGCCGTATTTCTAGCATTCTGGCCTCGTGACATGAAACAGCACTAAATCGCCAAAGGCAAACTTGTGTGACCCTGACAGATCTTGTTAGGCACAGTGGAGAAGAGGGATGGATGCATGGTACTGTTGAAGGTGACAGACTTCAGTAACTTTACAGTCTTTAAAATCTTGTCTCTAGAACTTTGAAAACAAAAGAGCTTCTTTGCTCCAGCAACCCCGAGATCTGAATTGATAGAATGTGATGGTTTAATTACAGTACTTGCACATTTCTTTCACAAGAGGGCAGTTAAAGTGCTGTGAGTCCTGACTTCGCTTTTGATTATTTGATACCATGGATCTTTAAGCCATTCTTCATTGTGGAATTGATTGGTGTTTTATATCCATCTTAATCCTTCATTGTGGGCAATCCTCATGATGTACAAATTTTAGCTTTTTAATATATCCTTTAAAAGCATATAATAGTTATTAATGCCTACCTACATATGGGCAAATTTAGGCACATTGTGTGGGTTTGAGATCTCTAACTCCAGTCCTGCCTGATAATACCAGCCAGAATTATAGAACTGGGAAAGTTTGAAGGCTGAGTAAAACAGAATTCATAATTCCCCTTTGTTATCCAGGCTATGTAATTCCTATTGTTTACCTTTTTTTTCAGAATGAAGCAATTATTTATATGGAGCCAGAGAAGCAAGTTATATCTAGATCTGCCGATGAGTGCGTGGTGGCTCTCTGTGACCAGTGGTGAGTAAAAAGTTAAGCATAACTTAATTAATCCCGTGGCTTTTTTTTTACGTCTGGTTTTTTTTGACATATTAGATTTTTTTTTAAATTTGATTTTAGGTACTTGGACTATGGTGAAGAAAACTGGAAGCAGCAGGCTTTTGAATGTTTGAAGACGCTTGAGACGTAAGTTTACTGGTCTTTAAAAATTACCACCGTTCCTCCAAGGAGCTCCAGTGGTTCTCTCCTCCTTTATTTTGTCTTCATTACAACCTTGTACAGCAGATTTAGTTGAGAAATTGACAGGCTCGAGATCATTCAGTAAGCTTCATGGCATAGTGGGAATCTGAATCCAGATCTCGGTTTGTTTGTTTATTCACAGCCTAAGCCAGCATTTAAAACAGTAAAATCATACAAAATTAAAACTGAATGACCATAAAATCATACATAAAAAGGCATAAAATACTGTTGTAAAACTACAAATATAACAGAACATGGCAGTTACAGCAAACAGATTTGGCAAAGGGGCTTAGCCATTTCCTGACTGAATTATTAAAGTTTTCTTTCTTCTTGTGGCAAGCCGGCCAAATTTTGCTATTTTGTATGTAACCTCAGGGTTCTTATCGCCAAGAAGATTCTTAAGGAGTTGCAATTTTTGGCTGCTGGCAAAAGGTATGGCCGTGGAAAATGGAAGTACTTCTCGATGATCATTGTAAGCCTCACAGTCAAATATGACATGGACTAAAGATTCAATATCATCATTGCAGCAGAGACATAATTGCTCGTGGAAGGGCACTTTTTTGTATCTCCCCTCCACCACTGCTGAAGGGAGAATGCCCCACCTCATAAGAGTAAAATTTCTCCTGTATTCATTATTTGTTAAACGGTATAGGTAGGGCCATCGGGGTCACCCTGTTGATTGGTTCTGTCAGAGCTTGCCATTTGGTTGTGCTGTTAAGGTCATTTTGTTTGACAGTGTCCAATACTCTGTTTCACTATCTCCAGAGCATTATCATAAGTGAGAGAACTGAGATATTGTTTTGAAAGGCCTTAATAATGAATTCTGTCCTCTATGGCCCTAACACATCTTGGGACCAAAGTATCTTGCAGAATTAAACTGATCAGGCCCTTAGGAAAAAAACATGTTTCAACCAGAACTGGATGGCCAAAATCCAGAGCCTCGCTTCTACTGTAATCATGCCAGTTTCTATCCTAATTAATGTGTTTGGAATGCCCTTGGGTACCTGAAGAACTGTTCTTAAAAATTTTGATTGAACACTCTCCAGTTTTTTGTAGTTTGTAGTGATGTTGATTGGGGCACCAAATGTTAGCTGGCAGAGGGATTTAGCCTTAAACAATCTAAGGGCCGCAATTACGCATTTACCTCCTTTGTCCCAGTAGAATTTTTGGATAGCCCCAGCACTCCTTTTGGCATTTGAGGTAATCATGTTTATATTGGTGGTTCTCCTTCCATTCACTTGAAACATGACCCTCAAGTACCTAAAGCATATGAAACTTGCTCAATGGGAATAGAATTTAAGTACCAATGGTGTGATCTGGGTGTCCTTTTGCCAAAGGCTATTACTTTGGTTTTAGCGTAATTTACCTCTAGATTGTTTTCCAGGCAATATTGAGTGAAAGCTTTCAATGCACTTCTGAGGCTAAGGAAGTCCTTGAAAGTAAAACAGCATCATCAGCATAAAGGAGCACCCCTATATGTTTGTTACCTAACTTCGGTGGGTGGCATTCTGGTTTATTCATATGCAACGCCAAATCATTGATGTAGAAGTTAAATAAGTTGGGGGCCAGGAGGCATCCTTGCTTAACCTCGTGGTTGGTAGAAATTTGTTGTTGTTCAGTTGCACAGTCGAATCCGATTCTTTGCGACCCCATGGATAAAGTCCCGCCAGGCCCTCCTGTCTTCCACCATCCTCCGAAGTCTGCTCAAATTTGTATTAGTTACATCAGTAATTCTGTCCAGCCATCTCATCTTTTGCCGTCCCCTTCTTCTTTTGCCTTCTTTCTTTCCCAGGATCAGGATCTTCTCCAGTGAGTGCTTCCTTCTCATTTGGTGGCCAAAGTATTGAGCTTCAGCTTCAGCATCTGACCTTCCAGGGAACAGTCAGCGTTAATTTCTCTTAGGACTGACTTAATTGATCTTCTTGCAGTCCAAGGGACTCTCAAGAGTCTTCTCCAGCACCACATCTCAAAAGCATCTATTCTTCTGCGCTCGGCCTTCCTTATGGTCCAGCTCTCACAGCCATACATTACTACTGGGAATACCATCGCTTTGACTATACAGACTTTTGTTGGCAGGGTGATGTCTCTACTTTTTATTATACTGCCCAGGTTCACCATAGCTGTCCTCCCAAGGAACAAACGTCTTTTAATTTCATGGCTACAGTCATCATCTGCAGTGATCTTGGATCCCAGAAATGTGAAGTCTGTCACTACTTCCATGTCTTCCCCTTCTATTTGCCAAGGAGTGATGGGGCCGGATGCCAGGATCTTAGTTTTTTCACCGTCAACAAGAGGTTCTTTAGGTCCTCCTCACTTTCTGCCATTAGAGTGGTATCATCTGCATAACTGAGGTTGTTGATGTTTTTCCTGGCAATCTTAATTCTGGTTTGTGCTTCATCCAGGCCAGCATTCTGCATGATGTACTCTGCATATAAATTAAATAAGCAGGGTGACGATATACATCCTTGTCGAACTTTTCCTATTCTAAAACAATCAGTTATTCCATATCCCGTTCTGATAGTTGCTTCTTGACCCTTATACAGTTTCTCAGGAGACATGTGACATGGTCTGGTACTCCCATCTCTTTAAGGATTTGCCACAGTTTGTTGTGATCCACACAGTCAAAGGCTTTAGCATCGTCAATGAAACAGAAATAGACGTTTTTCTGATACTCCTGTGCTTTTTCCAAAATCCAGCGAATGTTGGCAATTTGATCTCTAGTTCCTCTACCTCTCCAAAACCCAGCTTGAACTTCTGGTAATTCCTGATCAACATACTGCTGAAGCGTAGCTTGTAGGATCTTTAACATGACCTTGTTGGCATGTGAAATGAGTGCAGTGGTGCGATAGTTTGAACATTCTTTGGCATTACCCTTCTTTGGGATTGGAATATAAACTGACCTTTTCCAATCCTGTGGACACTGTTGAGTTTTCCAAATTTGTTGACATAATGTGTGCATCACTTTAACAACATCATCTTTTAGGACTCTGAATAGCTCAACTGGGATACCGTCATCTCCGCTCGCTTTGTTGTTAGTAATGCTTTCTAAGGCCCATTTGACTTCACACTCCAGAATGTCTGGCTCAAGGTCAGCGATTTCACTGTCATGGTTGTCAAGGACATTGAGATCCTTCTTGTATAATTCTTCTGTGTATTCTTGCTACCTCTTCCTGATCTTTTCTGCTTCTGCTAGGTCCCTACCATTTTTGTCCTTTATCATGGCCATCTTTGCACGAAACATTCCCTTGATTTCTCCAATTTTCTTGAACAGATCTCTTGTCCTTCCCATTTTATTATTTTCCTCTATTGCTTTGCATTGTTCCTTCGGGAAGACCTCCTTATCTCTCCTTGCTGTTCTCTGGAAATCAGTTGGGTGATTCTTTCCTTTTCACCTTTGCCTTTTGCTTTCCTTCTTTCCTCAGCTATTTGTAAAGCCTCATCAGACAGGCACTTTGCTTTCTTGCATTTCTTTTTCTTTGGGACGGTGCTGATTGCTGCCTTCTGTACAATGTCACGAATCTCCGTCCATAGTTCTTCAGGCACTCTTATCAACTCTAGTTCCTTAAACCTATTCTTCACCTCTACTGCATAGTCATAAAGGATGTGACCAAGATCAAACCTGAATGGCCTAATGGCTTCCCCAGTTTTCTTCAGTTTAAGCCTGAATTTTGCAATGAGTAGCTCGTGATCTGAGCCACAGTCAGCTCCAGGTCTTGTTTTTGCTGACTGTAAGGAGCTTCTCCATCTTTGTCTGCAGAGTATATAATCAATCTGATTTCTGTGTTGCTCTTCAGGTGATGTTCATGTGTAGAGTCGCCTTTTAGGTTGTTGGAAAAAGGTGTTCGCTATGACCAGTTTGTTCTCTTGACAAAACTCTTATTAGCCTTTGCCGGGCTTTATTTTGTTCTCCAAGGCTAAACTTGTCAGTTGTTCCAGTTGTACCTTTTGACTTCCTACTTTGACATTCCAGTCCCCTGTGATGCGGAGGACATCTTTTTTTGGTGTTAATTCTAGAAGATGTTGTAGATCTTCATAGAACTGGTCCACACCAGCCTCTTCTGCATCAGTGGTTGAGGCATAGACTTGGATTACTGTGATATTGAATGGTTTGCCTTGGATATGGGCCAAGATCATTCCGTCATTTTTGAGATTGTATACCATTACTGCCTTCTTCACTCTCTTGTTAAATATGAAGGCCACACCATTTTTTCTATGGGACTCTTGCCCACAATAATAGATGTAGTGATCCTTTGAGTTAAATTCATCCATTCCTGTCCATTTTAGTTCGCTGATTCCCAAGATGTCGATGTTCAGTCTTGCCATCTCTTGTTTGACTACATCCAGCTTACCTTGATTCATAGATCTTAGATTTCATGTTCCAATGCAGTATTGTTGTTTTCAGCATCAGACTTTCCTTAGCACATAGCCTCACTGAACTGCGCAAGCCCTCTCGCCACGTCAAGGCAGCAATCCATGAGAGGGGTTTCATGTTCCAATGCAGTATTGTTGTTTTCAGCATCAGACTTTCCTTTCACCATCAGACACATCCACAGGTGAGCATCCTTTTGGCTTTGGCCCAGCCACTTCACTCTTTCTGTGGTTACTTGTACTTGCCCTCCGCTCTTCCCCAGTAGCATATTGGGCACCTTCTGCCCTGAGGTGCTCATCTTCCAGCACCATATCTTTTAGCCTTTTGTTACTGTCCATGGGGTTTTCTTGGCAAGCATACTGGAGTGGTTTGCCATTTCCTTCTCCAGTGGATCACATTTTGTCTGGGTTCTCAGCTGTGACCTGTCCATCTTGGTTGGCCCTGCATCGCTTAGCACATAGCCTCACTGAACTGCGCAAGCCCTCTCGCCACGTCAAGGCAGCAATCCATGAGAGGGGTTGGTAGAAATGGGGTCTATCAAATAGCGATGGGAATATTTGACCGGATGGTTGCTTGATCATAAAGGGCCTGAATAAGAAATAACTGTTAATGTTGGTGGCTCTTAATTTATCCCATAGGATGGTCCTAGAGATGGAGTCGAAGGCTGACTTCAGGTCTAGAAATGCAGCATATAACGACACACTTGAGTTTGAGGAACATTTTACAATCAGGTGGTCTAACAGCATGCAGTAGTTTAATAGGGCACAACCTTCTCTGAAGCCAACCTGTTCCTCAACGAGGCAAAAATTGTTCTCAAGCCAGTCTCTAAATTTCCATAGAAGGTGTCTAGCATATAGCTTGCTTGTTACACTTAACAGGCTGATCGGCCTACAGTTGTTTGGATCTTCTTTGTTACTTTTTTATATATGGGGATGATGACAGCTGCTCCCCAGTCCTCGGGAATTTTCCCTGATTGATCAATTTGTGTAAACAACGCTGCCAAAACTGGGGCCCACAATTCTGCATTCATTTTAAATAGCTCTGGTGGAATTAGGTCAATGCCTGGGGCTTTCCCTGGCTTCAAAGTATCAATGAGCTGCTTTACTTCTGTACACCCCACTGGGGGCCAAGTTGGTAAGTTATGGATGATATCAAAATTAAGTGGGCTTGTAATTGTTTCCCCATATACCATCTTATAATGGTGTAACCAAGCATCTGGCAAAATAGGGTTATTAAATATATTTGGTGACCTATGTGATGGATCAGAGACTAGTTTCCAGAATAATACTGAGGGTTTTTTTCTCTTTAACTGCCTTCCAAAGTTCCTCCCAAGAAGCCATAATGTCTTCCTGTTTCTCTCTTCTAATGAGGGCCTTATATTGGGCTTTTTGGTGTTTTAAAGCTATTATGGATGTTGCTACAGGGTTAGTTCTATATTTTGCATAGTTAACATTAAGGGTATAATTTGCCCTTTAACATTCTGCATCAAACCATGGTTTGTGTGCTCCAGTTCTTTGGTTTAAAGGCTCCAACTTGGCTCTTTTCAATTCCTTCTGTATCTCCCTTGAAATTAGATTATATTCCTCTAGGCAGGTATCAATATTGATTGCATTCACCAATTAGTGAAGGGTATTATTAACTCAGAGGACAAAAAAGACCCATCTTGCTCACATATTGGTCGGGCATTAGAATGAGTGTCATTGAGGAAATCATGGTATCAGAGGAGGTGATTCCCCACATAGAGCATTTTGAAGTTGCTCCATATTGTGACCATTTGCCTCTAGTTTTAGTCATGCATTATGGTAAATCCCATAACACGAGGTTAAAACCAACAGATGGCCCCAGCTGTAATCACCCTAGACGGACAACCTCATTGTAACCCAGATCTCTTCTGTCTGATAGTCTAGCCACTATACTACACTGGCTCTCCTGTAAGAGTCAGAATATGTGGGCACTACCAAATCAGGAGAGAAATCAGGTATTTATGCTCTGCCTTTTCCAGATTTTGTGAAGAAACAAGAAGAAATTTTGAAGCTTCTCTAGACTGGTTGCAGGAACATGCCTGTTCAAGAACATATGGATTAGGTATGGAGAGAAAATGTTTTCTTTCTAATTTTTTACCAGATATTCTTACAGAATACATTTTGTGGTTAGCACATAGTGGGACAATGCGTGTACAGAAAAGAATTGTCTCTAAGTTGATGTTAGGGTAGCGCTCAGTTTTTCCTTTTTCAGTTCATACTATTGCAATGGGTGTATCAGTTTGGAATGGACTGAGGATGGACTTCATCCACATGACTTCACAATGAAGAGTTTGCATTCCTTTTACGTTACCCATCCAAGTACTGTCCAGACCATTTTTTTCTTTCAGAGATGATGGTTCATACAAAAATGTTGCATTACTAACATAACACATGCAAACAGAGTCTAGAATTACTACAGCAAGTACCTGCTGAGCTGTGCCAGCTAAGAAGCTTAAGAACTATAGATCCAGCAGTTAGCTTTTTTCCACCATCTGTAAAGCTTGGAAGTTGATATGTTCTTTTGTGCTTTGCAATGAACATGCTTTGTCCAATCCAGAAACCTTTACTGGCATAATGAACATGCTTTGTCATCCTGTAGGAACTCGATTGCCTTGGGATGAGCAATGGTTAATTGAGTCTCTCTCTGATTCTACTATCTACATGGCTTACTATACAGTTGCTCATCTACTACAAGGAGACAATCTCCGTGGACAAGGAGAGTCTCCAGTGAAGATTAGGTAAGAGGCAAAGGGGGGGAAGGAAAGAATACTGCGGTTTTTTAGGTCCCCCCCCATTCTTGGAAATAGTCATCTCTGTATTTTGTGTAACTATGAAGACAAAGATAATCCTCAATAGTAATACCACAATATGTGTTTGCATGGCAGGTGAGGAGCCAGAGAGATCATGGACACTCTTCATAATTTGAGGTTGCCTATGAATCCCTTTGCAGGGCAAAGTTGAGGAAATGGTGGTATTGCAAATTGGTTGCCATTGTTTCATGTCATTTCTGATTTCTCAGCGAACTAGAAAAATTATTGAAAGGGTTGACAATTGGCTAGTATTTTTCTTGCCGCCTCTCTGTATATAGTTCTAAATAGGCAAGATCAACATTAGGGTTTGTAGAATCTTTCGGGCTCAAGTGCCGTGTTCTACTGGAAAAAGTTTTTCTTCCCGACATTTCGTTCTCGGCTGCGGAGAACATCCTCAGTGGCGTAGCCGCAGCTGAGAACATCCTCAGTGGCATTCCGCAGCCGAGAACGAAACGTCTGGAAGAAAAACTTTCTCCAGTAGAACACGGCACTTGAGCCCGAAAGATTCTACAAACCCTAATGATGTTACCAGCTGTGAAAACCTGAAATCTTTGATAAGATCAACATTCTTGACAATTGGGCACCCCCTCGTTTTACATCAGGGGTGGGGAACCTTTTTTCTGCCAAGGGCCATATGGATATTTACAACATCATTCGCAGGCCATAAAAAAATTATCGACTTAAAAAACAGTGCTCCGCCAAGGGAGGACGATTCAGGCCGGCAAAATTAATACAAATAATTGTTTTTCTACTTGAAGTCATGTGGGGAGAGCCTCATCTGGTACACACACACGGCCTGCTGCCCTAGGCAAATGCTTAGGTCCAGGGCCTAGCAGGAATTCAGTAGCATATTAGACCACATCTCCTAATATTAGCATATTAGGTCACACACTCATTAGCATATTAGGCCACACCATCTGGGATAATCAAGTGCAAACTGAACTGTGATAGTAACTTTTCCAGGCTCTGCAGCAATTCTGACCAGCCGGCCAGGCCCCAGGGAGGCTGCCGCACAGTACATCTGGGCCCTGTGATCCCTGCCTGGCCCTGGAGAGGCTGCTGCACAGCATGGCTGTGTCCCACGATCCTCGCTGGCCAGCCAGGCCCCAGGGAGGCTGCCACATGGCTCGGTTTGGCCCAGCAATCCCCGAGGGCCACACCGAGTGACCTCGAGGGCCTCATACAGCCCACCCCCACCCCCGTTTTACATACACTAACTTTTCCTGACTTGTCATGGACTTGAAGGCTATTGTTACAGAACCTTTAAAAGAAATCATTATTTCAAAGGACCTTTTCATGATAATGGAATTCCGGCTTCTGGCTTCTGGCTTCCAGCAGTAGTGTCTCCTGCAAAGAGAGAGAGCCAGTTTGGTGTAGTGGTTAAGTGTGCGGACTCTTATCTGGGAGAACCAGGTTTGATTTCCCACTCCTCCACTTGCACCTGCTAGCATGGTCTTGGGTCAGCCATAGCTGTGGCAGAGGTTGTCCTTGAAAGGGCAGCTGCTGTGAGAGCCCTCTCCAGCCCCACCCACCTCACAGGGTGTCTGTTGTGGGGGAGGAAGGGAAAGGAGATTGTGAGCCACTCTGAGACTCTTCGGAGTGGAGGGCGGGATATAAATCCAATATCTTCTTCTTCTTCAAAGTCAACCATTCTGTAGAAAGTTGGGAGCACCTGTTCTGTTTGCTTCAGAATGTCTGAACTGGTGTTGGTGATTCAATTAAATGCCCTTGTTAAGTTATGGTAACTCTTACTGATCGGTTGCAATATAAATTTGGGGATCTCTGTGAGGCGGTAAAGCCACATGTGGACCTTTCAGAAAGAATGTTTGAGAAGGACAATTAAAGTAGAGGAGTGGCTGAGGTTATTGGTCACACAGTGGCATTTATTTTAGAAGTAGCCACAGTGTTCCCGGTGCTTCTGAACTCCTGACTGAGCTGCCTAGTGGCTGTGTCCGTCTTGAAAGATGGGGATGAATGCATCTTTGCTTGGCCAGCCACTATGCTCTTTAGTTCTGCCCGGATGCTCAGATCAAAAGCTATAGCTGTTGAAGTGCTTCCAATGCAGATCTTTACATGGATTTGCTCTTCTGCAGTGCAGTGTCAACTTCAGTCTGTTTTATTTTAGAAATTCGCTAAATCCCCCTGAGTTAAGGTTCAGCCAATCAGTTACACTAATAATATGTCAAAAATTACATGTACGACTGCAGGCCAGAAGGACTTCAGAATGAACCATCACTCGATTAGCACATGAATCTTAATTCTTCCTACTTGTTGCCATCCGCTGATGCAGATAGTTGGTTGTCTCTTCTCTGTCCACCAGGGGGCATCATCACTCAGAATGTGAAGCTTCGTTTTCAGCGCAGTAAAATTTACCAATGTACACTGATTTATTAACAGATTTATACCCCTCCTTTGCTATTGGCCCAGGGCACTTTACAGGTACTAATTAAAACATTACAAATTAAAAACAAAATACAATTTGAAAAACCTCAGTACCTCCCAATTTTTGTTTTTTGTTTTTGTATTCCATCAAATGCTTTGGCAAACAAACAAGCTTTGCAGCACCACCTAAGGATCTCCCCAGCTAGGGGCTCCAGTTGGTGCCAGGCAGGCAACGCCTAGTACAGCAAGTCGGTAGCAGCGGGAAGACTAGTGGGTGCACAGGAACATATAGGAATATTATAGCAAAAAGGATATTATAGCATTGGAGAAAGTCCAGAAAAGGGCAACTAGACTGATTAAAGGACTGGAACACTTTCCCTATGAAGAAAGGTTGAGACGCTTGGGACTCTTTAGCTTGGAGAAACGTCGACTGCGGGGTGACATGATAGAGGTTTACAAGATTATGCATGGGATGGAGAAAGTAGAGAAAGAAGTACTTTTCTCCCTTTCTCATAATACAAGAACTTGTGGGCATTCGATGAAATTGCTGAGCAGGCAGGTTAAAACGGATAAAAGGAAGTACTTCTTCACCCAAAGGGTGATTAACATGTGGAATTCACTGCCACAGGAGGTGGTGGCGGCCACAAGCATAGCCACCTTCAAGAGGGGTTTAGATAAAAATACGGAGCAGAGGTCCATCAGTGGCTATTAGCCACAGTGTGTGTGTATATATAAATTTTTTTTGCCACTGTGTGACACAGAGTGTTGGATTGGATAGGCCATTGGCCTGATCTAACATGGCTTCTCTTATGTTCTTAATCCTTCTATGATGTGGGTCCCCAACTGCAAAGGGCTTTAAAGGTCATAACTGGCGCCTTGAATTAAACTCAGAAGCAAACTAGCAGCCAGCGTAACTGTTTCAGACGTGTGCCAATTTGGCCACCCCTTGCCAGTAATTGGGCTGCTCTATTCTTCACCAGCTGCTGTTTCTGGGGTATCTTCAAGGGTAGCCTAACATAAAGTGGATTACAGTAATCCAGCCATTAAATTACAAAGCACGGATCAGTGTGGCAGATCGGCTGCATCTAAAGAACTAAAACACTGGTGAACCAGGCACAGCTGATAGAAGGTGCTTGTGGTCACTGCACCTGCTTGCTTTCAGGCAGCAGGCTCTTAACCTGCTCTGCAAAAGCCAACTTCCGTATCCAGGACAAAAGGATCCAGTTCCTCCAGAATATCAGCCATTCTTACTATCATCACGTCACTCTTGTCTGGATTCAGCTTCAGTTTATTCTGCCCTAAATTAGCCGCCTGACCACTTAACGCTGTGTTGGCTGTGCTTCTCAGAGCGTTTCCAAAAATTGCAGTTGCCGTTAAAAAGGGCCTTAAATGTCTAATATTTAAACACTCCCCACATTATTGTGAAGCTGAGATGGCCACTGGAGGTTTTCTTGTGCGTGAACTGTATTCTAATGGTCAAGGTATTTATTAGAGCCACTGGGGGGTGGTAGACAAGGTTCAGAATTGCATGGGGGGACCTGTAGGTGATTTGTTGCAGGGACAAGTGTGTTGTTCTGAATTTCAACATAGTGTGCTGAATGTGGATTAATACTAGGGCAATATTCATCAGTTATTTCCGGTTTGAGCAGTCGAGGGATAATCTGTGCCTGTCTTTCTTCCAGTAAGCGTCATATCTGTTTACTCATTTTTATCACAGTATTTTAAGCAGCTTTCAGTCTTAACTATATGCTGTTTATTTCTGGAATTCCTAAAGTTGTCTTTTTTGGTTAATTTCAGCTTTCAACTTGTTTTTAGCCTCTCAAGATTAAAGATGAAAGTAGTTATATTTTTAAGCGCAGGGCAGATGTTAAAAGCAGGGAAGTGCCTGAGATCTAGAGGAGAGATGACCTACCATGCGTAAATGATGGTCCCAGTCAGGTGAAATACAGAGGCCAAGTAGTGTACACTCTGTTAATGTAAGCGTAAATGTTTAGCATGATATATCCTTAACTTTCACTGTGTCTTTCTCATAAGTTTTCTCTTAATGTTACACATAGGCCAAATCAGATGGTAAAAGAAGTTTGGGACTACATCTTTTTTAAGACTGCTCCATTCCCTGCAACAGAAATCCCAGAGGAAGTACTGGATAAACTAAAGCAAGAGTTTGAATTTTGGTATCCTGTGGATCTGCGAGCTTCTGGCAAGGACCTTGTTCCAAATCACTTGTCCTATTATCTCTATAACCATGCGGCCATGTGGCCAGATCAAAGGTTGGTTTGAATTAAAGCCAAGAAGACCATTGAAATATATCTTCTCAGAGATATTTATAAAAATTGTCACTTCACACACACACACACACACACACGAAAGAGTGCTTTGAACACAATGCAGGAGACATTTCTGGTATCTTATACTATAAAGGTTAAAAAGACCTTGAGTTCAAGCATCAAACTAATTTGGAGCATTTGATTCTCTTACGTTCTATTAATGTTCTGTTGATGTGTGTTTAGGCCATAGTTTTTTTTTTAAGCTTTAACACATATGCTGAATCACTTGTTATATTTAAGGATGTTGCTTTTTTAGAAGCACGCCTCTCTATCTAAAAGCAGATGCTTGATTTAACAGTAATTATTTAAAAAACTGTTTCTGTCATCTTATACAGAGAAAAATGGCCTTTAGCTGTGAGAGCAAATGGGCATCTCCTCCTGAATTCAGAGAAGGTACAACATTTTGTTTTGTCTATATTACAGTTCTGTGATAGAACTAACAAGAGAAGTGACAAGCCGCCCTGAGTCCGTTAGGAGAGGGCGGGATATAAATACAATAAAATAAAGAGAGGCCAATCTTATTTGTGTTTGAGAAATTTTGCAACGGTCAGACTTTCCACTGTACATAGTCTTTTAGTGGCATTAATCTAAGCACACAGTTCTAAAGGCGTAAGGGTATTCAGATCTTCAGAAGGGGAGGTGTCATCTTTTGCTACCCCCTGTCACTGCAGGATTGCTTTGCATCCTCTTCTTTTCTTTCGGACATACTGACCCCGCCATGAATGAAACTTAGGACTGTTGGGTGTCACTGGGGAGTACCAAGAACTGGAAGCATGAAAGTTCCGTTTCAGGAGGTCTCCTGATTATTGGATGCACACTGATATATTGAAACACCTGATTTCACCTTGCTTTCCATTTTACTACCTTTCCCAGCAGAAAACGTTGTGGTGCCCAAGGATTGATGTGTTTTGATTAACAATCTTGGCATCTAAAGCTTATTTTTCTTTCAAGAGTTTATTAAAATCTTCATTGTCTATCTTTCTGTGACCAATAAATAGTAATATTTTGAATGATAGTTTATTTTCTACATTTTACCTTACAATTCAGTACTCCACATACATGGCTCTCTGCTCATTTTGTTAACCCAACAGCCATTTGACATAGGTTAGACTGAGAGAAGAACAGCTGGCCCAGGTTCACCCTATTAGCTACAGGGCCAAGTAGGGATTTGTACCTGCCTCTCCGCAGTTCTAGTCTGAAATTCTAACTCTTACCCATATACAGTAAGCACTCTTTAGTTGTAATCTGTCATGCAGCACTTGATCTTACCTTTAGAACCCAGCATTATTTAGCATTGTAGCTAGGATCCAGAGGGAGTATTTTCCATTTTGGTTTAAATCCTCAGGGAAAAAAAATCCGAGTTTTGTCCTTTTCCCATACTCGGATAAGGTATAACATATAGAATGAAGCCATACCATCCAGTAAATGTCATACCAGAAGCCTGTACTTCACCTGTAAAGTAGAACAAAATGCTGATGAAGCTACAACAGTGTGTCCTGAGGTGCTAGATGTGGTTGTGGTTCTCATTCTTTGATAGAAAAGGTTAATCAGTGCTTGGATTGAAGGGTTGTAGTTTTTCATTGATTTTGTTTTTCCATAGATGTCTAAATCTACAGGCAACTTTCTCACTCTGAGTCAAACAGTTGAGAAATATTCTGCTGATGGTAAGCAATGAGATTGAAATTTGAAAGCTTCTGTTAAATTGTTGGACAAATGATTCTGCCTTTAATGGAATGAATGAATGAACGAACGAACGAACGAATGACTACATAGATAAATGATAAGGGTTTTGAAGGATGTAGGCTGCAGGGATTTTTAATAGGGCTAGAATTATTTTGTTTTGTGTGCTTTAAATTGGGATTTATAAGTTTCTTTGAGGCACAGGAAAAAGAAAGGAATAAATATTTGAGTAAACGTTGATAACAAGCAGGGATTCAAGGTGGAGGGTATCCTATCTTTTTGTCTTGCTTTTCCTGTCCCCACAGCAGCCCTCTTCATCCCCTTTTGGTTCCACTGCTTTTCTAATCCTTTCCCTCCTTTTTACACCCTCTCCTTTCCCCCTTGGTTTTCCTGCTTGCTACCACCTTCTCATAAGCCACCTCGTGGCGGCACCACTCTTACCCTCTTATCCTCTCTACCACCAGCTTCTTTCTTCTCTGTTACTTCTCTGATTGCTGCCACACATGCTTGCTGGCCCACCTGACTGCAGCTTGCCTGGCTCAGCTGGTGATGGCTCTACCACCCTTCCTGCCACATGCTCCCTTTCGCCATTGCCTCTACTGTATGGCAACTGATTTTGATTGTTTATAGAGTTGCAATGCAGCTGTGAAAATAGAAGCAGAATAGTGATGTAGTGTCATGAGATCTTGTTTTTTTCTCCTGTACATAAACACATTAAATTTTTTAAAAGCAGTTTTTCCCTTTTGTGCAAACCTAGGGGGCGATCCGGGTCTGTGCAAACCTAGGGGGCGATCCGGGTTTGTACAAACTATCCCAAGTAGTACATACCTGACCCTTGTATGAGGGTTTTATAAGCTGCACTCTGAGATTCATATTCAGCATTAGATATATGATTTTAAAAACAGGTTTGTTTTGCAAAGGGGAAAATTTAAGCTTGTTGTATCAATGCTGTATACAGAAAGAAGTCATATTGCAAATCCTTCCGAGGCAGAAGGGCTAGGAATTCGCACAAGGACTTTAAACTGTTCATTTCATTATTGCTTTAAGCATACTTTGCCTGGCTGTGCACTAGGGTTGCCAGGGCCTTGCCTTTTGCTGGCAGAGGGAGGGAGCCTTCGGGGGCGGTGGGGCGAGGCTTCACCCCCAAAGTGACGTCATCACATCATGGTGTTGTGTGGGATGCTTTTGTTGGGGGCAAAACTCAGTTTTCATTGGGGGGGGGGGTAGGGAAGCCAAACAGCACTGTTTTTGCTGCTGGAAACAGCACTTGGGGGGGCGGGGGGGTATAAAGGAATTTGCAGCTTTTATCACATTGACTAAAACCAAATATTTCTGCAAACTTTGGGGACTCCCCAGGTTTCCCCAAAATCCTTAAAAGTTTCAAAATGCATTGGAGGAGGTTTAATGCACCCACAACAAAGCATTATCTGAACATGTGCAGACAACGCATCTACCTCCTTTTCCTCTGTCAATAGCCCTGGTTGGGGAGGGAGTGGCCGGTAGCTGTGCTGGGTCCTGCAACAGCAATGGAGGAGGAGGAAGCCACAGCAGGTCTGAAAAAGAAAGCTAGAGGGGGAAAGGAGTATTATGAGTTCCCACTTGTAGCTTTTATTGGTCATAAATCCAGTTTTGAACCTGAGTTTCATGCTGAAGCAGTAGCTGAGAGTCAGGTCTTACGGTCTTGTATTATACCGTAGCTGACTTTCCAAGGCCGTAGACTGTAAGCTTGTTTTCTCTCCAGGTATGCGGTTGGCATTAGCTGATGCAGGTGATACCATTGAAGATGCAAACTTTGTGGAAGCCATGGCAGATGCTGGCGTCCTCAGACTATACACTTGGGTGGAATGGGTGAAGGAAATGCTCGCTAACTGGGACAGCTTAAGAAGTGGGCCTGCTACTACCTTCAATGACCGGGTCTTTGCCAGGTAAAGTAAAGAAAAACCAATTTCCTGGGATCACAGTTCGTATTACAGGCAATACAAAAAAAGGAAAGGTAAAATAAAGTAAACGTCTAGTTTAAAAATATCTTCTTTTTTTGGTGTCTAAAGAAAATGAGATTCGTAAGAAAATATTTGCACAATGCCGTTCCACATATACTGTGGTGTTACTACTTTAACTGGTTGAACTCTACCTTTATCCATTCGTTTCTTCCTCAGTGAAATGAATGCTGGCATAATCAAGACGGATCAAAACTATGAGAAGATGATGTTTAAGGAAGCCCTGAAAACTGGCTTCTTTGAGTTTCAGGTAGGTAATCTGCTTTTCATAACACAGAGAATGAGTTCATGTTTTTATATTAAAAATTCTAACGTGCCTTTTAGCCTGCAGGCTTTCAAAGCAACTTATGGCCTATTTAAGCTATGCAGTAGCAATATAATAAAAGAAAGTCATATGAGAACAGCAGGTAAAACAAAATTGCTATTGCGTTGCTCTGTCTTTTGAACCTTATATCTCCAGGACCTAAGGGGGAGATGTATCTTTAAGATAGGGATTCCAGTGTCCAAATGGGACTTGGGGATCCCCTGTAATTACAGCTGATCTCCAGACTACAGAAAACGAATGGCGTTGTACCCTATAAAGTCCCTGCTCTCCCCAGACTTGACCCTCAAATCTTCAGGAGTTCCCAACCTGGATCCCTATCCCCTCCATCCCCTGCCAGTGGCCAAGGGGGACCTGGCAACCATGCCTTCAGACCATAAGTCCATCTGCTGTATACTGCCTGTTCTGACTGGTAATGACTCTGCAGGATCTCAGCAGAGATTTTAGCTAGATTTCCTTTTTGATATCCTTTACCTGGAGATTCCAAGGCCTGGAATTGGACTTCTTCATGGAAAGTATTCTATCCCTGAACTGTGGTCCCATTGCGACTCTCCTGCTTTAACTATCTTCTGGAGCCTAGGCTGGTGTTCTGCTAGAAAGGAAGGTATAAATACTCTCAAGTTCTTTGCAGTCCATTGTGGTCTGCCCTGGGCTCATTGTACTTTTACAGGAAGGAGTTCCTACTGTGGCAGGCAGAAAGCTACCATCACTGGCAGGCAGTAAAGAGTGAGGACAAATGATTAAAGACAAGTAATGTTTCCTTGCTTTCCTCCCCACCACCACCTCTTCTAACGAAACAGATTTTCATGAAGGATGGCTAGATCAGGAAACATATTGGAGTCGCCAGGAGTCATTTTGTAGAAAAAAACAGGTGATGGAGCTCATCCAGGGATTGTTATGGAGCTGCACCTACTATTCAATGGACAAGGAGGTGGAACTCTCAGAAAGGTTCAGGAGCTCCGCTCCGCTCCTGTGAGCTCCCACTGAAGTTACCATTTAAGAAGCAGAACGTTTTTCACAATAGTCCATAAGGTGTCAGCAACTCTCCAAAGCGTTTGCAGCAGCATATTGCTTTGCTTAGCAATGAATTGCTCTGACTGCTTTTAACGCCACTGACTTGACTTTCAGGAATATGGTTGGCTGACTGAACTATGTGCATAATAATAGATCATATTTATTGCTTCTTTCTTTTTTCTTTTTGCTACTTAACGGTAGCTTTTTATGTGAGCCATTCGGAATCATAGTGCCTAATATACAGTTACAGTTATCCTTGACTTTTATGCCCGTGCCGATAGATGTCTCTTTTTAAGAGCCATAATAATGTAAAGCTATGTAATGTCCAACCGGCAGAAGTTCATTTGACTCTAATGCCAGATTTTTTTAAAAGAAAAAAATATATAGCCCTTTTAATAATCCATTATAGGATTGTAAGTAGTTCGTGTCTTAAGGACGGATTAAAGCAAGGGAATTAGCTTTCATGCAATGCTTTTTCGTGACAGTTGGAATGTTTTAAGGGCGGATGTGCTTGACTCTCTTTCAGGCAGCAAAAGACAAGTACCGCGAACTAGCTATTGAAGGAATGCACAGAGACTTGGTGCTCCAGTTCATTGAATCTCAGACGCTCCTGTTAGCTCCAGTCTGTCCTCATGTTTGTGAATACATTTGGGCACTGTTAGACAAGGTACTGATATGTATTTATCACCGGGGTGTGTGTATGGAAGAAGGAACCCTGTTGTTGGATGGTGTTTTGCAAAACATATATGTGCAGACTGCTCACAGAGACACACCTCTTGAATTCCCTGTCAGAGACTGGCTTGATTATGCAGGAAGTTAAGGTATGGTGCATGTGGACAACTTTTATTAGCCTATAAAGTTTCTGTAGTTTGTCCGACAGGTCAAAGGGAATCCACTGAGACCTAAGCCACTTGTGTCCTGCATAGTTCCATCTTACACATCCTCTGTCCTAGGTGCTGTTTTTGATTTGAGGCTAATGTGTGTTGAATCTCGGGTTTTTAAGTATGTTGCAATGTTGGAAACCGGCTCTAGGAAGCTCTCGAAGCTTGCTTTTTATTATTTATTTAATTGTTAATAATAATAAATTTTTATTTATACCCCGCCCTCCCCGCCGAAGCAGGCTCAGGGTGGCTTACAGGACATGGTATAAACCATGTTATTACAATAAAAACAAGATAATACAGTTAAAATACAATTCATAGGTTAAATATATTAAATAAATAGTCTAAAACCAGTATAACTTAATAGTGCCACAATCTCAGTATGTACAAAGATGGCTTGATGTTACTACCAGTTTCTGTTTTAGAAAGCTTGGTGGAAGAGGATGGTTTTGCAAGCCCTACGGAACTGATTGAGATCCCGTAGGGCCTGCACCTCCTCCGGCAGCTGGTTCCACCATTGGGGTGCCTGTATCGAGAAGGCCTGCTCTCCAGTTGTTTTTAATTTGGCCTCCTTTGGCCCAGGAATTTCCAGAAGATTTTGTGAACTAGATCGCAGTGCTCTCTGGGGGATGTATGGGGAGAGGCGGTTCCTAAGGTAGGCAGGTCCTCGGCCATATAGGGCTTTAAAGGTAATAACCAGCACCTTGTAACAAACTCGGTACACAGTGCAGTTCCCGCAGCCTAGGCCGTACATGTTCCCACCAAAGTAGTCCCATTAACAGTCTGTTATAACAAGCACTAATGTAGCGCTATTCATTGTTGCTTAAAATTCTAGTCTATTTCAACAGCAAGTTAATGGCTTTCCTATCATGAATCTAGATAACTGCAGTTGTACTCTGCAGAGTGGTCTGCTGGCATTGCCAGATTCTTTGAAATCCAGAGTTCAGATCCAAATGTGTAAATTGTATGTGTTCTTGACCAACACTGAAAAGGCAAAGAGACTGTAGTGGGTAAAGGAGATTTATGGAGCATATAAAGCTTACAGGTACCAGTGTTAACTGCAGTGGTATCATTTGCACTCCCACGCTGTATCGCAGGTTAATATGGGGGAGGGTTCACGTTTAAAATAAGTATTGAATTTTTATTCTTTTCAGTTGCCAAAGCCAGCGTGTGTTTAAGTAAATTAATGGCATCAGCATTTTGAAACACCTTTGGAAACAAGAACACAATTAGCATATTTTTCATCGGTATGGATTATATGAGAGTCCAGATCTAAGGTTTATAGTTACTGGCGAGACGGAGAGCAGTCTGTGCTTCTGTGCTTCAATGCAAATGGCTGACTTGAGGGAGAAAAAAAATCAAGTACAAGTGCCAAGTAGAATTTTAAAACCACTTACAGAACAGCCAGTTGCTGGCTACCAAATTGGTAGGCCCACAGGAGGAGGGACAAACTGAAGGCAGGGGGAGCCTGAATAATTTCTTGGCTTCATTAGGAGGGAATTCTGGCAAATTCTGTTTTGTGGAACTCATATGAACATATGAAGCTGCCTTATACTGAATCAGACCCTCGGTCCATCAAAGTCAGTATTGTCTTCTCAGACTGGCAGCGGCTCTCCAGGGTCTCAAGCTGAGATTTTTCACACCTATTTGCCTGGACCCTTTTAGTTGGAGATGCCAGGGATTGAACCTGGGACCTTCTGCTTCCCAAGCAGATGCTCTACCACTGAGCCACTGTCCCTTGAGGCTCTCTGCAGGAGAGGGGGGGGGGGAGGGACAGCTTCAGCTGCTGTAGGCTCTGAAAGTGAAAAAATTGCCAGGGTCATTTTCTTTGCTATCCTTTGTGGGGCAGCTATTCAGGGTGCAGGTGCCTTGAAATCCTCAAAGTATGATAGTCTCTATTTGATACAAGAAATCAAAGGGGTCGTAGAGTGTATTTGATAGTAGTCCTTGGGCTTCTGTATCTCCATGACCCCACTATAGAATTCTTTTCCCTTAGATCTCCTTAACATGTTCTTTTAGTGCTAAATCTTCACTTTACATTTTCCCTCCTTGTTCATATCCCAGCTAAGTTTTGGTCAACTATCTGAAGACTGGGAAGCTTCCTCTCGCAGACTTGGGGTGGGAGGGAGAGCGATCGTGGCTTCATGGATCGTGGCTATAGCTTCTGCATATCCCATTGTGATTGATTAGGAATAGTGACCCTATGAGCCGTGTCTTAAACCTAGTGCCTGTTAACTTCATTTTAAAGACTGACTCCATCATGAAAGCTTCCTGGCCGGTGCCTGGCCCCGTGGATGAAATATTGATCCGCTCTTCCCAGTACCTCACAGAAGTTGCTCATGATCTTCGTGTGCGCCTCAAAAACTATATGGCACCAGCAAAAGGAAAGGTAAAAGACTGAATCCTTTGCCTCCACTGAATGCTTGACCCATTCACAGGCTGGAAATGCTCCTCATATACTACATTTATTCTCTCTGTTCTGACTGTTCTCTAGAAGGGCAATAAAGAAGCACCCCAGAAGCCGTCCCACTGCACCATTTATGTGGCCAAGAACTATCCACCATGGCAACACACCATACTTTCTGTTCTTCAGAAGTACTACAAGGTGAACATCCTATCCCAGTTCTCCTTTTTTCTGACTTTATTCTCTCTCTCAATTTCTCCCACTCTTCTATCCCTGTTATAAACTAATTTGGCATTAAGTCTATAGAATTGAAGAAAAATGGTGCCTCCCCCCCCCCCCACGCTTTAGTAAGCATCTGCAGGTATTGCAGTGCTCGGTAATAGTGCCATTACGGGTACATGATTAAGTCTGCCGTATGACCACATCCCTAGTGACATTATGTGAATGAACTTATGGCCACAGCTTCATTCTTCGGAATCTTTTGCACATGCAAAGCTTAGTAAGCAGTTTGCTTCAGTGTCATTTGTGCAACTTAAGTACTAGCTATTGTCAGACTGGCGTTGCTTCCTTGTTAGGCGAGGAGCTTTTAAACTCCACTGTAGCCCTTAGTGAGTGCAATGATTCTCTGGCTTTATAGAAAATGTACTGAAGCACGATAAACCCTTTTGTCTTCTAACCTTACAGGGTGCAAAGAAATCTGGTTTTAAAAGCCACAGTCCCCCGAATTCTTGAGCAGCTGGAACTGATCAGTCCACTGTTCATAACAACAGCACTGCTCGAGCTGAACTGCTAAATATGCCAGTTGATTGGAGGACCGTGTGTGTATTTTATAGCTACAGGGACATAATTAAATTAACTCTTTTAATTGGAAACAAGCATGACTTTGTAGTCTGGTACTCACGGCCATCAATCTCTGTTGGAAGAGGGAAGGGAAATGGGATTCTACTAACTGAATCCTTTTCATCCTCTGTGGGGCTTCTTTTGAGAGACGTGAAATTGAAATGTGACTTTTACTAATGTAAGGGGAAATCAAGGCGCATTGCTTGGCTGGCAGTGAGTAAAACTTCCTGACTTCTAACCATAAATGGAGTGTCTGTCTGGATTTACCAAAATGAGTGCTGTTAAGACACCTATGATGATAACTAGGGATGGGCACAAACCAAACCTTGAACCATGATTTGGGCAGGAATCGGGCCAGTTCATGGTTTGTGTACCAATAGTTTGGAAACATGCCTCCCACAAACTGTCCCTGAACTTCCTGAACCTCTGTGGGAGGTTTGGGGTCAGTTCCTGCCCACTTGGCTTTCCCAGGTATCAAGCAGCTGCAGGGTGTCTGAAGAAGCCAAGGGGAGGCAGTTTAAATTGCTTCCCTGGAAACCTCAGCTGAACCCCTTGGGAGAGGTCTCCCTACAGGATCGGCTGCTTTACCAGCTCTGCTGCGCTGTCTGGTTTCAACCGGGTTCAAGACTGCTTTGAACGAACAAATTGGGACATCTTTGAACATCCAGACCTAGAGTGTTATACAGATACAGTTTTGGGGTATATGGCCCACTGTATTGATACTGTTACAACAAACAAGTGTATTCGAACCTATCCAAATCAAAAGCCATGGATGACTGGCACTGTTAGGTTTCTCTTGCATAGGAGATATAAGGCTTTTAAGTCTGGGGATGCCTCACTTTACAGTGTGGCCAGAGCAAATTTGAAGCGGGGTATTAAACAGGCCAAAGCTGCATATAAGGGCAGGATAGAAGAATGGCTTTCTCAGAATAATTTGAGACAAGCCTGGCAGGGGATTCAGCAGTTAACTAATTTCAAGGCGCTAAAGGCTAGTACGAATGGAAAGCAGGAGCTGGCAGAGGAGTTAAATACTTTTTATGCCCGGTTTGAAGTGGATCAAAAGGAAGCGGAATTACTAGTAACATCATCATTGGGGACCGAGCAAGGTGCTCCTTTCGTTGTGAGGGAGCACGATGTTAGGTGTATAATGAAGGCAGTAAATTCTAGAAAGGCTGCAGGTCCCGATAATATCCCTGGTTGTGTGGTAAAGGAATGTGCAGGGCAGTTAGCCGGGGTGTGGACTGAGATTTTCAATCGTTCTTTGTCACAATCCATTGTTCCCACTTGTTTGAAGGCTTCCCTTATTGTCCCAATACCAAAGAGGACGCCAGCAAAGGTTTTAAATGACTATAGGCCAGTGGCCTTGACTTCTGTGATAATGAAGTGTTTTGAACAATTAGTTCGAAAATATATTATTTCCTGCCTTCCTGTTATTTTTGATGAATATCAGTTTGCTTACAGGAAAAATAGATCTACTGAGGATGCTGTTAATACTGTTCTTTATACTGCTTTATCGCATTTGGATAAAAAGGGGACGTATGTTAGAATGTTGTTTGCAGATTTTAGTTCTGCTTTTAATACAATATCACCCCATAGATTGTTGTCTAAGCTTAAAGATTTGAAGCTGTCGGACTCTATATGTGAGTGGATTTTGAATTTTTTGTCAGGTCGTTCACAAAGGGTTAAAATGGATGGATATATTTCCTCCGTGAAGATCTTAAATACTGGCACCCCTCAGGGATGTGTCTTGAGTCCACTTCTTTTCACTATTTACACATCTGATTGTGTTTCCAGCAGTCTGAGTAACAAAATCATTAAGTATGCAGATGATACAACGTTGGTAGGGCTCATCTCTGAGGATGATGAGTCTGCGTACAGGAGGGAAGTTCAACAGCTGTCCCTTTGGTGTAAAGTAAATAATCTTATTTTAAATATAAATAAGACGAAGGAAATTATAGTGGATTACAGGAAGAGTAGTTTGGACACCCAGCCGTTGTTTATTGATGGTGTTATGGTAGAACAGGTGACAGAATGGAAGTTTCTGGGAATTACCATGAAACAGGATCTAACATGGGGGGCAAATACTTTAGCTCTAGAGAAAAAGGCCCAGCAACGACTATACTACTTAAGACTCTTAAGATCACTACAACTGTCAGGGAGTCTGCTGGTTGCCTTTTATCGTAGTTCCATTGAGAGCATTTTATCTTATTGCCTCTGCGCGTGGTTTGGGAGCTGCACGGAAGCAGAGAGAAGGGTGCTCCAAAGAGTGACGAGAAGAGCACAAAAGATTTGTGGATGTTCTCTCCCCTCATTGGTGGATCTGTATAATATGGCATGTAAAAGGAAGATACAAATGATCCTAAGGGACCATACACATCTGGGCCATTTGCTTTTTGAGATCTTACCGTCAGGTAGACGATATAGAGTGTTGAAGGCTAGGACAAACAGATTTAAGGACAGTTTCTATCCAAGTGCTGTGGTTAGGTTAAATGCAGGGTTATGAAGGATTATCTGTTTTAGATGTATTTAATGGTTTAAATGGTTTAAATGGTTTTATGAATGTTTAATGGTTTTATGAATGTTTATTTAATGGTTTAAATGGTTTTAATGGTTTTATGAATGTTTATCCGTTTTAGATGTATTTAAATGGTTTTAATGGTTTAAATGGTTTAATGGTTTCAGATGTATTTAAATGGTTTATGAATATGTGTGTTTGATGTGTTGGTATGTTTGTGGAAGAGCACCTCATTTCGTTGCTCTCTTTTTGTTGAGAACAATGACAATAAATTCATCTATCTATCTATCTATCTATCTATCTATCTATCTATCTATCTATCTATCTATCTATCTATCTATCTATCTAGCGGAGCGTAAAGAACAGCTGATCCTGCGGGGAGACCTCTCCCTGCAGGATTAGATCTTTTGTGGGCTGGGGTGTCTGGTTGAAACCAGGCAGTACAGAAGAGCCAGCAAAGCAGATGATCCTGCAGGGGAACCCTGTTTCAACCGGGCACCCAGCAGAGCCCAAACTGTGGAGAGGTCACTCCAGTCTTTGTTTGCTTCCCCAGCCAGCCTGCGAGGGCTGGCTGGGGAAGGGAAGAAAGATTAGGGAGAGATCTCCCCATTGTATCCTATGGGCCCGTAGGATACAATGGAGAGATAGGGCCACAACTGCTTTAACTTTAAACCCCTTCTCTAGTGTTACTTTGCAGCCACGGCCTGAGCTCTCCATTGTATCCTATGAGCCCGTAGGATGCAATGGAGAGCTCTTGGCTTGAAGAAGGGAGGGGTTGGCATTTAAATGCCTCCTCCTCCCTCCCCTAGCCGTAATGAACTATGAATCCCCAAACCACAATTTTTTCAGGGATTCATGGGTTTTTTGGGTTCAGTTTTGTTTGGTTCATGAAATCAATTGAACCACAAAATGAAATAAACCACTCTTTCCCCTGGTTCGTGCCCATCCCTAGTGGTAACTAGTGATTTGTTGCAATTCTTCCGGTGCATGAGAAGGAAGGGTTGCATTTATTTATTTATTTATTTATTTATTTATTTATTTATTATTTATTTACCTAATTTTTAGTGCACCTTTCTCAGTTGGACTTAAGGTGAATTATACAAAATGAATCAATACAATCAACAGGATCGAGTATTCAGTAAACCATACAATAGGATTAGGGTTGTAGGACCAATCAGAAATCTAAAAAACAGAACTGAAGCAAAGCATAAGTGTTAACATGACGCATTAAATGATACAAAATCACATAAAAGGATTATAGTTTCAGTATGCTAAACATAACTCATTGAGAGATATAAAAATTACATTGTAAGATCCTCGTTTCAGTAAGCTAAATACAGTACCATAGACTACAGTCCCTAATAACTTACCTAAGTAACTGAATCATTTAGTACAGTGCAACTCCTATTTTTTGTGTCGAAGAGCCTTTTCGAATAATTCCGTTTTACGTGAATGCAATGGTGTTGACGTATAAGGAAAACAAGAAGAGAGCATCTACTTCCCACAATATAGTAAAACTGAGCTACATCCAAGCATAAATGTAGCAAAGGCCTTTGGCATTTATGACACACTAACCTCAAAACAGCCCACTAACCATGTGTTACAGGTTTACTGGGTGCACAGTACTCTGTCTCCTGCTCCCAATGAACTTGCCCCAGACAGCCAGCAAAATTTGGCAGTTTTATTGAGGCCCTTTTGGGTCCATGGTTCATGACTGAGCAGTATCCAGGTTGGTGGGTCACAGGCTACAAAGGCTTGGGCTCAGAGCTGCTCCTAACTGATATTTAAGAAGATGTAAAATTTACGTTGAGGCCGTATCTAGAAAAGATGACTTTATAAATGATATTTTGAGGCTGTGAACTTGATTTTTATGAAAAGCGATATTTAAAAGAATCTCGAGCAAAGTAGGTGTGAAAATTTGTGAGAGTATTGTGAGGAGGAAAAGTTTCAGACAAATTTAACTTGTGCAGCCATATAAAGGAAGCTGTCACGAGGACTGTTATAATACCTTTGTACTTACGGAACCAACATGCAGTGGTGTCAATGAATTTTGTTAGTGTTTTGTGTTGTTGCTGTTATTGTTGCTCTAGGCCAATGCAGGACGCCTACCAGACAACAAAATAATTTCCAATGAACTTGGGTCCTTGCCAGAACTGAAGAAATACATGAAAAGGGTTATGCCTTTTGTTGCCATGATCAAGGTCAGTCTCTTTGCAATTCATTATCATATATATTTTGGTAAATAACTGATATGATACAAAAATCTAGATAGAACTCATTTCATTGTTTGCTTCTAAAGTAAAGCATAAGTGTTAACATGACACATTAAATGATACAAAATTACCTAAAAGGATTATAGTTTCAGTATGCTAAACACAACTCATTGAGAGATATAAAAATTACATTGTAAGATCCTCGTTTCGGTAAACTAAATACAGTACCATAGACTACAGTCCCTAATAACTTACCTAAGTAACTTTGAATCATTTAGTACAGCGCAACTCTTATTTCCTGTGTCGAAAAGCCTTCTCGAATAATTCAGTTTTACGTGAATGCAATGGTGTTGACGTATAACTGATATGATACAAAAATCTAGATAGAACTCATTTTCTTATTGTTTGCTTCTAAAGCATAGAAATCTGGAGGTGAGTTAAATGTATCAGTTAAAATGATATATGAGAAGTGAAGGAGAACCTGAACACATGAAATGTCTTTATAATTGGAGAAAAGTTAATGAAAACTTACTTAATTTGCTAGTTGTTGGTGAAGTTCCTTCAGTAACATTTATTTAAAATGTTCATATGTCTTCCTTACTCCTGACCAGCTCAGGACACCAGCCTGTGGTAAGAATAATATAAAATATATAAAATTGCATAATATTAAAACTGAATTATTTTTTTAAAAACTGCATTAAAATTGCCATTCCGAAAAGACCTTATACTCAACTGGAGAAATATTCCCTTTGTCCCAGACTCAGACTGTTCCAAAGGCTCTATGGAATAATTCTGTTTTATATCTCTCCAGAAAGCCTAGAAAGTAGAAGGTCCCACCCTAACCTCTTCGGCTATGCTGTTTCATAGTCATGGGGCACTTATTGAAAAAGCTTAGGTTGATGCAGTGCATGCCCTAGGCAAAGGAAGTGCAGACAGGAGACCGTGCTAGGAAGCATCAGCACTTCCTTTTTTAACTAGTTTCATAGATGAACTTTTAAATCAGCTATTAAGTGTGTGCTTTCAATTCAGCAGAGTTCTCAGTAAAGTTTAACAACTATAATGCTGTATCAGTCTCTCATTCATTCAAAATCCGTCATCCTGAGAATCTGAATATAAATAGGAAGTGAAATTGGTTTCCTCAGTTTGTTTCATCTGGTAGTTGGGCTGAAGAGCCACCGTGGTGATAAGTTCAGCTGGGAAGCTGAGAACGCCCATGCTGCTTCGTAGCTTATGGGAGACAACTTAGCACAGCAATATCTCTCTTCTGTGAGTGGCCTTCCAACTGGGATGGAACAAGATTTTTAGCCTCTAGAAGAAATGATTATAAACATGGTGGCTTTAGTCTTTGGCATACTGAAAATGTCTCTCCAGTACAAACCCTCATTCCAGTGTGAATTGCCCAAAGCCTTTGGTACATTTTAGCAAATCTGTAAAAAAACCCACGAAACCCTTAACTTTTTATGATACCACTTGAATAATTCGTATTGGGCTGTGGATGCAGAACAGAGTGCTGAAATAAGAGTGCCTTCCGTGAATACAGTTTCAGGAGGGTAGCCGTTTTGGTCTGCAGTAGCTGTATTTAGTCCATTAGCACCTCAGAGACCAACATGGTTTTCAGAGTATAAGCTTTTGAGAGTCAAAACTTCCTTCATCATATACCTGACCTGAAAATCTTGTTTGTCTCTTAAGATGCTACTGGGCTCTGGCTCTGAAATAGGAAGCTTCTAAGAAAACGGTAGGTTGGACGGTCTAGAGTAGGGATGAGCATGAATCTCGTGACAAGCCGGCTCATTGTTTGCGAACTGGAGGTTCATGCCCATCCCTATCCATGACCCTCGCACCACCCTTGCCATGTGGTTTTGGAGATTTGTGGGTTTCATGGTGGGAACATGTTGGGCTGAAATGGAGGCAAGCCATTTCAGCGATCCCTTTTGCTCTTCTCTCCCCCCCCCACCCAGTGCTCCCTTTAAATAGCTTTTGCAAGCTGTGCATTGCTGAAGCCTTGGGGATCTGCCCCCATCAGAAAGGAGGAAGGGAGGATCTGAGATCTTCCCCCAGATCTCACAAACTGAATCAGTTCGGTAAACTCATGAACCTCCATTTTTCCAGTTTCTGCCCATCCCTAGTCTATTGTTAATACTGCATTCATAAGGCTAGTCCAATTAACTTCGTATGGTTTAGCGGCTGAAAAGATGTGCTGTGAGTTTACGCAAATGGGATAGTTGTTATTTCTTGAACAGTGAGGAGGAAGAGAGACAGTTCTGGATCCCCCTCCCCCGATAGCACAGGTTTTTGAGCTTAGGGTTTCAGCCAGCCTTATATAAGTGCCAGGCTCATGATCTTCTCTCTTCTCAGTTCAGTTGTGATCTAATTGCCAATTTTTCTTGAAACATGCAACTTTCAGTTTGAGTAGGATAACATAGCAGGCAATATTGGATCTTCATCGTGGTCTCTGTGCAGTCACACACATGGGTTTTCCGCCTGGAATAGAACCCAACCTCGGAGAATTCAAAGCTAGCCTAGGCGTTTATTTTGGCGTGCATTCCCTCTCAGTCTGGGGAGCAGGCATCCGCTGCGTATTCCCGGAGCGAGGGGAAGGCACTCCACCCACCCAGTTTCTTCTTAACTGCTGTTCGGATTAGACCTATCTCGTTGCGTCTCCTCAACTTCGCTGCTTTCTTCAATTCTCGATGACCTTTTCTTCTTCTTCTAAATCCCGACTGGTATCGTTATATATATAAAAAAGACTTTATCTTCTTCACTATCATCCCTTCCTTCCCCCGCCCCGGGCGTATGGAAGGGAAAGATCTTAAAATGACTTTTAAAAAGTGCACACGGTGTGGGACCAAAATTTCCTCAGCCGACGGACACTTGTGCCTATTTTGTTTGGGAGAGACCCACAGAACCGATACCTGTGTCCATTGTAGCCAGTTTGGGAAACAGGCCAGGAAAAATTGTGCAGCTAGACTCAAGAGCCATCTTTTAGAGTCCTCGTTGTGGCCTGTAATGTCCCATGCTTCTGGGTCCCAGACTTTGCCACCTTCCCTAACTATGCAAAGGGATGTGGTTCAATCGGCAGCTTACGTGGCATCGGCTCCCAGTAAGCATAAGTCTGGAAAACACTCCAAGAAATCTGACACTCCAAGAAAAAACACTGCTTGGAATCGTCTTCCAAATGTCACTCGGAGTCGATACCGTCGAAATCCACAAAAACTGATCATCACTCCTTGGACCCAAGACCCTCTGACCATACCATGGCTTCGACCTAGCACCCAACAGCACCTACCTTGGTTTCGGTATCGACAGCACCAACTGTTCCTCCAGAACTCTCGACTCCCACCGATGTCATAACTGACAAGGTCATCCGTAGATCTCCATCCGTCCACGAATCCCTTCCGGAAGACATCCTCGCCACTGAGTCCTTGGAACCCTCGCCTCGACTTTGGGCTCATCGAGCCAATCTCCTGGGGTCCACTCGTTCCGTGAGGTGTCGGTACCTCGCACCTTCAAGGATTCAGCTGTCTCTCCTCTTCATCGAGAGTCTCCAACTCAACGCTACACTGAACGGTCTCCAAGCCGACACAGGGATCGTTATTACTACTGTAGCCCATCTCGCTTCAGATCGCTGTCCCCACGTCAGCACCGGCAATGCTACACATCTTCTAGGTCACCATCCCACGAGCTCCATCGACCCCAGTACTGTGAAGGATCCCACCAGCCCCAGTACTGTGAGGAAGTCTATTAACATAGGTACAGTGAACCTAGATACCATGAAGATACATACCAACCTCGGTACCGTGATGAACTTTACTACCCATGATACCACGAAGATTCATCGCCTCATCGACCCTGACATTACAGTCAGGAACCGAAACCAGTGTCACCGGCTCCCTCAACATCTGCCTTCTCGGCTCCATCGAAACAGCAGACACTTCAACCGGACCAACCTATGGGTAAGGTTGTATCACTGCCTACCAAATCCTTACACGACCATTCTACGACTCCTATCGGTGTTCCTGAGGAATCAGAAGCTGAACACTCGGTTTCTTCTCACTCTGCAGCATCCTCATCAGCTTCACCCGTTTCTGACATTACCAAGCCGGCTGATCTCTCACCATCTGAAGGATCCGAGGCTTACTTAGACTTACTCACCAACATGGCAAACACTCTCAATATAAAGCTCACCACTGATCTACCGAGAGTATCTGATGTGGTCCATGATCTAGTCCATGCGGACTTAGTTGTGGGCTCCTTCCTCCCTATGCTTCCTGTCCATCTAGAAGGCTTAAAGGAGACTTGGGACAAGCCTGCATCAGTACCACCTACATCAAAGAGGATCAAATCCTTATATAAAATTCACGCACTGGATTCTAAATTTTTATTTAACCACCCTGCGCCCAACTCCATAATTGTGCACTCCTCGTCCAAGTCCAAACAAACACATCACCCAGTCCCACCTGAGAAGGAAGGGAAGAAATTTGACACCTTAGGGAGAAAAATTTACTCCCTCTCGACTGCCACTTCTAAAATACATAATTATTTGGCATACTTTTCAGCCTACACTTTTAATTTGACGTCTCAACTCACTACACTGGTTCCATCTCTGCCTGATTCTGCACAGAAGCAAGCATCACAAATCCAGCAACAGCTTTCCCGAGTCAGCAAACAGCAGATCAGCTTGGTTTGTCATGCTGTTGCTTGTTCATCCAGAACCCTGGCCACATCCATCGCCCTCTGTTGGCACGCCTGGCTCCGTTCCTCATCACTGCAACCGGACATCAAATTCAAAATTGAAGACCTACCCTTTGATGGTCAGGGCCTCTTTAATGCTACAACTTCTGTCTTAGACCCATGTCAGTCTGGTTTCCGGCCGGGCCATGGGACGGAGACGGTGCTGGTCGCCTTAGTGGATGACCTCCAACGGCAACTGGATCGGGGCGGCGTTGCGGTACTGATGTTGTTAGATCTGTCGGCTGCATTTGATACAGTCGACCATCGGCTACTGACGCGCCGCCTCGCCGACATTGGGGTCGAGGGGTTGGCCTTGCAATGGCTTTCCTCCTTTCTCCTAGGTCGGGGACAGAGGGTGGCTATCGGGAGCGAGCGGTCCCGGAGGCGCACACTGGATTGTGGGGTGCCCCAGGGAGCAGTTCTCTCCCCGATGCTGTTTAACATCTATATGCGCCCCCTTGCCCAGATTGCCCGGCGGTTTGGGCTGGGTTGTCATCAATATGCAGATGACACCCAGCTCTATCTACTAATGGATGGCTGGCCCGACCCCGCTCCAGGGAATCTCGACCGGGCATTACAGGCTGTAGCGACATGGCTCAGGCTGAGTGGGCTGAAGTTGAACCCAGCGAAGACAGAGGTCCTATGCGTGGGTCGCGGCGCTCTGGGAAGGGAAATAGCTCTCCCGGCCTTCGATGGTGCGCCATTGAAAGCAGCGCGCCAGGTAAAGAGTCTGGGTGTTTTACTGGAGCCTTCATTATCGATGGAGGCCCAGATAGCAGCCACTGCCAAGTCAGCATTCTTCCATCTGAGGCGGGCAAGGCAGTTGGCCCCTTTCCTTGAGCGCCGGGACCTCGCAACAGTGATCCACGCAACGGTCACCTCAAGACTAGACTACTGTAACGCCCTCTACTTGGGGCTACCTCTGTGCCGGACCCGGAAATTGCAGCTAGTGCAGAACGCGGCGGCCAGGCTGTTGTTGGGACTCCCGAAACGGGAGCATATATGGCCGGGACTACGTGAACTGCACTGGCTGCCGATTATATACCGGGTCCAGTACAAAGTGTTGGTCGTTACCTTTAAAGCCTTATATGGCCGAGGACCTGCCTACCTGAGGGACCGTCTTTCCCCATATGAACCCCAGAGAGCACTGAGGTCAACGGGGAAAAACTTAATGACTATCCCTGGGCCGAAGGAAGTTAAATATCAGAGCACCAGAATACGGGCCTTTTCGATCGCGGCCCCTACCCTATGGAACCGACTCCCCGAGGAGGTGCGGGCCCTGCGGAGCCTTGAACAGTTCCGCAGGGCCTGCAAGACCATCCTTTTTAAATCAGCATATTCGGACTGCTAAGAAAAATGGTAATTAAAGATCCGCCAATGCGGTCCAAAGATCTATACCGCAGTATAATTGTATCTACTAGACTGGTTTTTAATTTAATGTTTTAATGTTTTATTGTTCTATAATGTAATTCTAATGTTTTATTTATTATGGTGTGTTTTTATGGATTGCTGTTAGCCGCCCTGAGCCTGCCAAGGTGGGGGAGGGCGGGATATAAATGAAATTAATAATAATAATAATAATAATAATAATAACTGATGACACCCTGACCACTGTCGATGACAGTAGAAAAAGGGCTAGAAGATTAGGGGTCAGTCAACAACAACCTCAGCCCAATAGACAGAGAGTCTGGAAACCATCCTTTTATAAAGGTCCCCGCTCACCTAGACAGGCTGACTACTGGAAGTGCAAAGCTCCACCAGCTAAACAACCCTTCCATCAACAACCTCGTGCACAGACCACAAAAAAGTTGACTCCTACTTCAAAACAGTCTCTTTGACTTCATAACACCATCTCTTCTTCAACAACATCTATCCAGCATCACAAGACTGCTCCCTTTTTACCCCATGTGGGAATCCATAACATCGGATTCCTGGGTCCTGGCGATCATCCACAGGGGCTACACCATAGAGTTTGATTCGCCCCCAAGGCTCCATCATTTCATATGTACTCCTCCATCCCTCCCTCTTCAGGAAGAGATCGCTGCCTTGCTGGCCAAGGCAGCCATAGAACCAGTCCCACCGCAGCTCCATCACACAGGGTTCTATTCCCGATACTTCCTGGTTCCAAAGAGAGATGGAGGACAACGTCCAATACTGGACCTTCGCAAGCTCAATCGCCATATCCTGTACAAAAAATTCCGCATGATTACCCTGCAGTCTGTTCTTCCGTTGATCCCAAAAGATGCTTGGATGGCGTTGATAGACCTTCAAGACCCCTACTTCCACTTTACCATCAACCATCACCACAGAAGATTCTTGAGGTTTGTCGTCGGGGACCAACACTACCAGTTCCGCTCCCTTCCCTTTGGACTATCGACCGCACCAAGAGTCTTCACAAAGTGTATGGTGGTGGTGGGGGCGATGCTTCGCCAACAAAAAAATTCCATATATCCTTACATAGATGACTGGCTCATTGTGGCCCAATCCAAAGAGCAACTTCAAAAAGACATATCAACCACTCTATCTCTCCTGTCTTCATTGGGTCTTCAAGTCAACTTGACAAAGTCCAACCTAATCCCAACACAGAACATCCAATTCATAGGCACACACCTATCAGCTGTACCCCACAAGGCCTACCTCCCTGCAGACAGGGTCCATCATATTCAGTCTCTGGCCACTATCATCATATCGCACCCTACTCAAACAGCCTTTATCTTTCAGCGCATGCTGGGGCTTATGGCTGCCACAACCTCTGTCCTGTGCTTTGCGCAGCTCCGCATGCGACCTCTACATTTATGGTTCGTACGGACGTTCTGCCCACATCAACAACACCAAATGACTTTACTCACCGTTCCACACCACATTCTTCCATCCCTGAAATGGTGGACACTGGAACATCATCTTCTGGCGGGAATGCCGTTCATAAGGTCGCCCCCATCAGCCATTGTTACCACAGATGCCTCGAGGTGGGGTTGGGGAGCCCACTCCAGCACACTAACGGTACAAGGTCAGTGGACAGCCTATGAGAAATCCCTTCATATCAACTGCCTGGAACTCTTGGTGGTCCACAGAGCACTCAAGTCATTCCTACCATCCCTTCACTGTCTGCACATCCAGGTCACCTCAGACAACGTGGCAACCGATGGAGGACATCTGTGCTGCTGCAGTCTGGTCTTCTACATCTACGTTTGCCACGCACTACACCCTAGACGTTTGTGCTCGGCGTGACGTATCCTTTGGGCAGGCTGTACTTTGTTCCATTTTTGACTGACATCTCCAGCTCCATGCCCTGTGAGTACAATACTTCTTATTACTTTTATGCATGTTTAACATGTATTCTTCTATTACAAAACCAGCACCCATCTCCGTGCATTTCAGCTTACAAGTCACCCATGTGTGGGACTGCACAGAGACCACAATGAAGATAAACAGGTTGCTTACCTGTAACTGATGATCTTCGAGTGGTCATCTGTGCAGTCATACACGCCCGCCCAGTCTTCCCCGCTGCTGGTTTATTCTCTTCACTACTAACAATTTTCTCTATACAGCAGCTAGAAGAAACTGGGTGGGTGGAGCGCCTTCCCCTCGCTCCAGGCATGCGCAGTGGATGCCTGCTCCCCAGACCGATAGGGAATGCGCGCCAAAATAAATGCCTAGGCTAGCTTTGAATTCTCCGAGGTTGGGTTCTGTTCCAGGCTGAAAACGCATGTGTGTGACTGCACAGATGACCACTCGAAGATCATCAGTTACAGGTAAGCAACCTGTTTTTTTTCCTGCTGCTTATTTTCCTTGTCAGTGGTTTGCTTCCTTCACCCAGGTTACTGAATTTGAAATGCTGTTCAGATTCAGCTAAATTGCTGCCTTGCCCTTATTTCCTGCCAAACTCTTTGGAGTAAGACAAGCCTGTATTCATGCCCTTGATGTGGAAGAAGCCTGACTCTGACAAATTCTTGCACTTTGTGTAGAATTATGCAAGAGATGCAGCTTTGTAAACTGAGACTGAGGTCATACATGCAGACCCTTTTTTATGCTTTAGCCTTGTTAGCGTATTTGTGTTGCTTTGCCAATCTTCACGTTGGCTCATAAGGCCCATTGGACATTCTCTGCATGTGTGCTTTGAATTGACAAAAAATGCAATTACATAACAAGACCTAGAAACATTCAGCCTTAATTCCCTGAGCCTGCACACAAAGCTGCAAAGCAGATTGTCCTGGCAGCTAATATTCACTGTGTTCTTTCATTTTGTTAGGGCAAACCAGAATCTTAATGTAACACAATATTTACTGCCTTACAAAGCAAAATAAGTCACTCTTAATTTTGAAAGCACCATGCATATTAGGGAAGCAAAGAACAACCAGTGAAATACAAAGCAAGTAGCTGTTATTTTGTCAAGGGAATCTGGTGGTCTGTTTAGGTATTCATGGAAGCAGGCTAAGCAGTGGGGAAAGGAGCCTGCAACTGGAGACGTTTCAGAAGATCAGCCTGCGGTTTCTATGTACTTGGTCCACCCAAGTGACCAAGCAACTGCTTGGAGCATCGCAATGGGAGGGGCCAACACATTGTTGCAGCTTGCCTTGCTCCCAGAGTGCAGCAGCCAAGGAGGAGGCGACAGGTGTGGCTTGTGTCTGTTTGCCTTCCGAGGCCTGTGCTGCCGCCACGGGTCCAAGCTAAGACCCAGTGATGCTGCTTGCTTGGGGCAGCCTCACCTAGAATATCTTTATCCATGTCCCCCCCCCCCCTTCAGTGCATGCCTCAGTCACTGTAACTGCATGTGAGGCTGTACGAGAAAAAGATGGAAGAGTTTCCAAACGGCTGGCTGAGCCCCTTCCCTTCCAGCCTTTTGGAAGGCTCGTGTGCATTTAAGACAAAAGATGAAAGATGCTACTGGTCATTTACATGTTAAAACTTAGTTTCATTCCAGTTCACTGGTGGAAACTCTACAAGTTGTAGTCGCTATGCTTGTCTGCTTCAGGCTTCCTCATCTGCGCTATTCAGTTTCACAGCGATGACCCGGATTAAAACATTGCTAGGTTTTTCATGTACACTTTTCTTATTTCTGGAATGACAGGAGAATCTAGAGAAGAAAGGCCCACGCGTTCTTGATCTGGAGCTGGAGTTCGATGAACGGGCTGTACTCATGGAAAACATTGTCTACCTGACAAATTCCTTAGAGGTAAACATCTGCTAAAGAGCGCTGATAGTTCAGATGGTTGGAAGTGAATTGCTCGAATGCCTAAATTATTCTGGCTTAAAGGTTCTCACACTTAATTTTTGAATTTATCGTTAAGCGTCAGAAGATCTGAAAGTTATCTAGTAGAAGAGGAGTATTGAAATAGGTGCTTATGATCATTCATATCCAAGTTGCAAACAGTAAGCGAAAGAGGCCTCCCAAGTTCCACTCTTATGAACATATGAAGCTGCCTTATACTGAACCAGACCCTTGGTCCATCAAAGTCAGTATTGTCTTCTCAGACTGGCAGCAGCTCTCCAGGGTCTCAAGCTGAGGTTTTTCACACCTATTTGCCTGGACCCTTTTTTGGAGATGCCAGGGATTGAACCTGGGACCTTCTGCTTCCCAAGCAGATGCTCTACCACTGAGCCACCGTCCCTCCCCACTCTTGTAGTTTCTGTGAGTGATCTTTCGCAATCAAGAGGATTTATTGAATGTGGCCAGATATTTTTACACTTGTCATCTCACTGTGTAGGTACTTAATATGTTATCCCCATTTTTGTTTATCCTTTGTCTTCCTCTGTGTCTCCAGGGAGCTCAGGGAAACTGCCGTGGTTTGCCTTCCCCCTTCTGACTTTCCCCCAATATCATTCTCATGGCATTTCTGTAAAGTACGTGAAGTTGAAAAATAGTGAAAGAACCAAGGTCATCCAGTGAGCTTTATGGCTGACTTGGGATTGAAAGCTACGTCTTCCCAACCCGGTTCTGAAGCTGTTGTATCATACTTGCTGTTTTTAATGCTACAAATCAAAATGCTTCTTTAAGCATCGTCAGCCATTTTAGCAGAACACTTATTCAGCATCTGAGATACAAACCACCCACAGTGTCTTTAATTAGAACCCTCAAAGCTTCTGCCATGATTAGGAGAGCCACAAATTTGCTTCAGATGTGACTACACCTGTGAGCTATTGTTTCTTCCAAGCTATTAATGCTTTTTCTGTTTCCCACCAAAGCTGGAGCATATAGAGTTGAAGTTTGCTTCTGAAGGAGATGAGAAAATTAAAGAAGACTGCTGTCCTGGAAAACCATTTTGCACATTCAGACTAGAAGTAAGTTTTTAACGCTTCATTGCTTCCTTATTTGCCCTGCTGAAAACTTCATCCCCATGCATTGCTTCTATATTCTGCACGTGGATCAAAGTCACTCATTTACACGAGGAGTGCTGGGGCAGGGGTTAAAATGTGTCTAAAGTATGTAATGGAACTGCCACTTCTTAATTTGGGTCTTAGGTTGCAGTAGAGTTGCAGGTCTGTGCTGGAAAATACCTGAAGACTTTGGGGGTAGATCTGGGATATGGTGGGGTTTGGGGAGGGAAGGGGCCTCAGCATGATACAGTGCCACAAAGTCCATCCTTCAAAGCAACTATTTTCTCCAGGGGAGCTGATCTCTGACAGCAGGAGATGAGTTGTAAAAGTGAGAGACCCCCAAGCCTCAACTGGAGGCTGGCAACCCTAAATTGCAGCCTTTAATTTATCCTACAGGACTTGGCAGGAGCCACTGAGAATGGAAGTAGCTACTATTGCCCCTCCTCTTTTCTTCATTGGGATGACTTGACTATGCTTCCATTACCCAGTTCAGTGCAATGATGATAGCCTGTCATGGATCTCTGGGAATGGCGGCTTATATATCTAGACCAGTGAGATGCCACCTGTGTAAGTGAGTGGGCCTGTATTGTGCAAGGTCCTATGGAGGAGAGCAGTGTCCCTTTGTGTTGACCTTGGCATAAACTGTGAGCAGAGTTTTCCCACAACACTATCGTCCTCATGTGGTGCTTTACTTTCTCCTGTAATGTTTGACATAAAATGAAGAGGTGGTCCTTGGACATGTTGGCCTGAGGCAGGGGGAAGAGCTATATCTTCCTTCAGTGGTCAGGTAGGCAAGGGACCAGATTTTGCCTCCTCTCAGCCATGTCTGATTGCCCACTCTCTTACATTGTCTCATAAAGTGCACCCTTATTTTTTTGAGTCTACAGTATGATGGTGGAGTATGGCAACATCCTGGAAACTTTATATTGATGTTATACCTACCCATTACTATGCAGAATGTGCCCATTCTGACCTGATTTCTGTAGCAGAATGTGCCCATTTTGACCTGCAAACCCCGTTCTGCCCTGCTGTCCTTTGAGTTCCCAGCTCCTCTGGAGGGGCTTTTCCTTCTCTCTAGGGTAGCGGTTCCCAACCTTTTTGGCATCAGGGATCGGTTTTGTGGAAGACCATTTTTCTAGGGGCTGGGGGGATGCTTTTGGGATGATACAATTGTGCTCTTTATTTCTATTAGTTTGGCATGGTGTTTAAGTGTGCAGACTCTTATCTGGGAGAACTGGGTTTGATTCCCCACTCCTCCACTTGCAGCTGCTGGAATGGTCTTGGGTCAGCCATAGCTCTCGCAGAGTTGTCCTTGAAAGGGCAGCTTCTGGGGAGAGCTCTCTCAGCCCCATCCACCTCACAGGGTGTCTGTTACGGGAGAGGAAGTATAAAGGAGATTGTGATCTGCTCTGAAATTTGGAGTGGAGAGCAGGATATAAATCCATTGTCATCTTATTATTATTGTTGTTATTATTACTACATTGTAATATATATAATGCTTGCTGGGGGGAGAGTGTAGATGACTGAGGAAGGCAATGGCAAACCACCCCGTAAAAAGTCTGCTGTGAAAACGTTGTGATGCGACGTCACCCCCAGAGTTGAAAACAAGTGGTGCTTCCACAGAGGACTACCTTTTACCTTTAATATATAATGAAATAATTATACAACTCATGGCCCGGTTGCTAACAGGCCACAGACTGGTACCGGTCCATGGCCTGGGGGTTGGGAACCCCTGCTCTAGGGTAGCCTGCCACGACCACCACCACCTGCCCTTTCTACAAGGTAATGCCCACTGGGAGGGACAGGATTCCCAGCTTCCCTTCCAAGATCCTGAGGCCATGCCTCTGTGTCTCCTGCTTGCCCAGTGCCTGGCTACCATGAGGACAGTTCACTGCTTTGTGTGTCCCTGGGGGGAATAGCCAGTTGCCAACTGCTTGCCTTCCCTCCTCTTGGGCTCCTTTTGAAATAGCATGTCTGAAATAGTGGGAGGGGAGGGTCTATGTGGTACACAGAACCACTTCCAGAATCAAAAGTTTAATATATTTATTACAAAGGAAGTGTTTACAAGCGTACTTTTTAGCACCATTGCAAAATTGAAGCAAGGAAGAACAAAATAAATTGGCAAAAAGCTCTAATCCTCTGTCCCTCTCACTAACATATGCCCTAAATAGATGTTAAAATTAGGACAGGCTCTTTATCTTAGGTTGCCTAGTTCTCTAAGGATCCTCTATTACCTTGAGGGTTAGTCCAGCTGTCCAAAATGGAGGCCTGCTCCCAGCCTTGAACAAGCAGTCTCTTGTTCAAGGTTGAGGGAGAATACGGGAGCTGTCTTGTTTAAACGCTTATTGAAAGGGCACTTGAGGCAGTTTAACTTTCAAAAACTGAATAAAGATGTTATTAAACAGGCAGGGAATATATATATATTAGAAGGAGTCAAAGTTTAGAGATTGCTGAGGTAAAAACTGTAATATATACATATCTGAATTCTTAGAACATTCAAGAGAGTGTAATTGCAGTTTAGTTCAGCTCTAATGCAGCCCCGTGGCGCAGAGTGGTAAAGCAGCAGTACTGTGGTCTGAACTCTCTGCTCATGACCTGAGTTCGACTCCGGCAGAAGCTGGATTCAGGTAGACGGCCCAAGGTTGACTCAGCCTTCCATCCTTCTGAGGTCGGTAAAATGAGTACCCAGCTTGCTGGGGCGAAAGTGTGAAAGACTGGGTAAGGCAATGGCAAACCACCCCGTAAAAAGTCTGCCGTGAAAATGTTGTGAAAACAACGTCACTCCAGAGTCAGAAACGACTGGTGCTTGCACAAGGGGACCTTTCCTTTCCTTTCAGCTCTAATATAGTCCTCAATAATGTTTCTTCTGGAGAACAGCATTTGCTTATAGTTCCTAGATTTATCCCCTTAGAAATCTGGTTTCACCCTTCTGATATTATAGCTTCATAGTAACTACCAAGGTTGTCCCAAGCTTAATCTCTCTCTACGCTAAACTCAGGTTCTCCTCAGAGCAACTCCTATTCCCTGGCAGGAATTGTTCTTTTCCCTAAGAAGCAATAATATCCCTTCTTCATTGGCTTGATTGGGAATTTCTGCCTAACTGACCAGTCAACTCTTGACAAATCTATTTCCAGTAATGTTGTCTGAGTGAAGCAGCTTTGTAGCTTTCTTGACTAAGATTTGAATTCTCTCTCAGAGGAACTGTAATAAAGACAAAGGAGTCTTTCTTCTAACTCTTCAGAAGACCCTTTCTGAGTATTGGTTATCAAATTGCTAAGAACACCTTAGTGGTAGTTTTTAAAAATTAATTGCAGCATTTTCTTTAGTTAAACATATTTCTGCTGTGAAAAAAGAGTGTGAGGGTCCAAAAAACAAAAAAGCAAATTACGTGTTATAGGTGGGGTCTGGAGAATGGAAAAAGATGAGGACAAAAGACATACCAGTGGCTAGTGTATCAAGTGCAGTGAAAGGGTTTAGATATGTCATGTGACCTTGTTGTATAGGTCAAAACTAGCCTTTTGGGGCTCTGAGATGTATTGTAATAGGGTACTCTTTTCACTCTGCTCCTACATTTTTATTTTCTTGCAGCCTGGTGTGTCTATATTTCTGGTCAATCCACAGCCAGCAAATGGCCACTTCTCTACAAAAATTGAGGTCAGGCAAGGAGATGGTCGAGATGCAATAATCAGACGCTTGATGAAGATAGACAGAGGAATCAAAGGTAACATTCTGGCTCCGAACCAGGTTTTATTTCAGTCAGCTAGAGGTGACAAAATTCCTGCAAGGCAGCTTGTTGTGTGAGTACTGATTGTCCAGAGTTCACACTTCTGCTCACTTGGCATCCTCTCCAATTACTTTAGTTTTTAAGAGAGCAGCGCACTGAAGGAAGGCATGATCCTTATTTCTTTGTTGCTGTTTCTGTTACTTTCCTATAGATTTCTGTGTATGCAATGCCCTTTGAAATCTTTGTCATCTAACAGTTGTCATATCTTGTGTAATGGTGCCAAAAGAATGACTTGTCACTACTCATTCCCATATGAGATTCGGGAGGGTGTTTTGTTTTGTTTGCTATGAACAAAAACACACTTTTGTATGTCTAGTGATTTTTGAAAAGTAACAGCTACACTTACTATAATAATGATAAAGATTGGTAACAGGGCGATTGTATATGTATGGGGGGTGACTGAGTAATATGTTTTTCAATCCCCAAGAGTATTTCATGCACCTGAATGTTTGTCCTGTCCATTCTGGTAAGACTATTCTAAAAGAGGGCAGAAGTAGCATTGCATGTGGTGTTTGGACCCATTGTTCTGTGTGTGGTTTTAGCAACAGCATTCTGAACAATCTCAACATAATTCTGTGTGTATGTTAGATGACTTAGGGGCTTCACTTTACTGAGGGGTATGGGTTGGGGATAAACACATGTTGGGCTCCTTGGGAGATCTGCATCTAGGGGAGGACTTAAGGGGCTCGGAGAACAGCTTTTGTGTCAAAGAGGCATGTTGTCAGCTAGGGCTGCAGACTGAGAGACTGGTAGGGTGAGTGGAATTGATCACTGTTGCTCCATGGTCATAAAGCACCACGCCCCTCATGGGGTTACCCAGCTGTTGGGTGTGGGTAGTTCCAGACTATCCCTGCGCTTTTTGTGCTACACCCTGGAAGCTGTGAAAGTAAAACTCTGCTGAAGTGCATTGTTGTGCTAATACTATATCCTGTATGCCTCCTTCTGAGAACTTTTGCCATGACATGACTGTTCAGGTGCTATCCAGAGCCATTAGAAATTATGGTAATTGTATTTTTATTCCACTGTCCCTCTAAGAATCTCAATGCAAGTATGGCATTTCCACCTCTCATAGCCTCCCAGACCTGTCCTATGGTACATAAAGCTGAGAGGAAGCGAGATGCTATTACTCCTTCTTCTGCTTTTCCTCCAAGGACCTTGAGGTGACATATGTGTTCCTTTCCTCCTCCATTTTATCATCATAGAGACATGGTGAGGTAGGTCTAGTTAGCTTCATGGGCTTAGGGACTGAACTAGAGTCCTTCCAGTTCAAGCCTGGCACTGGCTCCTTTCCACTATTCCTCCTTTTTCTTCAGTAGGTTATGAACAACAACTCTACTGTGTGTGTTCGTTATTGAAACAACAGCTGAACCTTATTTTAAAGCTGAGGGTCCTGTCCCTCGTGGAAAAAGTAGATGTCAAAGTGATCAAACTATGTTCTTCCTAATGTAGAGAGATTGGTCTTATTCTTCCCCTCTAAAGCCTTAATCCAAGCAACATTGGATAGAATCTAAAAGACCATATGTGTGCACCGTGGCTTTTCTGTCCTCTCCTTCACATCGTGATCTCTGTGCCTCCTGAAGAGATGGTCTTGAATGTCAAGGTGCCATTCAAAGTGACATGTGCTGCGGTTCAAGAGGCTGTAACGGGAAAGGAAAATGGTTGCTTGCATGTATGCACATCTCATACATCCCCCCCCCCCCCCTTTTTGTGTGTACCTGGAACATTTGCAATGTGCAAGTGGATCTTTGAATTCCAGTTAATCTCTTTAAAATACACACAATAGTGTACATTAAAAACATACACTAACAACACTAGGGTTGTACATGTGAGTTTTGGCAAGGAACTTGAGGCGTTTCTATATTGTGCAGTGGCTTCTCTACAGTTTTTCATCATAGCTGACTATCAGTGTGATCCTAAGCAGAGCTGCAGCCTTCTGAATACATTCAATGGACTCAAAATGGTGTAACTCTATTTTGGATTGCACAGTAGATGTACTGATGGTAGGTTCCAGTGGGAACGATTTCCCAATCTGTCCATCACACGTTTAGCCCATACTTCTGCCAAGAAGCAAAAGTGCCTTCTCCTTGCCTCCATTTTGCCCCCACAGTAATCTTGTAAAATAGGTTAGGCTGGGCAAGAGTTACTGGCCCAAGATCATCCAGGAAGCTTTATGTCAACGGAGGGATTTGAACTCAAGTCTCCTTGGTCCTAACTCATCATTTATACCACACTGAATCCTGGAGAGAGGAGGAGGATATAGGTAGCTAAACAGTTTCACGGTTAGGTTCCATTCCCTTCATTGATCATATATGTATGAGTAAAATGGGCATTTTCATATTTAGTTGGAGCTTTTTTTCTTTCTTTTTTTGTGTGCTGAAGCACCCCATGTAACAAATGCAGCCAAGAGATATATACAAATTAGATGATGAGAAACACTTCATGTAAGAGCTTATATAAGATGTCTTTTAGATAGCTTGTGGGAGAAGATCTTGAGTCGTGGGAGGGCTCCAAAATGAGATTCAGTGTTGACGTTCCTTGCCAGCGCCATCTGCTTTCCTGTTCTTACATTTTTAGCATATAGCGACTACTTCATTAAGAGCTTGGAGGGGAGCCATATAATGGTTTCATGGAGACTGCTGAACTGAGGCCTAGTAGTAATTTCTGTTAACTGCTCCTAATGATAGACAAATCCCACCCCATCTCAATTTGGAATGGACTTTTTTGGTAAAGCAAGTAACTTTCCAAAATACTAGAAAACAAATCATATGATTTCCAAGGGCATTCTGGAGTCCGTGCTACATCTTACTTTAAGTGAAATAACGAGAGGTCCCAGTGCCTCCCTGTTACCCTATTCCTTTTCCAGAAAACCTCCCAGGCAACATTATGGCTACAAATAGAGGACGGCACTCACAAGGGAGAAAGTTGGTACCGGAGACTTCATTATACCCTAGAATGCTGCTGCAGTAGCATTGTGGGTACGAGGATTCTGGCAAAAGAGTTGTAAGGCTCTGAGAACCCAGGAAAACTACTTTTCCTAAGGTTTAGTGTCCAAGTCACTGCTGTGACAGCTTTCTAGATTATAATGGCAGTATGATGACCAACCATTCTCAGTGCCTCTGCTACTTTTGTCAGACCTTTTTGAGTGGGAAAAGGTGGACTGGATCTATGTAACTAGTACTATTTAAAAATCCCACTCTACTAGAGAATTTGTTCTCCCTCCCAAGTTTTTTTTTTCTTAACAATCCTGTGCAGTGTGTCACACTGAGAGTATACAACTGGCCCAGTGTCTCTCAGCAAGATTCATGGCATTGTGGGATTTGAATCCAGTCTTCAATATCCTACTCAGGTTCTCTAGCCTAGGGGTCCCCAATCTTCTTAAGCCTTGACACAGCGTGGTGGGCGCAGCCACAGAATGGCTGCCACAGATTACTTTCCGTCACACAGTGAAGAGTCTTGTGCTGTGATGGCATCTTCTGCTAAAGCAATGCTCTTAAAAATCTGCACAGCCAATCAGAAGCCTAGCTGGGCTAAAGCCCACCTGGCCCCTCCCACTTTCTAGAAACACTTGGTGGATGCCATGAAAGGTGTCAGCTAGTGCCATTGTACCCACAGGCACCATGCTGGGGACCCCTCCTCTAATCATTTATACCAGACTGACTCCTAGGATTCCAAGTACATTATAAGTTCCCCCCTCCAAACTTTAGAGATGGTTTGCACTCTGCCCTAATGGGCTTAGGATTCTGAATTGAGGAAGTCTGTTTTTGAAATGCCATCCTGCCCCATTTCTGAAACTTACTACCATCGCTAGTTACCTGCTTATGCCAACCTTGAACTTGTGACTGACATATGAAAGGTGCATTAATCCATTACACGTCTGCTGAGTTACCTGCTCTCATTTATCCAACAGCTTCCTAATGCATGAACTGCACTATTGTCAAATCTTGATTTTTAGCTTGTATGATGTGTGGAGGTGGTATTGGAGCCATTTCTCTGAAAGTGCAGTCATATAGACCTATCTTTCGACTGAACATAGATTGCCACAGTAATGGCAGAAAGACTTAAGAAACTGTATGCCAAATTTAATATACACTGATCAAACAGGCTTTGTACCAAAGAGGTATATGAAAGATAATATATAATTAATAATAGATACAATCAAATTTGTGAATAAGAAAAGAAAGCATTTTTATTTCTGGATGCAGAGAAAGTATTTGATAATTTAATATGGCCTTTTGTACTGAATATACTTCAAAATATGGGCTGTGGCCCTGAATTCTGGAACTGAAAGCAAGGTATATACTCAAACCAGCAAGCAAAGATTTTAATAAATGAAAAATTAACAGAAGCAATTTCAGTTGGAAAAGCAGCATGCCAAGGCTGGCCCTTGTCACACCTATTTATCCTAGTTGATACAGAGAGCTAGAAAGATCAGACAAGACACAAAGATCAAAGGAATAAAAGTAGATGATGTAGAATTTAAAATGAACAATGTGGATCCCCTGAAATTGTTACAGTATGTAGTGAACATATTTGGGCTTGGATCCTTCTCAGAATATAAAATCAAGAGGAAGACACAAATTACAATGGAATTCTTAATGCAACAACAAGAAGATATTATAAAGAGTATAGGATGTACAATAGCCACCAATTCCATTAAATATCTGGGACTAAATGTGACTGGGCAAAACTGTAATCTTTTTAAAACAATTATCAAAAGACCTGGAAATTCAAGTAGATTTATTCAGATGGGAAAAATTAAAAATCTCTTAGCTGGGAAGAATTTCTGCTATCAAAATGAACGTACTGCCAAAACTCTTTTTTTAAATTCCAAATGCTACCTATACATATAGAAGAATATTGCTAGAGTGGCAAAAGACAGATAAATAAATTCAGTAAAACTTGAATCAGCAGACCTAGATGAAGGCTTATAGAATTATTTATGGATTAAGAAATCAATTTATGGATTAAGAAATCAATTAAAATGATCATACAAGGAAGGAGTAATATTACTAGAGATGGACTTTTGAGAAATATCAGGGTTGCCACTTTCTGGAAAGTCAGGGAAATGGAAATTGGTCAGGGAAATCCAGGGAAATTGATCTGAAATCAGAGAAAATCAGGGAACTGATGATTAAAATATATTCAAGCAGTGTATTTTTGACCTGCTGCCAGGGAACGTCACATGAAAATATATACTTAAATATTTACAAAATGTGAGGAGGTGTACTCACTTCTGTGACATACTGTACTTATGCATCAGTGGGAATGGTTATTGGGGGGGAAATTAAGTTTACTGTTAAGAAAAAACTTATACAAAATGTTTTTTAGATAGTATATAACAGGAGTGGCCAAACTTGCTTAACATAAGAGCCACATAGAACAAGCGTCAGACGTTTGAGATCTGCAAGACATGAACAAATATTACATAAATATCTTTATTAAAACTCTTAATACTTTCTTTGCACAGAAAGATAAAATATATATGTTAGCACTTTACAACTTGAGCATACTCAAAAGAGACTTTTTAAAAAACCTGGGAATAACAGTTCCCATAAAACCAACATAGGGAAAGGTTAGGGTATTATTTTTGGCACCAGTGGGAGAAGGAAACACATGTATTATATAAATCACTGATTGCCATTTGCATCATTATGCATCTCTCTCTGCTTTGTCACCAAGGTTAGTATATACAGCTCCTACAAGAGCTGTGAAACGAAAGGGGGAACCCTGCACCACCCTCTTTAAATCTGTCCCTCCTTCCAGTGGCTCCCTTGGCTCTTGCACTCTTATATCCTAGTTTAGGTCTCTGGGCAACCTGCAAGCCTGCCTATTCCCCCTCCCTCCCCACTTCACACATGGTGGAAATAGTCACCTATCTATGGGTCAGCACTCAGAGGCTGACTGAGGTTCCGATGCTAAGCGTGCTTACTTGAGAGTAAGCCTGCATTAAGTTCCTCCTCAACCTCTGGGAGCAGCACAGTATGTGTGAAAAAGCTGCATGTGTCTCCTGAACTGCAGTTTGGCCAACCTGGTATATAATCCCAAAGGATATTGGGAAAGTAGACAAAAACTACAAAGGACAATGTTGGAAATGTAAGACATAGATGGAACCTTTTCCATCTATATTGAATATTGAAATGAAATACATGGAAAAATGAGGAACGTATTAAAATTTAAATTCCTTATGGAAACTAAGAATATGCTATTATAATAAATTACCAAAAATTTTGGAAGATATTCAGATATATGGTGACAGTGATTAGAATTATCTGCGCAACAAAATGAAAATTAGATATCTGTCCAAGCTTAAAAGAATGTGAAAATAAACTTCCTGACTATGCAGTAATGGTGAAATTAACAACCTATTTGAGAAGCAGATCAGTTATGAAATCTGAGAGATGGAGTGTCTATTGTGCAAGCAGGAGACAGATTTAGAATGAGAAACAGTTTTAAAATGTATATAAATGTATTGCAATGCAGAAGCAGAATGAGAACAGGTTTTGAATATACATGTACAAGGAAGTGGATTTGGAGGAGAAACATCTTTTATTTTCTTATTATGAGATACATAATACACTTTCCTTTGTATTATATTAAAAGTTATAGTGAGTATGTAGAAATGGCAGAATATGTAGTAATGATAAAACTAGTAATGCATTTGCAAAATAGATCAGTTATGAAATTTGCAAATTAAATGTGAAAGTACCCCAACAGAAGTAAGAACCATTGTAATTTATAGATAAAAATTATAATGGAGAGGATGTTGGATAGAAATACTTCCTATTTTATACACTCTGTAAAATATGTTACCTTTGATTTATATAATTACGCTATATAATACCTCTTTTCCTTTTTTGTATCCCCTCTATACTGTTACTTTGTTTTATGAATTTTTATATATATCAAAAGCACTTAGGGTTCACTGGCAGTAAGGATTTGCTGTGCAAAAAGGCATTAAAGCAAATGAATTTGTTCCCTCGTTTCTGCAGCTGCTGCGAAAAGCATGACTTCCCCTCTCCGCCCCCCCCCCCAACATGGAAATTGTTCATTTTCCTCTTCCCCATGATCTCTATATTTAGATAATGGTGGAAGTGTTTTAAAAAAAATGTTGGGAAGCCTATGTATATGCATGGGCCCTGTTATAATAGATGCAGATTTTTTAGATTTGAGATTGGTGACAAAGCAAGGTCTATGTGCATCATCCTAATTCTAGGCTCAGATTTGGGTAGCAGCCTATTTAAATGCACATTGGAAATGGTCATTAGAATAATCTAAAGATGTGTTCATTTAAAAACTTAATACTACCTTCAAGCAGACTATAAAACACTGCTAAGCAGAACAAATCTTACACATTATTTCTTGAAGATGCTCAGGGATTTGCAAAGCTCCATGTGAAAGGAGTTCAGCTGGCACAAGCTTTTGGCTGAGGCAATGGACAAAACAACATATGGCCTCCCTAGTTTTTGGCCCATAGGACTACTGATTTCTGTGTCCTGGCCCAGTTATGGGGCCACATGTAGGATTTTTTTCCTCTTATCGCCATCCTGGTATTTTAATTAATGTTAATGTTATCTGATGCTTTAACTGTTTAACTTGTAATTTGACTGTATTTCTTGACTGTAAGTTTTGTATGTTGTTACCTATCCTGAGTCCATTCTTGGGGAGAGTGAGTTATAAATTAAAAAAATAATAAATTGTTTTAATTTGCAGTGAGTCATAATAAGTGGGAGGGGAGCAAATTAATGGGTTGGATCCACTGTTTAGCTTGCGTAAGGAATGTGGATCTTTTCCACGTTAATCTTTATTTATTTATTTAGTTGTATTTATACCCCACACTCCCCTAATGGGCTCAGGGCGGCTAACAACAATTAAAATCAACATAGAACTTTAAAACAAATATATACAGTAAAAACCATAATATACAAGGTTTACAATCAACAGAAAATCCAAGATGTGTGTCAATGTTACTAGTTGTTGTTTTAGCACTAGAGGTCAACAACTGATGGATCTTCTTCGTGGTCTCTGTGCATCACACTTGTGGGAGTAGGCGCCAGCGCCGATCTCGATCGGTAAACTTCAAAAGCTGTGGATTTCCGCGCCGCCGGCCCAGTGCGCATGCCCCGAAGCCCCACTGCGCACGCCCACTGGGACGGCCGCGGACATCCCGCCAGTTCTCTTCTGACCGCCGCGCTGATCAGTTGATCTCTCTGCCACGGTCGGTGAACTTTTCGTTTCCATTCGGAAATTATATAGTTAGCTGCACATAGTTTTAGTATTGTTAGTTAGTGTAGATAGAGTAGGTTTTTTTCCTATTGTTGCGGGAGAGCGGGTTTTTGTTTCCCTTCCTTCGGGGGGGGACCCCTCTCCCTTTCTCTTTCTTCCCGCCTTGCCTTTCCTCGTACGGAAAGAAAGTGGGGATTTTTTCGCCGCTGCTCCGCGTGCGGGAGTAAGATCACCCCACCAGACGGGCACTCCCTGTGTTTATTGTGCCTGGGAGAGCGGCACAGGCCGGATTCCTGTTCCCGTGCCACGTTTTCTAAGCAGACGCGAAAAAACAGAGCGGCACGACTCGCGGCGGCCCTGATGGAGCGAGCACTTTCCCCGCGAACCGAACAGGCCGAGTCATCGGCAGGCCAGGAGGCCCCACCACCGTCGACGCCAGTCGATACCGGGCGGGCTAACATCGATACCGACCGTCCTCGGAAACGATCCGGTTCGGTAGCCGCCTCGGAGTCCTCGGTGCCGATCAAAAGGCCCAAGGAGGACAAAGGGATGCCTTCCGGAAAGAAGCTGCACAAGAAGTCTGAGAAGCCCAAACGCATATCGGCTACCCAGTCTTCTCCGGCATCCCCGGTCGACCCGACCGCACCGGTTGTCCCGCCACTGAAGTTCTTTGCCTCTCCTATCCGGCAGCCGAGCTCGCAATTGGCATCGATGCCGACTCAACTCATCGTTTCCGATTTGGACTCAGAGATCGAGTCGGCGCAGCGTGTCGGTACTGGGAGTAGTCCACTCGACAGATCAACCTCCCAGCCTCGAAGCTCCCCTGCTCGACACCGACACAATCGTCGGGACCGATCTTCCAGCAGCCACTCTCCTTACTGTCGGGAAGAAAAGCGCTCGCCACGAAGCCAGCCGGCCCAGATCCCCTGGGACCAGAGACAGTGGCAATACCTTTATGGGGCCTACCCCATGCAACCCCCCTTTCCGTGGCTTCAGCAACGCCAGAAGGATTGGGACCAAGCCTCCGAGACCTCGTATCGATCCCGAACGTCTCACAGGACGCAGAGGGATGCCCCGTCGGCATCGAAGCCTCCTGAGCTGCACCGGTCGGTCCAGAAAGCACCCAAGCAACGCACCCCGTCTGTGAAGGAGCTTACACCAGTGGCCCCGCAGCTGCCTCCTCGGCACCAATCTGAGCTCTCCGATTCGCCAGAGGTATCCCCCAGGTCTCTTGACGACTCTTCACCCGAAAGGGAGGTCTCCTCCGGTGGCGAACCCTCCCCCCCCCCGGGAAAACATCTGAGGAGCAGCCAATATCACCTTCAGAGGACCTAAAGTCTTATGGTGACCTCATAAAGAGAATGGCTCAGACTCTTTCGCTCACTACAGCCCAGCCACAACCTACAGTAACGGACACTGTCTTCGACATAGTCCAACAAGACACATCCACAGCGGTGGCTCTACCCTTGACGAATGTCATGCTCCAAACTGCCAAGGCCTCCTGGGACAAGCCTGCTTCCACGCCTGTCTCCTCACGCAGGCTGGATCATATGTATAGAATCCAGGAAGCTTCGGCAGAATTTTTATATGTCCACCCTAAACCCAATTCGGTGGTCGTATCGTCGTCCTCCAAGGCGCGAAAGACACATTCCATTCCGCCGGACAAAGAGGGCAGAAAATTGGATGCCATGGGTAGACATCTGTATTCGGCGGGCTCCCTGGGCGTGAAAATCGCCAACTATGCGGCATGCTATGGCCGCTACCAATATGCACTCTGGGACCAGGTCTCCACTATAATGGCCACCCTTCCCGAGCAAAGCCGCAACGCTCTGAAGAAGTTGCAGAAGGAAGGCATGATCCTGGCTAAGCAACAGTTAAACTCGGCCAGGCATTCAGGTGACACCTGCGCGAAGGCCCTAACAACGGCTATCTCTCTACGCAGGCACTCGTGGCTAAGATCTACGGCGCTCCAACCCGACACACAAGTGTATGTTGAAGATCTGCCATTTGACGGAGCGGGTTTATTTAGTTCTACGACTGATTCGGTCCTCCAGGAGCTGGATAAAAGCATCAAAACGTCCAGAAACCTGGGGGTATCCGGACCACGTCCTCAACCTAAGCGTCAGTGGCCTAAAACCTGGCAGAAGAAGCCGTACACCAAGTTGCCAGAGAGGCAGTGGCGATCAAAGTCGGCCTCCTTTACCCGCCCTTCCTACCAGTCGAAGCCCAAGTACTCTCCCCCTTCCACCCAGACGTCCCGCCAGAAGGGGTCGAAGCAAGGCAAACAGGGTCTTTGACTTCCTCCCGGACATTCTTGGCCCGCCGGACTTGGACTCTATCCGCCTTGCCAAATTTTTCCCTGCCTGGTCCCGTATTACCTCAGACCGGTGGGTCTTGTCAATAATCCGGCTGGGTTATTGTATAGAATTCCTCCACCCCCCGTGTACCCTGAGGTTCGTTTCCACTGCACCATCGCAAACTCTCTGCGAGGAGGTCCAGTCGCTCCTCCAGAAGCAAGCCATCCAGAAGGTCCCTACGGACCAGGAAGGTCGGGGATTCTACTCCCGTTATTTTGCGGTCCCCAAACGGGACGGGGGCCTCCGGCCGATCGTGGACTTGAGGGCGCTGAACGCCTTTGTGAGGTGCGACAAGTTCAGAATGACATCGCTCCCATACATCCTTCCCCTCCTGGGCAACGGGGATTGGATGGCGACCCTCGACCTAAAAGACACGTACTTCCATGTCTCAATTCATCCCAGACATCGGAAGTACCTACGCTTCGCAGTAGGGGGTGACCATTACCAGTACCGGGCTCTACCGTTCGGCCTCTGTACGGCCCCAAGGGTATTCACCAAGACCATGGTGGTCATTGCTGCTCACTTGCGGCTGCAAGGTGTGACACTTTTCCCATACATAGACGATTGGCTCCTGGTGGCGGAGTCGAGGGAGAAGTTACTGCGGCACATTTCCATCACCCTGGCCTTGGTGGACGATCTGGGGCTCCAGATCAATCTAAAAAAGTCCAACCTGGTGCCTTCTCAGAGGGTACAATTCATTGGAGCGATCCTCGACACACGAGTGTGCAAGGCGTTTCTCCCTCCAGACAGAGCAGACGCCATTGTGCAGCTGGTGTCCTCTCTCCAACAGAACCCGACTGTCCCTGCAAGGACGCTGCAGCGGCTCCTGGGACTTATGGCAGCGACTACTTCCGTCCTCACGTTTGCAAGGCTCAGGATGTGGCCCCTGCAGCTTTGGTTCCTTCAGAACTTCAGGTGCAACGTCGAGAAGCCATCCCGGTTGCTGACGGTGCCTGTAGAGATCCTGTCGTCCCTCTCCTGGTGGAGCCTGAAGAGTCGCCTGACCGAAGGGGCGCCCTTCCACAAGCCGGAACCGGTCCTGACGCTCACCATGGATGCCTCCCTCTGGGGATGGGGGGCTCACACGGGGGGCCTATGTGTGGGGGACCGTTGGCCGAGCCATCATGCCCACCAGCACATAAACTTCCTGGAGCTACTGGCCATCTTCCACGCGCTTCGCTCTTTCCAACCTCTTCTGGAGGGTCGGTCGGTGGCCGTGATGACGGACAATACCACGGCAATGGCCTATATCAATCGCCAAGGGGGCACAGTGTCCAGGAGGCTCTGCCAGCTGGCCTCCCTGATATGGGAAACGTGCATCTCCGTAGGGATTTTCCTTCGAGCGACCCACCTTCCGGGGGACAGGAACGTTCAGGCGGATTTTCTGAGTCGAGGTGGAGCTCTCCTCCACGAGTGGGAGCTCAACTGGGAGTTCCTGAGACCACTCTTCAGCCGGTGGGGGACCCCGGACCTGGACGTTTTCGCTACAAGGCAAAACGCAAAATGCCGCCTCTTTTGCTGCAGGGGGGGCTCGGACCCTCTCTCCTTGGGGGACGGGCTCCTTGTACCGTGGAGGCCCAACAAGGTGTATCTGTTCCCTCCTGTACCACTACTCACCAAGGTAGTACAGAAGATAATGAGGGAACAGCCGAAGGGGATTCTAGTAACGCCCTGGTGGCCCCGACAGCCATGGTTTCCCCTGGTCCTCCGCCTGTCGGGGAGAACTTACCATCATTTTCCCCAGGTGCAGGATCTCCTGCTCTCTCACGAGGGCCGGGTTCTGCACCACGATATCCCGCACCTGCGCCTCACGGCATGGCGTCTGGATCCAGATTCTCTGACAGGACCAAGTTCGTGATCTTGAACTGTAGGAAAACCTCCACGAGACGGTCGTATGCGGCTAAATGGGCCAGGTTCGCCAAGTTCGCTGCAGACCTCTCTGTGGTCCCCCGAGAGGGCGGACTTATCGATAATTTTGGACTTCCTAATTACCTTACTGGACGCGGGCCTGGCGCCCTCTTCGGTGCGGGTCTACCTAGCTGCTATCTCGGCAGAACACAGGCCGATTGAAGGCTACTCGCCTTTCACGCATCCGGACACTAAATGCTTCCTCAAGGGCATGGTGAGACTGTACCCGGCAGTAAGGGCACCTGCACCTGCGTGGGACCTTCCGCTTGTCCTTAAAGCACTGACAGGGAAGCCGTTTGAGCCAATGGCGACGTGCCCGCCCCACCTCTTGGCCTGGAAGACGGCCTTCCTTGTGGCTATCACCTCAGCGAGGAGGGTGGGGGAGCTCGCTGCGCTCAGGTGTGACTCTCCCTATTTACTGTTTTCGCCCGAAGGGGTCACGCTGCGCCCTGATATCACCTTCCTGCCTAAGGTGGTGTCTCCCTTCCACCTTAACTCGGAAATTTAGCTACCGGTTTATTTCCCCTCTCCGGCCAATGACTCCGAGCGACTGCTACACGCCCTAGATGTTAAGAGGGCACTTTCTTTCTACCTGCACCGCACTGGCCCTTCCCGGAAGGATACCAGGCTGTTCGTTTCATACGCAACGTCCTGCTTAGGACAGTGCGTTTCCTCCCAACGCTTATCCAAATGGATTACAGGGACCATCCGACTGTGCTACCTCCTTCGGAAGCGGCCTCTTCCTGGACCACTGCGTGCCCACTCAACCAGGGCAGTGGCTACGTCAGAGGCGTTCATGAAGGGAGTCCCCCTGCAGGATATCTGCAGGGCAGCCACGTGGTCCTTGGCTCACACGTTTGTGACGCACTACGCCTTGGACCTGAGGCACAGACAAGCTTCTTCCGTGGGCCGTGCCGTCTTACAGTCTGTTTCCTCATGATGGACCGGCGTACCCTCCACCAGGTAGGCCTGAGCTTGTTAATCTCCCACAAGTGTGATGCACAGAGACCACGAAGAAGATAAACAGGTTTCCTACCTGTAACTGATGATCTTCGAGTGGTCATCGGTGCAGTCACACTACCCGCCCGCCTTCCCCGCTGCTGCCGGTCCCTCCGTGGGGCTAACGCGGCGGCCAGAAGGAACTGGCGGGATGTCCGTGGCCGTCCCAGTGGGCGTGCGCAGTGGGGCTTTGGGGCATGCGCACTGGGCCGGCGGCGCGGAAATCCACAGCTTTTGAAGTTTACCGATCGAGATCGGCGCTGGCGCCTACTCCCACAAGTGTGACTGCACAGATGACCACTCGAAGATCATCAGTTACAGGTAGGAAACCTGTTTTTTCTGGGCCAAGTTTGTCCCGTTGAGTATTGGCTATTTATCTACTTCTCCATTCACCTCTAGTTTATAGCCTAAAGGAAAAGAAAGATGTGGGTAAATAATAGATGTGACAGTGGATCTGGGAGCAACCTGCTTAGTGGAGTGGGTCACTGCGATCTGCATTTGCCAACAATACTCCCACAGTTTCTAGCAAATCTAGCTATTGGTTCACACTTGGTTTGCTGAGAAGATAGATAGGTGGTCTCCTTTTCATCTTAAAATCAGCCCCCATATTAGAGCCTTGGGAGACCCTAATTATTCTGTAGATATCCCCACTCTTCTAGGTAATAGCTGGATCTGGCAATGAGGATTGTGGTTCTTTCCCTTGTTCACCTCCCTTCACCATTCCTTTCCAACCCTGAAAGATTAGTTCTGAAGGTCGTGGGATTGCATGGTGTAATAGCCACAGAGATCAGGGGGCTGCACTTAGGAAGGGAAGCAGGAGAAATTGTCCTCTCCACCCTGTTTCCTCCATGCAGCTCCATACTTTGTTGCTTAGAAAGCCAAGGTAACTTCCTGCTTACTTACTGTCTCCGCTGATTCCAGCAGTTGTGTGGCCAGCTTGAGGATTATGTGTAGGTCCAAACTTTCACTTGAACCAGCTTGTGTGTTCTGATCTTAGGAAGAGAGAGATTTTTTTTATTATTACAGACTGAAGCTGTGTTTTCAAAAAGAGCTGAGAGAAGGGAATAACATAACTTGTCTTGCAAAGCAAAAAACTGAGTACAACACATTTCAGACTAGGGCAGGCAATTACTAGAGATCCACAACCTGATTGTTTGAAGCGAATGAAAAGCAATTGAGAGTAAATCAGGGATTCTTCTAAATCGTTGTTTCCTGAAGATGTCACTGTTAGGCAGGCACTTGAAAAGATTGTCTGATAAAAGTGGTGAAAGAGCAGCAACTTGGGCAGACCGGAATAGCTGGCTCATTAGGAAAGTTCTGCTTAGCAGCTCTTACAGAGAAATCATTTGAACTTTTTAAAAGGACTTTTAAAAAACTGCAAGTGACAACAACTCTGGTTCCTTATTGAAGCAGGTTATGATTTTTATGGCAAGAATGCAAAACGTCCCATAATACCTCTCTCACAGTAGTTGGCTATGTACCTTTCCGTCTTTTACCATCCTTGCATTACCCAGGCGTTCTGTTCAACAACATTTGGAGTGGACCTTCAACTTAAGCAACTTCTCCACTGGCATGAGAGCTACTTAAGCTGGAGGATGGCTTTGTTGATTGGCACAAGGCTTTAAACTTTGCTGAGCAGGTTGGCTGGACACATGCCTCTGTTCATGAATGATGGTGCTTCATATGCTTTTTAAAAAGTAAGTAGAGAGGAAAAAGAAGCAGGAAGAGGGAGGAAGTGAGGCAGGAGACAGTCATTTTTGCAAGTGAACACTCCTGAGACAGATTGTCATATGCTTTGGGGTAGCCCCTCGGGGTCTGCTAATTCTCTCATTTGCAAGTACATTGTTCTGTTCTGAAAAGCTAATTTTATTTGGTTGACAGATGAGATTTTTATGCTGCTTTTTGCTGTAAGATTCTCCAAGTGATTTTTAAATATGTCATCTTACCATTCACATGAGGAGCATTTTTATTAACATCTCCATTGTCACTAACATTCAAAGAAATAGCCTCTTTGAGTGGAATATCTATATATCGAATAGTCAACACCTCCCCTTGGTATGGATATCTAAATCCACACACCAGTGGGATGTGAAGGCTAAACAGATTTCTCTACAGACTTAGGTTTGCAGAACAACCAAAAACAAAAAAATACATTTTTTTGGGGGGGGGGGAGGTTAAATTTCCCTCCAAAGTAAAAAGCACTGTCTGCGCATGCACAGACAATACAACTTACCTGTCCATAAGAGGTTGGGACACAGGCCACATTTTCCCATGCTGGCCTTTCTTCCCTCACCATGGAGTCATCAGTGGCAGCTAGGGCCCCAGCTTTGCTGGTGGTGAGGAAAGAGTCAAAGAACCAACACTTCCCCTTAGGCTGTTGGGTGAAAGGAGGGGAGTGCCGCTGCTGCCACCGCACAAAAAATGAGGCCCTCACTGATGCCATTAGGTGTTCCTCTGGCTCTTCCCACTGCCTGTTTCCCCACCACTTGGCAAACACCCTTGCTGTTGCTGGGTTCCTTCCCAACTTGCTGAGCACGTAGCGGTGAGGACCCTGTCTTTGCCACCGTCAGGGAAGGAGATAGAGAAATGACACTTCTCCATAGGCTGCTGAGGGACAGGGGGGTGCTGCCATTTCACAAAAGATGGAGCCCTCACTGCCACCGCTGAAGGGTGCTCAGTGAGTCTGGAAGCCTCCCCATGCCACACCCCCTCCCCTCCCCTGGCTGCAGAGCACTCCGGGGAGCAGCTGCTGGGGGACCAGGAAGCCTGGCTCAGGCTGGGTGGATGGGAGTGGGAGGGAAGGTGGGGGAATGCCCCACTCCTTGCAGCCAGTTTCTTGTGGGTCTCCTGTCTTGTAACATAGGTTTGCAGAAAGAAAGTGAGGTTGTTACCCACAGGTGTCTGGGCCAAGTTCCCCACCATTATATGAGGAGTACTTAAATAGTACTGAGCTGTGTTGGATCCTGATATAAGCATTCAAGAGCCGGAGATTTCACGGGAACCCATTTGTAGGTGGAAGCATTTTTATAGCTTGTTTTCTCTACAATGGCAAGCCATAGTGTGAGTGCATTCAGACTGTGTATTCTTTAGTCCACCTTGCCTCTGAGTTAAGTCTTCGACATTAAGTCTTCACTGTGGAAGATGAGAACTTTCTGCCCGCCCCAGAACCACTAATTTTGGAAGGGGTATTGAAAGACCTGAGTCAGATTGAGGTGACAAAAGAGGAGGTCCTACAACTAATAGACAAATTAAAAACTAATAAGTCACCGGGTCCGGATGGCATACATCCGAGAGTTCTGAAAGAACTCAAAGTTGAACTTGTGGATCTTCTAACAAAAATCTGTAATCTTTCATTGAAATCTGCCTCCGTTCCTGAGGACTGGAAGGTAGCAAATGTCACCCCCATCTTTAAAAAAGGTTCCAGTGGAGACCCGGGAAATTACAGGCCAGTCAGTCTGACTTCAATACCGGGAAAGTTGGTAGAAACCATTATCAAGGACAGAATGAGTAGGCACATTGATGAACACGGGTTATTGAGGAAGACTCAGCATGGGTTCTGCAAGGGAAGATCTTGCCTCACTAACCTGTTACAATTCTTTGAGGGGGTGAACAAACATGTGGACAAAGGAGACCCAATAGATGTTGTTTACCTTGACTTCCAGAACGCTTTTGATAAAGTTCCTCATCAAAGGCTCCTTAGAAAGCTTGAGAGTCATGGAGTAAAAGGACAGGTCCTCTTGTGGATCAAAAACTGGCTGAATAATAGGAAGCAGAGAGTGAGTATAAATGGGCAGTCTTCGCAGTGTAGGACGGTAAGCAGTGGGGTGCCGCAGGGCTCGGTACTGGGTCCCATGCTCTTTAACTTGTTCATAAATGATTTAGAGTTGGGAGTGAGCAGTGAAGTGGCCAAGTTTGCGGATGACACTAAATTGTTCAGGGTGGTGAGAAGCAGAGAGGATTGTGAGGAACTCCAAAGGGATCTGTTGAGGCTGGGTGAGTGGGCGTCAACGTGGCAGATGCGGTTCAATGTGGCCAAGTGCAAAGTAATGCACATTGGGGCAAAGAATCCCAGCTACAAATACAAGTTGATGGGGTGTGAACTGGCAGAGACTGACCAAGAGAGAGATCTTGGGGTCGTGGTAGATAACTCCCTGAAAATGTCAAGACAGTGTGCATTTGCAATAAAAAAGGCCAACGCCATGCTGGGAATTATTAGGAAGGGAATTGAAAACAAATCAGCCAGTATCATAATGCCCCTGTATAAATCGATGGTGCGGTCTCATTTGGAGTACTGTGTGCAGTTCTGGTCGCCGCACCTCAAAAAGGATATTATAGCATTGGAGAAAGTCCAGAGAAGGGCAACTAGAATGATTAAAGGGCTGGAGCACTTTCCCTATGAAGAAAGGTTGAAACGCTTGGGACTCTTTAGCTTGGAGAAACGTCGACTGCGGGGTGACATGATAGAGGTTTACAAGATAATGCATGGGATGGAGAAAGTAGAGAAAGAAGTACTTTTCTCCCTTTCTCACAATACAAGAACTCGTGGGCATTCGATGAAATTGCTGAGCAGAAAGGTTAAAACGGATAAAAGGAAGTACTTCTTCACCCAAAGGGTGATTAACATGTGGAATTCACTGCCACAGGAGGTGGTGGCGGCCACAAGTATAGCCACCTTCAAGAAGGGTTTAGATAAAAATATGGAGCAGAGGTCCATCAGTGGCTATTAGCCACAGTGTATGTGTGTATATAAAATTTTTTGCCACTGTGTGACACAGAGTGTTGGACTGGATGGGCCGTTGGCCTGATCCAACATGGCTTCTCTTATGTTCTTATGTTCTTAAAGGCATTTGTAGCTTGTGGAGCTTTTGAGGCATCCGTCCAGCCCAGCAACTTGTCAACGATTGTCAAGACTAGAGATCGACACAAACCTCTTTTTTTGCGATTCAGATTGTGGTTTGTGGCTGAATCGTGAACCCCATATGAACTGGAAATTTGGTTTGTGAACCAACACGGCTATCCCTGGTCAGGACCCAGTGGAAGCAGGTCTTCGTAATATTGGCTTTTTGCCACATAGCTTTGTGGGATCTTTCCTGAGAAGATGTCTTACAGGTGTATTCTTTTTGTTTCAGATCTTTCCAAAGTGAAGCTGATGAGGTTTGATGACCCTCTCTTGGGACCTCGTCGTGTTCCGTGCTCGGAAAAGAAGATGCTGAGAAGACTCCCATTTTAGAGCAAGCTGTCTTTCACATAGACCTAGCTGGCAAGCAGGTTCACCTCACTGAAAATGGGCGAACAACAGATATTGGGGATACACTAGTCTATGTTGTTAATTAGGACTTGGACAGAGCTGCATTGATCACTGATGAATTTTCAGGTGACATGGAAGGGTTTTGAAAGCAATGGAGGACTACAGTGAGTTTAATGGCTGTGTGTTAAAAAAAATAATCTCCATACAGATTAAGCTCCTTTGTTTTAAGGATTGGTATAATAAACATATTTTCCATCTCTGTGGCATTTTAAAAAATAATCATCATAACTAGAACCAAGGAAGAATTTTTTCATACATTTTTAAATGTCATGTGTGTACATCCACTATGCATAGGAGGCAATATAGCACTTCTGTTTCTTTTATCTTCCTGAATTTCGGTTGAGGATGCCAGAAGTTTCACTGCTGCAAGTTAGTGTAGCTATACTGTCCCTTCCAGCAGCTACCTAAGTTTTACTGCTCCTCTTCAGCAGGGTTATCTCTATAGCTGTTGCTTGCCTTCAAAACCAAAGGGTATTGGAAGTACAGTCACCTGATGAAATATCCATACTCAAAGCAAAGTACAGTCAGAGGAAGGCAGCAGAGAGACCAATGTGCCTATGTTCCCTTCTTCAGATACAGAGAAGGGAGCTTTGACCCTTGAAAGCATATACCCTGAAAATCTTGTTCATCTATAAAGGTACTACTGGACTTGAGTCGAAGTGTTCTACTGCAGATCAACACAGCTGCCCTCTGAAACTGAGTTGGTAGGGCACTCTCTCTCTATGACCTAGATTTAACTGTATCAAAATCTGTCTTCCAGCTATCTGCTACTCTTAGTACCAGCAGGAGACTGGGCACTGTCTTTCTCCCGTTCCACTTGCACATAGCTCAAAATAAAGCTCTAAGCCTAGAATTGAGTAAGTAATGATTCTAGGTTATGAATGAAAAGGGAAGGAGAATAGTGCTGCCATTTTGGAAGAGTGATGGTAAAGGGGCTGGAGCTTGTTGGTCTCTCATTTACTCACAGCCAAAAGTTGTTTGTTGTAGCTAGCCAGAATCCTTTAAAAAGAAACAAATTTATTGTGATATTAGCTGTCATGGGTCAGAGTTTACTCACTCAGCTATATTATATAAGTGCTAAAACCAGATACAAAAGAAGGGATTTTGTACTATTGCTATTTCGAAAGGTGAGATGGTTTTCAACAAAAGTTGGTCTGCAGATTAGAAGAGTTCTGAGATGATGGCTTTTAGCAAAAAGGACACATTGTAGGTAGGTACTAGTTAGCAAATATTGGAATAACAATTTTGAAGCAAACTGCCTGCTTAGTATTCTTTTTAAACACTTTTTTGAGCAGGAAAGATCTTTTCCACAAATTGCTTCACCTTTATTGCCCTCCAGAGTTTCTCCTGAGTGTTTTCCATTGTTTGAGAAATGGGATTGATCATTGAGCAGATAATGCTTCTGTTGTGTCAGGAAGCTGAAGTGGGATAGCCACTTGAAGATGAATATAACAGTGAAAAGGACTTTTGTCATCTTCATTCCATTTTATAATGGATTTTGTACTAATAATATGGTGCCACCTTTGGTATTTCTGTGTAAGTTGGGACTAGGATAGTCCTCTCTGCCCTTGCCCACAAACCATATTAGCCAGACAGTTCAGTCACTAGTGATCACCAGTGCTTTGAGACTTGTGTTTAGGTTATCACTGTTTTCTTAGTTGACACTAGTCTTGCTGAAGTGATGGATAAAAAAAGCAGTCTCACCCATTGAATCATGAAAGCCTTCTTCTGACAACTAAGGGGAGGGGGGAAGCATTTGTTGAAAACAGAAAGTATACATTTCTTCCTTCCTCGATCTAACCAATCCTATAGATAAACTGAGTTTTATACACCGTGCTCTTCTCTCATTTGTGGAGTCAAATGTACCAGTTTGGAGAAGGCTCTGGGGCAGTGTACTCCACTTTGCACCCTAACTCTTTCTCCAGCTCCTTAATGACATGGTAAACAAGAAAAATGGTCTTTCTAGTGCCGTCTTTCTCCACAGACTGACCCCCTCTCAATTGCCAGGGTGAATGGCCCAGTCAGCCCTGAACGTTACGCTGATCTCACCCCAATCCTGTTTATCCCATGAACTGGCAGTCTTATGACTTCTGGTGATAGGCAGTATCAAAGCCTATGAATCATAAAGCTGCCACCACAGTGGGATTTCAGTCAGCGAACTATTAAGTTCTTTTTTTCAGTTTTCTTCCCATTGTTTCTCTTCCCACTGCTTTTTTTAAAAAAACCCACAACCAAATGCATTATGTGTCAGTTACTTGGATGGCAAGGAGATTACAATGTGATGATGGTAAGGAGAAGTTGGTACTGGATTTCTTAATGTTAGATCTGAAGACTTTTTTAAAAAAATGAGACAGGCCCCTCTCCTTTGCCGTCGTTGAGATCTTTTGGTCATTCATCTCTCAGTTCCAGAAGTGTATCTGCTGTCAAAGTTTACTTCTTTAACCAATTTCTTCCTAGTTTAGAAAAGAAGAGAGTGCAAGCCTCCTTCCTCTTTTTTCTTTCTCCTTTTCAGCGCTTTGATCAGTCTCTCTCCAACCAGCCAGACTGCCTTCTGGGATCTAACTATAGCACGCTAGTAAGAAAATGAGCAGTTTCAGCTCTTCAATTACAGTGTCTGCTGAATGCCTGCCTTTGGAGCACAGGGGGTGTGGGGGGTGGGGGAACCAAACTGAATATGGAGAACAAATTACAGCTGGGGCAAAAAGCTAACTGTGCCTTGCGACTGTGAGAGCTGCCAAAAATGAAGGAGCTTTGGCCAAAATCCCCTTTTGGCACAAAAATAAATGTAATACAGCTTTCCAGACAAGATAAGGAATTGATAGTAAGGAGCAGCACTGTTCTGAATGTGCTGTTCTCTGTAAGAAGAAAATCAGTATTTTTAAACAGGCAAAGAATGGCAACATACTTACAAAGAGTTCCTACATTTCTCCGTGAAAGCTGCCTAATGGTTGCTGCTTGCGCAGCTTGTTTGGGTTATTTCTCCATCCATCCTTTATGTCTGTACATTATTCACTCTTCTTATTCCCCATTTGCTTTCCTTGCTACCCATTGAAGATGTTCCTAGTTTCATATGTGCATTCGAAATTAACTTTTGATAGAATGCAAAAAAGCACCTGAGCAAGAAAAGGTCATGTGGTACAAGCAGTGGAGAAGTAGAGGAAGAACCGTCTAGCTTTAGTAGTTGGAGAAGTTGGTATCCTTAGTTCCTCATATAGTTACACTTCTTGGTGTATGTGTGGTTTCTACTGTGAGGCTCAAGGAGAATATGGAACTGCTGAAATAACATTCCTGGAACCATTACTGAATAGGGTTGGAGACATGGCCTTACAGTTACATGGGCCATAATATATTTTAAAGACTGTCTTCCTTTTGTTTCCTATTTGTCCAAAAGGAAGCAGTATAGCACCATCCCAAAGAAAAAAATGCTGTCTGATGACTGGCTGTCTGATGAGGCTTTACAAATAGCTGAGGAAAGAAGGAAAGCAAAAGGCAAAGGTGAAAAGGAAAAATTCACCCAACTGAATGCAGATTTCCAGAGAATAGCAAGGAAAGATAAGGAGGCCTTTCTGACGGAACAACGCAAAGCAATAGAGGAAAATAATAAAATGGGAAGGACAAGATATCTGTTCAAGAAAATTGGAGAAATCAAGGGAACGTTTCGTGCAAAGATGGCCATGGTAAAGGACAAAAACGGTAGGGACCTAACAGAAGCAGAAGAGATCAGGAAGAGGTGGCAAGAATACACAGAAGAATTATACAAGAAAGATCTCAATGTCCTGGACAACCATGACAGTGAAATAGCTGACCTTGAGCCAGACATCCTGGAGTGTGAAGTCAAAGGGGCCTTAGAAAGCATTACTAACAACAAAGCGAGTGGAGATGACGGTATCCCAGTTGAGCTATTCAAAGTCCTAAAAGATGATGCTGTTAAAGTGATGCACACATTATGTCAACAAATTTGGAAAACGCAACAGTGTCCACAGGATTGGAAAAGATCAGTTTATATTCCAATCCCAAAGAAGGGTAATGCCAAAGAATGTTCAAACTATCGCACCATTGCACTCATTTCACATGCCAGTAAGATCATGTTAAAGCTCCTACAAGCTAGGCTTCAGCAGTAATAATAATAATAATAATAATAATAATAATAAATTTTATTTATATCCCGCCCTCCCCGCCTAGGCAGGCTCAGGGCGGCTAACAACAATATGTCGATTGGGAACTATCAGAAGTATCGATTCAGTATGTCGATTGGGAACTATCAGAAGTTCAAGCTGGGTTTCGGAGAGGTAGAGGAACTAGAGATCAAATTGCCAACATTCACTGGATTATGGAGAAAGCACGGGAGTATCAGAAAAACGTCTATTTCTGTTTCATTGACGATGCTAAAGCCTTTGATTGTGTGGATCACAACAAACTGTGGCAAGTCCTTAAAGAGATGGGAGTACCAGACCACCTCACATGTCTCCTGAGAAACCTGAATAAGGGTCAAGAAGCAATGGTAAGAATGGGATAGGGAATAACTGATTGGTTTAGAATAGGAAAAGGAGTTCGACAAGGATGTATATTGTCACCCTGCTTATTTAATTTGTATGCAGAGTACATCATGCGGAATGCTGGCGTGGATGAAGCAGGAGATAGAATTAAGATTGCTGGGAAAAACATCAACAACCTCAGGTATGCAGATGATACCTCTCTAATGGCAGAAAGTGAGGAGGACCTAAAGAATCTCTTGTTGAGGGTGAAAGAGGAGAGCACAAAAGCAGGCTTGAAACACATCATCAAAAAACAAAGATTGTGGCATGGAAGTAGTGACAGACTTCACATTTCTGGGATCCAAGATCACTGCAGGTGGTGACTGTAGCCATGATATTAAAAGACATTTGTTCCTTGGGAGGAGAGCTATGGCGAACCTGGGCAGTATAATAAAAAGTAGAGACATCACCTTGCCAACAAAAGTCCGTATAGTCAAAGCGATGATATTCCCAGTAGTAATGTATGGCTGTGAGAGCTGGAGCACAAGGAAGGCCAAGCGCAGAAGAATAGATGCTTTTGAGATGTGCTGGAGAAGAGAGTCCCTTGGACTGCAAGATCAAATCAGTCAGTCCTAAGGGAAATCAACTCAGACTGTTCCCTGGAAATATAATAATATAATAATAATAAATTTTATTTCTACCCCGCCCTCCCCGCAAAGCGGCTCAGGGCGGCTAACAGTAAGTAATATATTAACATAAATAGTAAAACATTAGATTAGCAATTAAAATTACACATATAAAAACCCGTTAATTCAGTTAAAATACTTAATTTACAATTACATTATATATATATCTGGCAGTAATAGCTGTTCTGGCGCTGATTCTGCCAGTTTAAATGGTGTTAAAGATGGCGGTTCTTCGTTCATTGCAACTCAGCAGTCCGTATCTTTATAGGCGTGTCTAAAAAGGGCAGTCTTGCAGGCCCTGCGGAACTGGTCGAGGTTCCGCAGGGCCCGCACCTCCTCCGGGAGCTGGTTCCACAGTGCAGGTGCCGCAACTGAAAAGGCTCGCACCCTGGTGCTTTGGAGCCTGGCCTCTCTCGGCCCAGGGATGGTCATTTTGTTTTTACTTGCTGACCTCAGTGCCCTCTGGGGTTCATACGGGGAGAGACGGTCCCTTAGGTAGGCAGGTCCTCGGCCATATAGGGCTTTAAAGGTAATAACCAACACTTTGTACTGGACTCGGTAGATAACCGGCAGCCAGTGCAGTCCGCGCAGCCCCGGCTGTATGTGCTCCCATTTCGGGAGCCCCAGTAACAGCCTGGCCGCCGCATTCTGCACTAGCTGCAGCTTCCGAGTCCGGCACAGAGGTAGCCCCAAGTAGAGGGCATTACAGTAGTCCAATCTTGAGGTGACCGTTGGAAAGTCAGATGCTGAAGCTGAAGCTCAAATACTTTGGCCACCAAATGAGAAGGGAGCACTCACTGGAGAAGATCCTGATCCTGGGAAAGACAGAAGGCAAAAGAAGAAGGGGACGGCAAAAGATGAGATGGCTGGACAGCGTTACTGATGCAACAAACACGAATTTGAGCAGACTTTGGAGAATGGTGAAAGACAGGAGGGCCTGGCGTGACTTTGTCCATGGGGTTGCAAAGAGTCGGACTCGACTGGGCAACTGAACAACAGCAAGAACAACATAGTACACCTTCGTTCCGTACTACAAATTGCTGGTGTGTTCTGATATTAGGGTTGGCAACGTCTAGCTTTAGATGGTGAACTTGTATACCTGTGTGGCAGGGGGAAGTGTACAGCAACTATCACTTCAGCTCTGTGACAAGAGATGAATTCTTGGACTAATGTTCTCCCATGCAACTATTAAAAGGCACCAGGAAGAGCCCTCAGTTGAAATCTCTACATTCTGCTGTTGAGTAAATGATATTCTGTATAGTACTTCTTTGCTAGTCTATTCCTAAATCTTGCAGACTGTAAACGTGATTGAATAAATAAGACTCACCATGGCTGTTTTAATTGCACTATCTAATCAGAGCTATATTGTTCCCCAACCTACCCTTATGCTTTGAGACTTGGCCTTGCTAGAAATGTGCCTCTGCCCCTTAGTTTGCATTGGTATTCCTTGTCAACCAGTGCAACTTATGATTCTCCTGTTCACAGTTCTTTGGGGCTGGGTCAGTTCAAGAGCTGCTATGTAGTCATTAGCAGATCAAAGACCAAACTGCTGTCTGCTGTAACAATAGCACTTAGTTGCCGATGGGAACGATAAACTTTCCCTTTCCCCCCTCAAATGGATTATTTGGATGGCTTTCATGATTGCCTTTTTTTGTAATTGTTACATTTAGCACACTGGGTGTTCTGTAGAGCAATGTCAAATGCATCCCAGTTTGGTTTCACCAGAACGTTTGCTAGAGTAAATATGGCTTCCTTTCATCAGAGAGCTGAGGACGTGCCAGCGGCAATGAAGCGGGCTCTTGTATTTATGGACTGAGTCCCTGTAGGGTGGCCAGACCGTCCCGGTCACCCGGGAAAGTCCCGGTTCTGGCCCCCAATTCCCGCCTCCCGGGCTGGCTATACCGGGACCATTAGAAGTCCCGGTTTAGCCAGCGGGGAGCCGGAGGGCCGCGCGCGCGGGCGGGGAAGGCGGCGAGTGAGGGAGCTAGCGTCCCTGCGCGTGCGCACGGTGGTGTGGCGGGCTCTGCGCATGCGCGGGGCCCGCCACACCGCCGTGCGCACGCGCAGGGACGCTGGCTCCCTCACTCGCCGCCTTCCCTGCCCGCGGGGCCCGGCGGCGGTGGCGTAAGCCGGGGAGGCGGCGGAGAGGCCGGCGCTGGTCCCTGGAGGCCCGCGGGGGGGAGGCGGCGGCGGCCGGAGCGGGAGGCCCCGGGTCGGTGGGCTTGGCCACCTCCTTCTCAGCCGCCGCCAGCCCCGCCAGCAGCACCAGCCGCGGCTGCGCCTCCTGGCCAGCCCGCCCGCCCGGAGGGGAGGCCGCCACCCACTCTGGAAGAAGGTAAGCAGGCAGGCAGGGAGGGAGCGGGCCGAAAGCGGGGAGGGGGCGGCCTTCCTTCCCTCCCTCCCTCCCTCCTTCCTTCCTTCCTTCCTTCCTTCCTTCCTTCCTTCCTTCCTTCCTTCCCTCCTTCCCTCCTTCCCTCCTTCCCTCCTTCCTTCCTTCCTTCCTTCCTTCCTTCCTTCCTTCCTTCCTTCCTTCCTTCCTTCCTTCCTTCCTTCCTTCCTTCCCTCCCTCTTTCCCTCCCTCCCTCCCTCCTCCCTTCCTTCCCTCCCTCCCTCCTCCCTTCCTTCCCTCCCTCCTTCCTCCCTTCCTTCCCTCCCTCCTCCCTTCCCTCCCTCCTTCCTTCCTTCCTTCCCTCCTGCTGTGAAGTCACTTCCTGTTTCTGGCAGTGGCATTTGGGGGAAATGATGTCATTTGGGGAAAATGATGTCACAGGAAGTGATGTCACTTCCGGTTTCCGGCAGGTGGTGCGGGGGGAATGATGTCACAGGAAGTGATGTCACTTCCTGTTTCCAGCGGTGGCATGACATCACCGGAAGTGCCGTCACTTCCTGTTTCCGGCGGCGCGCACGCTCTGCGCGCGCACACACACATTCCTTCCCCCCTCAAGTTGTCCCTGGCTGGCCTGCAGATATTATGGCTACCCTAAGTGCCTCATTCTGCCTCAGTAACCCATCTGCCTGAATGACGGGCCAGGTTCAGATTTCCATTCAGCTTCAGCAGCTCTGAGAAGTACACAGTAGTCCTCTGCAAACATTAATTTTTTTTTTAACAGTCTGCCTTTCTTGCTGAGTCTCAAGGCGCATTACATGCTGTACAATAAAGCAATCAAGTATACGATAAACACTACAATCGGTCTGGGATTACAGAAATGAGAAACAATGCAAAAATATCAGACGTATTTCAAACAATGCCAAAAAATGTCATCACAAAAGTAAAAAAATAATACAGTAGGAGGAAGAATACATATGATAAATGGCATTCAGTTTTCATGTGGAATGTGAGTGGCTACTGCATCATGAATTGGGCAATGTGTGGATTTTCACCAAGAAATCTTCCCTTCATGTGAATCAGGGAACTGGAAAATCAGGGCTCTGGTTCACATGAATAGAAGCTGTACCTGTGTGGGAAATCAGTGACCTACCTGACTAACATGACATGGCAACTGTGCATGCTGTGCTCCTGATACACATGTCGGGTGGACTTCTGATTCATGTGAATAAAACAGAACATCTACAGAGGTCTAGTGATTTGCAACGGTATCTGTTCTTGACCTACAAATCTCAGTGTTTAGAGGTGGAGAACGGTGGAAAATAATTCCACCCCCCCCAACTCCTCCCAAAAGACCCCTGCACTCTTCTTGCTCAGCCTTTGCTTGCTGTAGAAATTGGAAACCAGCAAGAGAAATCTTGAGGCACTGTGAACAACCTACAAGATAAGCAAGGTAGACTTCATCCAGCAGTTTATAACGGTAGAGGTGGCTGCTTTATCTTTGTCATTTAACAGCTTGTGTTTGTATTAGCACCAAGAAATAAAAGGATGATTTTATAGTGCTCCTCCAGAGGGAAATAGCATTATTACCTTTTGTAAAGGGCTCTGAGGGCTGATATCTACCGTTTTTCATTACAAAGCAAAAGTGGCAAGAGAAATCCATTTCACAGTCGGCAGGCAGTTCTGCTTGTTTAAGGGGAAATTTGGCTGCTTTAAAGACGGAAGAAGCCATTGAGGAACCCAGTCAATTGTTCTGTGTATTTCATTTGTTTCCAGGAGATGTCACTGTTAGGCAGGCACTTAGCTGCTAGGCACTGATAAGAGTGAAGCCCTGTGATGAAGAGAAGCGATGCATATATTAGTGCTAAGTTTCCACGTTATTTACTAAACTGCTTGTTGCACCTGATTGGCCTGTTGGAAGAAAACTGGCTAGGTCAATTTTTAACAAGGACCAGTTATTTAAAGCAACAGAATGGGCAGATTTTCTAAACTGATTAGTTCAAATTTGCACTAAGCTAAAGTGGATGAAGAAAAAGAAACAGGGCTCAGGGCTGTTGTTTCGTCCTGTAACAATTTCAATGCCAACGGGGGGGGGGGGGGAAGCAAAGGGCAGGACTCTGAGATACAAGTAACAGGAAGGAGTTTTGTTACGGGACTCCAGGCAATAAAGCTACATGCTCCAACCTTATGGACATTGTGGGAGGAGAGGTCCCTCAATGTCTGCTAGCCAGGGTGAGTAGAAAGAACCACATCCAAAAGCAGTAAATCCCCAAATACCAGTGCTAGAAGGCACCAACAAGGGAAGGCCCTGGCCTCTCTGCCCTCCAGGACAACTGGTTGACCACTGTGTAAAACAGGATGCTGGAGCAAATGGACTACTGGCCAGATCCAGGACAACCCCTCTGACTGTTCATCTTGTATCTCTGAAGATGATGCTATGGATAGACAGTTAAAGACAGTGTGTACCAGCCTAGTTTCTGTCCTTTTCTTGGTGTCCAGACTAGTTTAAGGCACAATTCAGCAAAAGCTAGTTGCAGTCAAATCTAATTTAAATCAATGGGGCATAAGTTAGTAACAATAAAGTCCCATTTCCATTCCCTTCAATGGACCACAACTAATTCAGGGACTGTGACCTAAATCTCTGCCAGTGCATTACTTCCTTTCCATTGTGAATAATTTGAATTGCAGGCTCCAGTGTGTGTGTTTGTGTGTTAATCAGGTCCATGTCGAGAATAAGCATTTTTAAGTGTTTGTGTTTTAATTAAAGAAGGAACTTATAACCAGCTTTCTAACATCTGGGTTAGAACCCAATGCTAGACAGGCTATTGCAGAGTTTATTACAGCTACAACGTTTAGTTGTTCAATCAGCTTGATTATATTCAAAATCTGACCAATTAAAAATATCCCCTTGATTAGCTGGGAAGCAGATTTTAAAAAATGTTTATATTGCAAGTACTTATGAAATCTGCCGGGAACGGCACCATCTCTGCTTTCCTGTGGGGGGGATGCATTTTCTCTGGTGGTACTTACCGTATAATACATGCATACATAATCTGAAAACGACTGAATAAGAACAATGGTTTTATTCATATGGAAATTTATGCAGATGTAATCAATTAAAACTCATAGAGTTAATTGATTGGGGTTTCTTTAACTGGTCACCTTTTTTGCTGTGTTAAACAAGAACAGAACTTTACACAAATAACGATACAGTTGTATGCTTAGGACATAATGTTTTGTTTGTTTACTTATATGAAGGCTGGTTCAACACAAAAGTAGCTGATTTGGGGGAGCCAAACTGGCAGAAAGCTTGTAGACATTGGTGGCTGATATGGCTTGTACCGGTTGTTGCCTCTTGAACCTGTGCCATGGCTGCCCAGGTCCAAGATGGGACGCAGAGGCATGGCACCTCACTCTGGAGCTAGTGATGGAGGCACTGGGATACAACATCACCAGTTTCCAAGTCAGGCTGCACAGCTTTCTTGAAGCCCGCAGAAGCAGCATTGGAAGAAGCTCTTGGGACAGCAACAAGTAATGAGACAACTGTGTCCCACGTAATGAGAGGCTGTGATCGCACACACCAAATAATGCACTTTCAATCCACCTTCAGTGCACTTTTGCAACTGGATTTTACTGTGTGATCTGGCAAAATCCATTGGGAAAATACCGAAAGTGCATTATTTCATGTTTGAGACTGCAGCCTTATAGTGTTCAATTGGCAGGAAGCTTCTCCTTCAGGCACAACCTGTACAGCATAGCTGTAGACAAGTTGCAATAGTAGCATATCCATTTGCACATATACTGTTACACCACAGTCAGTTACAAAAATGGGAATTTTTACTGACCCGCAATACTTCAAACAAAGTAAGGGTTGCGTTGAGATCATTATCCATTCAGTGTTTAATAGTGTGTGTCTGCCGCATAGGCTTGGATCCACAGGCGCATTTCTATGGACAAGGATGTCTTCCCATGGAGCATGACTTTCTTGCCTCACACCACATCGAATATTTCTGGAGTATTTTTGGTACTAAAGAAGCAGGAAGGGCAGAAATCCTTCCATACTCTGCTGGATCCAATCTGTCTTGCCAGCTTCCCACAACTATGGGTGGCACAACAGTGATCTAGGAACAGGTTGGTTTCAACCTCATTGTGACACTGAAACTGAGAATATTGTGGTGTCACAAACATCCATTTTTACATATTCTAGGAACTCTCATTTAACCTTTCCGTCAGAGCCTGATTCTTCTTCCACTTACTTGCTCATCCATAATGGACAAATTTAGAAGTTGCTGTTTAGGTGCAACTGAGAAGAATTCACAAATTAGCTCTGCACAATTGCCATTAGTTCTTCCTTTGCTATCATCTGAAGACTGGCCTGTCTTGTCCATGCTGAGGTAAGAGAGGAAATGAGCTATCACTTGCTTTGGGAAGGAAAACCTGGCGTGTGCTTGAGGTGCTGCAGAGCACTGGATAGGTAATTTAGACTTTGACTCAGCTCTCACTATTCCTACACATGGTAGCTGCTGGAAGGTTCACTAGGATGGAGGGGGTCAAGGGGAGCATACCCAATTGCAGTTAGCAGTAGTCATAGATTGGAGGAAGAGGGTGAGATCATGGTAAGTCTGGGATTATTTCTGAGATCCTGATTGCTAAAGAAGGCAATCCTGATGAAACTGATGGAATGATAAGAGCTCTGAGCAGCATGGGATAGAAAGGCTGTGAGGAACAAGGGAGACTAGTAGCCCACCACATAGTATTTGTGGAAGCAGCAGAACCTTACAATATGTGAGCAACACTGTGGACCTGAGTGTGCATGTCTGTGTGTGTGTAATTAGTCCATATCTTTATTCACATTAACTGTACTAAAGTGATAGATTACTGGTCCAGGTTATTTTGAAAGTCAAGGATTCCTGAAACAATGGTAACTGTAGTCCTAAAATGCTCAACATTAGCTACTAACACATTGTGAGTGGAAACATGATGATCCGGTAAACTGTTCAAATACTTCCAAATGAATTTAGATGCATCTTTTTGCACACTTAAGCTGTTTTCTTGTATCATTAGAGCTTCTCAGAACTGCCACCTCCAGTTTTTAAAGAGGCATATAGTAAAAGGGAAAAAAAATAAACCAGCTTGAGATTTTTTTAGTTGAGACTTACTACCTGGTATCTTTTGCTGTCTGCTCATAAAGCCAGCTAATTTTGCTATCAGTTAAGGAGTGTCAGTTTGGTGTAGTGGTTAAGTGTGCGGACTCTTATCTGGGAGAACCGGGTTTGATTCCCCACTCCTCCACTTGCACCTGCTGGAATGGCCTTGGGTCAGCCATAGCTCTGGCGGAGGTTGTCCTTGAAAGGGCAGCTGCTGTGAGAGCCCTCTCCAGCCCCACCCAACTCACAGGGTGTCTGTTGTGCGGGAGGAAGGGAAAGGAGATTGTGAGCCGCTCTGAGACTCTTCGGAGTGGAGGGCGGGATATAAATCCAATATCTTCATCTACCTCACAGGGTGTCTGTTGTGCGGGAGGAAGGTAAAGGAGATTGTGAGCCGCTCTGAGACTCTTCGGAGTGGAGGGCGGGATATAAATCCCATATCTTCATCTACCTCACAGGGTGTCTGTTGTGCGGGAGGAAGGTAAAGGAGACTGTGAGCCGCTCTGAGACTCTTCGGAATGGAGGGCGGGATATAAATCCAATATCTTCATCTACCTCACAGGGTGTCTGTTGTGCGGGAGGAAGGTAAAGGAGATTGTGAGCCGCTCTGAGACTCTTCGGAGTGGAGGGCGGGATATAAATCCCATATCTTCTTCTTGTATTGCTCCTCTGTACAGGCACAATACGATTGTGCATTCCATCCGATATGATTTAAAGGATACCTCTGACTGCAGGCACAAAGAAGTGACAAAATTTAAGTGCTTAATACAAGGCTGTCAAATGACCATGATAGTGGGAAATACTGCCCCTTCTCTGGTAAATGAAACAAATTTGTTCTTAATATAAGCACTCCATGACTTTAGACTAGGCATTTCATGATGGTTTTCATGATGGTCAATAGCGGGGGAGACAAACTCGCTTCACGCAATGTGTTCTCCAAGCCAGCCGGTGGGGTGGGGTGGGGGCTTTGAGAGCCACACAATATGTATGAAAGAGACACGTGTGGCTCCAAAGCCTCAGTTGGGTCATCCCTGGTCAGTAGCTTACTATGTTTCATGTCTGAGTTTTTCAAAACCATCAAGATACGCCCTTGATAGGAAGCACTCAAAAGCCTGCCGGCTTGGTGTAGTGCTTACGGCGTCAGGTTAGGATCTGGGAGATGTGTTTGAATCCCCACTCTGCCACAGAAGCCTGCTGGATGAGCTTGAACCAGTAACACACTCTCAGCCTAAGTGATGTAATGATGTCACTGGCAATGTGCTGGTGTTACTCTCATGCACTTGGAGATGACATATAGCATTGGAGAAAGTCCAGAAAAGGGCAACTAGAATGATTAAAGGGCTGGGGCACTTTCCCTATGAAGAAAGGTTGAAACGCTTGGGGCTCTTTAGCTTGGAGAAACGTCGACTGCGGGGTGACATGATAGAGGTTTACAAGATAATGCATGGGATGGAGAAAGTAGAGAAAGAAGTACTTTTCTCCCTTTCTCACAATACAAGAACTCGTGGGCATTCGATGAAATTGCTGAGCAGACAGGTTAAAACGGATAAAAGGAAGTACTTCTTCACCCAAAGGGTGATTAACATGTGGAATTCACTGCCACAGGAGGTGGTGGCAGCTACAAGCATAGACAGCTTCAAGAGGGGTTTAGATAAAAATACAGAGCAGAGGTCCATCAGTGGCTATTAGCCACAGTGTGTGTGTATACATAAAAATTTTTTTGCCACTGTGTGACACAGAGTGCTGGACTGGATGGGCCATTGGCCTGATCTAACATGGCTTCTCTTATGTTCTTATGTTCATGAGCACATTGAGATGCTGCTGGCATCCCCCCTCCCTCTTTTGCTGCCTTTCCCCCTCTCACTGGCCAGCTAAACTGCAGCAGGGAAGTTCCCACTGGTGACAAGCCTGCCCTCTGTGGCCCCACTGGGGAGAAAGGTGGGGAAGAAATGAAATAATATTTTCGTATTCATATAGCCTCCATTTTCCTCAGTCATGATAGTCCTTCAAAGGGGGGGCAGGTAAAGAATTGGTGCTTTGTTGATGGAAATCCTTCAGGCAGTAGAGACGTTCAGTAGGACTCAAGCCCATGTACTTCACGGAGACTTTGTAATAAAGCTAACGTTGTGCTCGGGCGCAAAGTTTATTCGAAAGAAACGATTCAAAGCAAATGATGTACAATACGCAAATCATCACATTTGGCAAGTCTAATTTTGAGCCTGTCTTGAACTTTTACTTTGAGACTTTTGGGGGATTTTTTTTTAAAAGAGGGAGATTTTGCAAAGAGCAGCATGGGCATGTTCAAAAGCGATTGGAAACCATGAAAGTGACAGCAGGAGACCATCAGGGAGGATCTTGAGGGTTATGCAGAGCAGATTCTACACTCCATGGATGCTGGAGCCACAGACAATGCTTGCCATATTTTCAAAATTTTCTTCTCCATATGGACTAGGACTTGGCTTAAAACATGAAAACCATGCGTGTATCCTGAGACTTTAGGACTATTGACAGTTTGCCATGAATGTACATTACCTGCCCTTTCTGGTATCACACAGACCTGTGAACTGTCCTTTGTAGGCCCTGTTAAATAAAGATTCTACTGCATACCCTTTTTCACACAAGGCAAAGTATCATTCTAGTCATGAGACTGCAGTGCTTCTCACAAAGCTAACACTCAGAAACGCCAGGGTCTGTATGCCGGAGTTCCCTCCAGAGTGGTATAGTTTAAGACCACAACCTATTGGTATTGGCATATTGGGCAGCTACCTTGATTTAGTGCTGCCTGGGGAGGACTATGTTCTTCCTCTGCTGTAGGAGGGTGGGGGAAATAGTCCCTATGGGGCTCTGTAACGTCAGTTTAACCATTGTGATTTACTGAGATCTCGCAGCTGCCTGAAAATGCCACAAGGAAAAAAGGCAGAGAGCTTATTTAAGCAGGTACACTAGAGAAATCTATTCTATTTTTATTAACATTTCCTGCAGTTTCTATGCATCCATGCTCCACACAGTACAGAATTTGGTTTCCTTATACATTTGCCTTTTGTTTAAAAATAGAAGCTTTTGACGATCTTAGTGAAAGGAGAATGTAGGAAATGCTTGGTATCAGTCAGGGGGTCCCGAGCAAGCAGACCGCTAGTCGAGGCAGTGAAAAGGAGAGGGATTAAGAGGGACAAAACATCAGGGGCTTTGGTAACTCTGGGGCCCTTGGAGCTGGACAAGTCATGTGATTTGCTTTTATATGATGTTTGGGTTGGTCTGGATAGGGTGATTGGGACCCCAGAGAAAATCTGTGGCTGAGAGCCCCTAGGAGCTGTTAGCTGCCCTACTCCTAGAAGCACAGTTTTCCTTCCATTAGCTCATAATATACCACACATTTAACGTAGTATACTGGTAAAAAGGATGAACCTATGGACTAGAAGAGCTCTAATTCACATTTTAGCTAGGGAATGTACTCACTTGGGTGCCAAAGTCATTTTTAAATCGTCTCCTCCACCATGCTGGCTCAGAAGGTGAAGAACTTGGGAGTGACCTCGGATGTCTCCCTTTGGAGGCTCAGGTCACTGTGGTTGCCAGATCTGCCTTTTCCCATCTTTGGCAGATCAGGCAGCTAGCCCTCTATCCCCTCAGGACTTGGCTACAATGACCCATGCGATGGTCACTTCCAGGTTGGATTATTGTAACTTGTTCTACGCAGGCTTGCCCTTGAGGCTAATCTGGAAACTCCCAACTGGTGCAAAATGCAGAGGTGTTTTTGCTAACTGCATTGCCTTTATGGACAAGCATATGGCCAGCACTGCACCAATTGCACTGGCTACCTATTGAGCTCCAGATTCACTTCAAGGTTTTGGTACTGACATTTAAAGCCCTGCACGGCCTGGGACTGACATAGCTGAGGGACTGCCTCTCCTCATATTTGTCCTGAAGGACTTTACGCACAGCTAATCACTATCTGCTGGTTGTCCCTGGCCCGAAGGACGTCCATCTTGCCTCAGCTAGAGCCATGGCCTTTTCTGCCCTGGCTCTGGCCTGGTGGAACATGCTTCTGTAGAGATTAGGGTCCTACCTGATTTACTATGTTTTTGTAAAAGAAAGAAAGAAAAGTTAAAGGTAGTCCCCTGTGCAAGAGTTTCCAACTCTGGGGTGACGTTGCATCACAATGTTTTCACGGCAGACTTTTTACGGGGTGGTTTGCCATTGCCTTCCCCAGTCATCTACACTCCCCCCCCCCCCAGCAAGCTGGGTACTCCTTTTACTGACCTCGGAAGGATGGAAGGCTGGGTCAACCTAGAGCCGGCTACCTGATCGAGTCTGGTCTCCCTTGTTGCAGTATTCCACCATCTATCGGGCCTATTGAGATACCATCAGTTCCAGCTCTGTTTGCACTATGGCCTGATTAGTTGTCTTCCACCTGAAATGGAGTAATTTTATTGCTTTAATGGTTTAAATTTACTTCTAATTTTTATTGCTTATTGTTATTACTTAAATTTGTTGTAATCTGCCCCGAGCCCACTCGCAGGATAGGGCAGACTAGAAAGTAACAAAAATAAAAATAAATGTTGTTGTGAGATTGCCGTTTGATTAATATGAACATGTTTGGCCTAAAGTGGCAAGGCTGGATTAACAATTAGGCCAAATAGGCACTGGCCTATGGGCCCCCACGGTTTTAGGGGGCCTGAACTGGCTTTCCCCCCCACTGGTAGTCCTCCCAGCCTGCACGTTAGGGTTGCCAATCCCCAGGTGGGGGCAGGGGATCCCCTGGTTTGGAAACCCTCCCCCCGCTTCAGGGTCATCAGAAAGCAGGGGGAGGGGAGGGAAATGTCTGCTGGGAACTCTGTTATTCCCTATGGAGATTTATTCCCATAGAAAATCATAGAGAATTGATCCACGGGAATCTGGGGCTCTGGGGGGCTGTTTTTTTCGGTAGAGGCACCAAATTTTTAGTATAGCATCTAGTGCCTCTCCCCCAAATACCCCCCAAGTTTCAAAAAGATTGGACCAGGGGGTCCAATTCTATGAGCCCCAAAAGAAGGTGCCCCTATCCTTCATTATTTCCTATGGAAGGAAGAAATTGAAAAGTTGTGCTGTCCCTTTAAATGTGATGGCCAGAACTCCCTTAGAGTTCAATTATGCTTGTCACAGCCTTGATCTTGGCTCCACCCCTAATGTCTCCTGGCTCCACCCCCAAAGTCCCCAGATATTTCTTGAATTGGACTTGGCAACCCTACTGCACTTGCAGCCAGAAACTGAGCCACTCTTTGCCCAACTTGCTTGGTGTGGCTGCTGCTGGTGTCATCGCCAATTTGGCCTCTCTCTGCCTCTCCCCTGCAGCTTTGTCAAAGGGGCTTTTGAGAAGGTGCCTACAGGCTACAGTGGGGACTGTGGGCTGCAGGGCAGGTGCTCCAACTCTGAGATAATTTGCAAGGGGGCCCCCAAGATTTCAGCTGCCTAGGGGCCTCCACAGGGTTTAATCCGGCAATGTAAAGTGGTTATTCCCAGTGGGTTGCCCATGGTTGCCAATGGCCTTCCTGATGCTCATTTGCTTAATTGACAAAGCATAAAGCTGTGTGGAAAATGGACTGTGAGTCTGATCCAGGAAGGATCTTCTTATCATTTAGCTCTTCCCTAAACCTAAGAGCTAGACATGGCTTTCCTTTATCTCAGGGGAGCAAGATGTGTTCCAGAAGAACACAAGAAGCCTCACCTTCGTGAATGTAGAGAGTACATATTCAAAACCAGCTGCCTCATCATAGTACAAAAATACAAAATATTGTGCACAAACACTCTTAACTGGTGTATATAAAGTTCTATTATAATGAAATGAACAGCCCACAACAGTGGGCATACATTCATACAGTATAAATAGAAAACAACAGTCTCAAAACAATACTCCAAGGAGGACCCCACACAGTCACAGAGTTTTCCAAAATGAGTACAAAGACTCAAAAATAATGTTCCGCAGGAGTCCCTCCGTTGTTAGTTGACTTCTGAAGGACAAATTCTAACCTTCACGCAAACCCCGGATTTGATTGCGTTCCGCTGCTCCTGCAGCTTCCTCGTAAGTCAAACTGAAAACTCCAGCCAAGTTCTTTCTCAAACGCCCATTTAGGTATCTTAATTTGCGGCCTGCCCCCTCCTGTTCCAGCTGATTGGTGAGGGGTATGGCAAATTCAGGAGGGGGCATTACCCTTGTACCCTCCCCCTATGGCTACGGGTCTGCTGAGGACCCATGGCCTAATGGACGGAATCTATTATTTTTATTTTTATTTATTTTATTAAATTAGATTTCTGAGTCACCCTTCCCTGCAGGCAGGGCTCAGGATGACTTATAACAAAAAAGGAACAATAAACAATCCAGTCAAAAATCTCAAGTATAATTAAAAACTACAGTTCCTGAGATGGCAGGAAAAAAAATATATCCAAAGGCTGGCTAGGAGAGAGGGGTTGCAGAGGGTGGGGAAAATATGAGCGTGCCAGATTGCCTGCTGTGCTATTGCTGTCCTCAGCCTAGTGGAACATCTCTGCCTTATGTGCCCTCACTAGGTGGGGGCCAGGGCTGAAAAGGCCATAGTCCTAGTCGAGGGCAGCCTGATCTCTCTTAGGCTAGGGACCACCAGGAGGTTCTTATTCTTAATACTAGGAGTAAGGTCCCTTGTGAAGAAAAAAATACAATGAGCTCTAGAAGGAGGTTCTGGGCAAGTGCCACCCTTGCTGTCTTCCCACCCACCCACCCAAGTGAAGGCATTAACTTTCACCCACCTCAAGGGGAGCTTATCTCTGCTATCTGGAGAGCAGTTGTTAATCTGAGTGATCTCCAGTAGTTCCCGAGGAGGAAAAGGCATTTTACCTGTCTGAGGTCCCACCCCTCCACAGGCCCCACCCCTTAAATATCTATGAATTTCCTAACTTGGAGTTGGCAACCCTATCTCCTTCCCTTAATCTGCCCCTCTGACTTCACCTTTCCATCGCCTTCCCCCTCCCTGCAGCCTCTACATAGGCTGTCTTTCTCTGTGGGGGAGGGGTGTGTGGACCAAAGCAGCTTGCATCATTCTCCTCTCACAACCCTGTGAGGTGGGTTAGGCTGGAAGTCTGTGACTGCTCCAAAATCACTCAGGTTCTACAGCAAGAACTGGGTCCGACAGACAGCACTCTAAAGCCCTAACTCCTATGCCATCCTCAGACTCCGCCTTGAGGAGAAGCAGTACTGATCAATAAGCTCCCTGTCAGCAGAGAACTGTCTCCCTCAAACGTCAGTGGCCTTCTGCTGGGTTTCTTGCCTGATGGGGCCAGTGGTGGGTGGGGGAGAGCAGAATCAGCCAATGAGGAGACAGTGTGAGCCAATCCTGTGGAGGCTACAACCAATGAATGAAAATCCTGAGAATTGCCACCATGGTTGGGCTTTTATTTATAACTGATGCTCTTCCAGGGGCATATTGAGAGAAGCAGTTCTGAAGGTATGTGGGTCCCTGACCTCTAAGAACCTTTCATGGTCAAAACCAAGACCTTGAACCTGATCCAGTGCTCCACTGGAAGCCAGTGCAGCTCATGCAGCATAGGCTGGATGTGTGCTCTCCGAGGGGTTCCTGTAAGGATCTGTGTGGCTGCGTTCTGGATCAGCTGGAGCTTCCATGTCAGGACTGCATACAGGTTGCCTTGGGAGATCTTTGGGGTTATTTTAGATATAACCAGATGTAACAGATGTAGCCTGTAGTAGTCAGAAATTTTTGTTAGGGGGCAGATTCTTGTTAAGGTGACAGTTTGTTTAGCACGGTGGAGGACAGTTTTTAAGGTGCTACCGGACTCTTGCTCTAATCCCTACACAGTTCCCCTTGCAATGAAAATAATTATTCTTATGCTCCGAGGCACTTTAAGCACAGGTTCTAAGCCTTATCTTAGGGGAGCCTGCCATGCAGATCATAATGGAGCCCCACTAGACACCCATCCAGCTGCTGAAAAGTGACACTCCCATGGTGTTATAAGTCTAGTAATTCCTCTTCAACTGGATGGATCGTGGGTGGGGGGGACCCTCCTTCCACACTTCCCAAATGGGTTGTGCAACAAGCTGTCTGTTGGCATGCCCCCTCTACCTGCTGGCTTAGTAGGGCCCTGCCCTATGCAGCTCTTTCTCTCTGCCCCTGGGGATCCTCTGCTGCTTCTGCCACGCAGCTCATGCTTTTGGGTGAGATGGGGCAAAATTTGGATGGTGACTAAGAGCAGCTGCAGCCACTTCAGCCAGGGCAACGTGGGCCAGGAGCAGCTGTGGCAATTCTACTGCTGCGACTCTTCGGAGTGGAGGGTGGGATATAAATCCAATATCTTCATCTACCTCACAGGGTGTCTTTTGTGGGGGAGGAAGGTAAAGGAGATTGTGAGCCGCTCTGAGACTCTTCGGAGTGGAGGGCGGGCTATAAATCCAATATCTTCATCTACCTCACAGGGTGTCTGTTGTGGGGGAGGAAGGTGAAGGAGATTGTGAGTTGCTCTGAGACTCTTCGGAGTGGAGAGCGGGATATAAATCCAATATCTTCATCTACCTCGCAGGGTGTCTTTTGTGGGGGAGGAAGGTAAAGGAGATTGTGAGCCGCTCTGAGACTCTTCGGAGTGGAGGGCGGGATATAAATCCAATATCTTCATCTACCTCACAGGGTGTCTGTTGTGGAGGAGGAAGGTGAAGGAGATTGTGAGTCGCTCTGAGACTCTTCGGAGTGGAGAACGGGATATAAATCCAATATCTTCATCTACCTCACAGGGTGTCTGTTGTGGGTGAGGAAGGGAAAGGAGATTGTGAGCCTCTCTGAGACTCTTGGGAGTGGAGGGCGGGATATAAATCCAATATCTTCATCTACCTCACAGGGTGTCTGTTGTGCGGGAGGAAGGTAAAGGAGATTGTGAGCCGCTCTGAGACTCTTCGGAGTGAAGGGCAGGATATAAATCCAATATAATCATCATCTTCTTCTTTGCTCCTGGTAATCGTCTACTTCCAGAGCAGCCAAGGCAATACTCTCCACTCACTCTTCCGGGTACCATGACATAATAGGGAAGAGAAAGCTATTTAATGCACTGGACTGCTCCACTTTTGGGTGAGGGAGGAGAGGAGTAAAATGAGAAGAAGGAGGAGATCAGGCAGTGCAGTTTAAATAGAGCCAAATGTTCTCTCACCCGACAGAGCCTGCCCTGTGTTGATGCTGCCAGCAAACACAGTCGCCTCAGGCTACCTCGTACGGGGAGGGGAGGAGGTATGGTGAAGGGCAGTGTAAGCCTAAATGCCCTAAAAATGAGGTTGGGGAATTATCAGGTGGGCACCTGGCTCACTAGGAATTTTTTACCAATGTATACAAGAATACACATCCAGAAAAGTAATGCTTAAATATTTGGGACTCTAATTTAGTAAAACCAATTACAATTTATTAGGAAAAGTATGAACTTCCATACAGATAAAATACTCATAAAATTACACATACAGTCCTAGGAAAGAAAGAAAGATAGATAGATAGATAGATAGATAGATAGATAGATAGATAGATAGATAGATAGATAGATAGATAGATAGATAGAGGAACATAAGGGTAGACACACAGGGTGATATTTACCTATCGTAGTCTTCAAGGAAGGCTCCAATGGCGACAAAAGAGGACGGGGGAAATGGACCCAAAACTGTGGCCAGAATTGGGGATGGATCTAGAAAGCGGAACTGGGGTACTGCTAGATGCACACACTTAAAAATGTTGGGTCAGAGGTTATAAGGCTTTCCCTGAGCCCCAAGGGGGTGGGAGGTCCAGAGGCGGATGACAGGTGGTCAGCTGGTGTATGATCTCAGAAAAAGGGGCGGCTCTGCAGTGACCATAAGGGCTGGACTTATGCAGTAGCCAATAGCCAGTTAATTGGCAACCCCTGGTTGGATGCTCATAGCTAACCAATGAGCAGACTTGGCCTTAGCTATCTGATTGGACTTCCAGGCAACAAAGGGCCAAGGTGGGAGGCTCCAAGGTGACCATCAAAGGAAAGAATGTGTGACATTCCTGGGGTGGGGGTAACTGAAAGCTATTAAACATACCAAAAAGGTGTCAATAGATGGCCAAATTGCTACCTAAGGTGGCACCCAATCTATACAAAGACGCTTGGCTCTGCATGATGCTGTTCTTCCTCTTCCTTATTCCTCTGCTGGTGCCATCTTTTGCCTTGGTTCCAATGAACAAAGGCTGAGGCAGTCTGGCAAATTCCCCTCCTGGGGTGAGTTTGATTGCCTTATGCACAGGTGACATCTATTGTGTACGTAAGCATCCTACTTTGCTTCCTGATCAGCACTCTTCTAGAGACACTGAGTGCTTGCTGCAACGTTATTAATGCTCACATAAGTCCCTTATATTCAGGTAGACAAAAACCCACATTTCTTGGCTGATGTGTGTGAGTTGTATCTCCAGGCGGCCTGGCAACCGTACTGGTGATCACGATGTCCATGTGTATGAAAAGTAGGGGGCTTTTTGCTCACAGCAGGGCACATGGGGGGGGATATCACCCTTGTCAGCCCCTTTGTAGTTATGGGCAGCCAAAGAATTACATTTACCCACAGAATTTCTAACTTTAACAGAAGATATTTTTAAAAGTTACTTCCTGAATTTCGGGACAAGTTGAGGATGAGGATCTTGGCAACTCTTGAGTATGTAAAGTGAGTAGCAGGGTTCTCTCTAATTCCCCACTACCTCTGTGATAAATAGGTTTGCCATCATCCAGGTGGCAGTTGTAAATCTCCAGGAATTACAGCTGATTTCCGGCCAACAGAGATCAGTACCCCTGGAGAAAATGCTGCTTTGGAAAGTGGAATCTATAACGTTATACCCAGCTGAGGTCCTCCCCCCCTCCCACCACCTCATTCTCCCCAGATTCCATTCAGAAAATCTCCAGGATTTCCCCAATCCAGAGCTGACAACCCTGGATACCAATATTGGAGTGAGGTCCAATATCACAATAAAGCATGGTCATCAAGGCTGGCGCATAGACCAGGTAGGTGGCTATCTAGGGTGCCACCTGGCCTACAAGGGTGCTGCTGGGTGCCCCCTCCCCCAGGTCTTGCCTTCCTGGGTCTGCGCAGACCCAGGAAGGTGAGAGCAGCGGGGCAGTAGGGGGGGCTTGTGTGCTCCTTGAAGCCTGTCTTTGCCAGGCTCTGAGGTCTGCACAGGCTGCCACCACCCCCACCTTCCTGGGTCTTCCTGGGGTGGGGCAGGGCCTAGGGCACCAGGAACTCTGACGCCGGCCCTGATGGTCCAATTTGAATTTATACACACACATGTGCAGGCATGTACATCCTGTAACCAGGGACATCAAATTCATCTGTTATGAGGGCCAGATCTGACATAAATGACATCTTGTCAGGCTGGGCCATGTGTGTCACAAAATGTTATCAGGTAGAGGTGATAAAAACGTTATAAAAGATACAAACGCAAACGTATTATAGAATCATAGAGCTGAAAGGGACTTCCAGGGTCATCTAGTTCAACCCCCTGCACAAAGCAGGGAATTCCCAAATACCCTCCCCCCATGCACTTTTTTTTCTCTTACTTTTTTTACTTAAAACACAAACATGCTTAAAACATTAACTCTCTTGCAATATTTTGTTGCTGATGCCCCTGTGTTGCTATAGTGGGGAGTCTACAGAACTGGAGTGTTTGTCTACAAAACGATAGTCTTCCCCAGAAAAATAACTACAACTCCTAACAGACAGTGCAATAATAGACAGCAATGTATAGTGATCAGTATGAGTCTACTATATGGGAGACATAGGTTCAAAATCCACAGGATATAAAACAAAATGTGCTGGGTGAATCTGGTCTGGACAAATATTCTCAGCCTAACGTACACCTTGCTTTGCACAAACAGAGACCTTCAGCAGCAAGGCTAGGGGAAGGAGGGAGGGGGAGGTGGACCCACTTGCACTTTGGAGAACTGCAGCATAACAAGCCTAATAGAACACACAAACAAACAGATAAACAGAGAAAGTGAGAGAGAGAGTAGCAAGGCACAGGAAAGCTCATAGCTCGAAGAAAACTTTGTTGGTCTTAAGGTTCCACTGGACTCAAACTTAGCTTCAATCACACACAGATGTGCAGGGAGTGGGACGGGGGAGAGGAAGCAGACCCAGCTCCTATCTTAAGAAAGCTATATTGGTCTTAAGGTCTCCCGGACTCAAACTTGGCTTTGCACTTACACAGACGTGCGGTGTCAAGGCAAGGGGGAGACATACCCAAGTAATGAGGGGGTAGGATTTGCATGGGAAAAGAGGAAGCAGCTGATCACAACCACCAGGAAAAAGCCAGTCCTGTGGAGCTGCCAATCTTACTGCTGACCCCAATACTAATTGGCAGTAAATTCTTAACTGTGGGAGGGGGATCGTGAGGGGATGCTCTACCTGGTGGGCCAGATTAAAGACCTCAGAGGGCCGGTTTTGGACTGCTGGGCATATGTTTGACACCTCTGCATAGACCAATAGTATAAGCCATCAAAAATCTAGTTAATATGCATTCCTTGAAAGGTGGGGTGTGTGTGTGTGATGTCATTTAGGTAGAAAGAGTAAAATGCTGCTCTGAAAGAAAATCAGTATGGGCACTTCAGAATCCTCTTCCTTTAAAATTGTGAATGATTAGAGCATTCATTTTGATGGCTGAAGATCTGTACACTGAACAGAAGTCTGCCTTTTACCACGGAAGGCAAAACTGACAATTGGGCAGGTGGATGCGGAAAGCTGTACCAATTTCGCATACTATAATATAACAAAGCACTTCAAGGGCTCTGATTTTTGTTCGTGCCTTTCTTCACAAGAAACAAAAGGGCACCAACAATCAGGCATACTCCCCCCCCCCCTTGCTGTACAAGTAGAAGGCTAGGAAACAGCAGCAAGGAGAAACAAATCTGGAAGGGGGGGGGGCGATTACTATATAACAAAGCAAATAGATGGCATCACAGTCATGAATCTCTTCCTTCACGCCTCCTTAAGAGCAAAGATTGCTTGTTTTACGAGCTACCTTGCTGCTTGCCCCCAGATCCCCTCTTATTTTTGTGTTGGTGTATTTGCTTATTTTTTTTATTCAGGAGCAGAAACTCAGCGGCACCCGTGACGACTCAACCATCTCCTGGTGGTGCTGCTTTGTCCAGCATCATCCCAGTTGTGGTACATCCTGGAGGCAAGTGGTCTACTGGCTTGTTTGATGTCTGCAGTGACAAGAGAGTTTGTAAGCACTGCAGCTGTTCCTTTTCAGTCCTCTTCTGAAGCTTTGCTCCCAGGCGCGCGTGGGGGAAGTGAGGTTTTTATAGGCGTTGCTTGATTGAAGAAAGATTTCATCCCACAAAGGTTGCTGCTGGGGGTAATGAAGCTGAGACACTGTCAGATGGAAAAAGTGTACAGGGCCAGCCCCGTGTCCTTGACCCCAGCCCATCTGCGCCATCATCTCCTTCTCCGTTTAAGGGAATAACCTTCAGGAAGCAGATTGCTTGCTCTCTCCTCAAGAGACCATTTTGCTCGAACCTCCTTTGACTTTCTAAAACGAGTCACGCCACAAGCACTGATGGTATCGTTGACTCTTCTGTGCTCGCTGGACAAAGACACTTAACACCTGTCTCTGCGTTTGGGCTTTATCGTTTCTTTTTAAAACAGGTACTGAAACAAAATTAAAAGCATTCCGTTGTGCAGAAGGATTTCTACTGTCACCTTTAGAACTGTGGGTGGGGTGATAGGGAAGGGGGTGGGGTGGATGGGGTGATAGGGAAGCCAGCCTCCAGGTGGGACCTGGGAATCCCCAGGGATTACGGCTCATCTCCAGACTACAGAAATCAACCCCCCCTGGAGAAAATGGATGCTTTGGAGGGTGGACTCTGTGGCATTGTACCCAACTGAGCCCCCAGTCCTCCCCAGGCTCCATCCCCAAATCTTTAGGAGTTTCCCTGCCTGGAGCTGGCAACCCTACCCCCACCAGTGGCCAGGGAGAACCATGAATGAAAGGAGTTAATGAAACAGGAACTTCCCTGCCTCCCTCTTTCACAGCAGCCCTGCACATATCCCCAAATATCTGAAAGTTGGGAAAACAATGAGAAAAGTGCCGTGAGAAAGGGGAATCAGGCAAAATCACTTTCCCTGCTCATGCATGAGCATAACAGCTTTGAGCAAAGTGCGCTGTGTTTGCATTACAGTGAAGAGAGTGAATTTGCTCAATTCCTCATCTCCAGTGCAACCCCAAAGCTGTGTGTCACAAAGGTACACCAACTCTCAGCAGAAGGGAATTCTGGTGGTTGAAGAAGCAAACGGGAAACCTCTATCTTGTAAACCTCTATCATGTCATCATTTATATCGGGGAGGGACGGTGGCTCAGTGGTAGAGCATCTGCTTGGTAAGCAGAAGGTCCCAGGTTCAATCCCTGGCATCTCCAAAAAAGGGTCCAGGCAAATAGGTGTGAAAAACCTCAGCTTGAGACCCTGGAGATCCGCTGCCAGTCTGAGTAGACAATACTGACTTTGATGGACCAAGGGTCTGATTCAGTATAAGGCAGCTTCATATGTCCATATGTGAAACTGCCTTATATTGGTCTATTAAAAGCTAACATTGTCTATGCAGATTGGCAGCGGCTCTCCAGGGTCTTAGGTGGGTTAGATCCTATGGCTCCCACTGAATTAGATCTTATGATTCTTCTACAGATAAATTTTCCTTCAAGGAAGAAAGATTTCCCCCAATGAAAAATGGCTTTTCCTGATGGAGAAATTTTTGTTGCTTATGAAGGAACGTCTCTGTGGATAAAACACATGTCAGAAAGGAATCTTAGAATCCAGTTTAGTGGAAAAGAGTAATAGACTCCAGCCCTAAGTGCAGAAGTTATCACTGGCTTTGATCTAAACCTACTTGAGTATAAACAGGATACCAACATATATTTGGTTGCACAAGAATATGGATGGGAATGTGCTTCTAAAGCAATATTTGGATGCATATCGGAATTAGGCTTGCAGTTTCCAAATTCATATGCATGCCTATTTATGTGTGCAAATCTCCTTCACTGGAGCAGAGTAAGATGTTTTGGCTTCCTCCTATCTGTATTGCATTTTGCAAAACTTTTCCTTATATGATCTGTTTCTTAGGCATTTCTTACGCTCTCCTACTAGCATCTGCTTCAAAAAATGACACTTGGCACTTAGTGACCAACATCCAAACACAAAATGCATGCACACTTCATCAGATACTAAAAGTCTGCACGTGAAAAGTTCAGCTTCCCCTTTTAAAAAATCTGTTTTCCAATCCCTGTTTGTAATTTATTTATTTATTTGATTCAATTTCTATCCCACCCTTCCCATGAATGGGCTCGGGGTGGGTTACAGCATTGGGTATAAAACAATAAAATCCAAGTTTAAGAGCTATACCATCCATAACCCCAGCAGGAACTCATATCATATCATATTAGGCCACACCCCCTGATACAAGTTGATGGGGTGTGAACTGGCAGAGACTGACCAAGAGAGAGATCTTGGGGTCATGATAGATAACTCACTGAAAATGTCAAGACAGTGTGCGTTTGCAATAAAAAAGGCCAACGCCATGCTGGGAATTATTAGGAACGGAATTGAAAACAAATCAGCCAGTATCATAATGCCCCTGTATAAATCGATGGTGTGGTCTCATTTGGAATTCTGTGTGCAGTTCTGGTCGCCGCACCTCAAAAAGGATATTATAGCATTGGAGAAAGTCCAGAAAAGGGCAACTAGAATGATTAAAGGGCTGGAACACTTTCCCTATGAAGAAAGGTTGAAACGCTTGGGACTCTTTAGCTTGGAGAAACGACTGCGGGGTGACATGATAGAGGTTTACAAGATAATGCATGGGATGGAGAAAGTAGAGAAAGAAGGACTTTTCTCCCTTTCTCACAATACAAGAACTCGTGGGCATTCGATGAAATTGCTGAGCAGACAGGTTAAAACGGATAAAAGGAAGTACTTCTTCACCCAAAGGGTGATTAACATGTGGAATTCACTGCCACAGGAGGTAGTGGCGGCCACAAGCATAGCCACCTTCAAGAGGGGTTTAGATAAAAATATGGAAATATGGAGCAGAGGTCCATCAGTGGCTATTAGCCACAGTGTGTGTATGTGTGTGTGTGTATATATATATATATATATATATATATATATATATATATATATATATTTGCCACTGTGTGACACAGAGTGTTGGACTGGATGGGCCATTGGCCTGATCTAACATGGCTTCTCTTATGTTCTTATGCCAAGCCAGCCAGAACTGCATTCCTGGGTATTCCTACTCCAAAAAAGCTCTGCATAACCGCAAAACAATGGCGTTCAGACTATTTCGTTATTTCCATGTGTCTTGGTATAAACAATTGTAAGCAGAGAGGGCAGATTCCCATCAGGGAATCCAGATGGTAGATGTACTACCCTTAGCTAACCAAAGCAGGGGTAGAAGTCCTTGAAAGAGTGGAGCCTTTACAGTTGGTAATAACAGGAGGGACCAGATGGAATTTGATTCCTGCTGCCTCACCCAAAGGCTAACATGATAGCTCCATCTGAGCAGGCCTTGCAGAACTGCAGAAAGTCCCACAGGGCCCTGATCTCTAGTGGGAGCTCATTCCACCATGCTGGGGCTAGGGCTGAAAATGTCCTGGCCCTGGTTGAGGCTGGAGAGAAATCTTTTGGGCTGGGGATCAGCAGTAAATGCTGGTCTGCCAAGTGCAAAGCTTAATGGGGCACATCTGGGGAGAGATGGTCCTGTAGGTATGTTGGTCCCTGACCACTCAAGGCCTTAAAGTTTAATACCAACACTTTGAAACAGACCCAGAATTGTATTGGCAGCCAGTGCAGTTTGCAGAGCACAGGCTGGATAGGCATCTACAAGGACGTCACAGTTAGCACGTGTGCTGCCACATTCTTTTGAAAGGGAAAATAGTATCTTATGCATGTTTTCTTTATTCTGTTATGTGCATTTGGTACTTGGATACTGGCAACCAAGTGCAAAGCATTACCTTTGTCTGTACTATCAATAATTTAGTTTCCCCGCATTTCCTGGAAAATACAAGGTAAACTTTATTTTAAAACTGTTAATTACCAGCACCCTTTTCAAAACTAGTTTTTCCTGGGCAGTCACAAAGACTGACATTAAGTGATCCTGAGTATGCACTCTTTTTAGGCACATAAGAAATACTTGCAGGATCAGTCCAAGGCCTTTGAATCCAGCATTCTTTGCAAATATACAAGTAACCACTAGGGACATTTCTCTGGAAATTAGCCAGTTGTCCTCTAGTTATCCTTTTCCTTCTGGCTGCCCTTAAATTAAATCTCAGATCTTATCCAGTTGGGGAGTATGTGAATAAATAATCTCTTCCACTCCTGTGAAGTGCTTTTTATTTAAGTTCAAAACTGAAAGCAGAGAGAAGGGCTTCGGAGTGATTTATAAAATTAATGTACCATCAGTGATTCAAATATGGTCTGGAATATCCACTTTCCAAACTTCAAACTTTCCAAACTCCAAAGAGTTTATATGTGCTTGCCTATGACATAAAATGCCTATTTTATGTTATTCTCTGTCACAACTCCAAGTGGTCGCTGGTCTTCTTGTTAGATGCAAGATCTATTAACGTCAAGGCTACCAAAAGATCTAGCTTGGTCCAAGCATTAAGTTTGTAGGGTGATCCTGTAAGATAGTTCAGCTTTTACTAGCAGTAATATGGAGCACCCCACCAAAATAATATATTGACCTCTCATATAAAAGGCAAAGGCCCAAGTTTGAGCTAGAGATGTTTGCAGTACCTGGGAATGACAGGAACTAGCAAACAGTAGTTTCCTGCTAATGGAGGGAATTTAACTCAGCCATTTTAAAACCAGTTGAGTTGACTTTACATGGTCAACTCAATCACTTGGCAGAATTACTTGGTAGAACTCTTGCTAAATCAAACCACTTCATACAGAAAGTGGGATTCTCACATATGAATGACTCCATATATAATAGAAAAATTAGCATGACAGGAAAAGCAGTAATGTTTAAGTTATGATTGCATTCATAGCTCTCAGAAGGTACGCAATGTTATGATTAGATCAGTGTCTGCTGTGCTTCTCTCAGATTAATTAGATGGCAGGAGAATGTTACATTATGTTCAGGAGAAGTACATGTCTACAACCTCAGAGAAATTTCACTCCAGTAAAGATTAGTTATTATGCTAATTTTAAAGAGAATCCTTCCCCCAAGAATGAATCCCTTTCAGATATCACATTTTTTTTTTCTGATCTGAGCCAACATCCTCTGAATTTGTGTTGAGTTTGTAGATAATGACATTTGCCCCAAATTTATCTTTCAGCTATAGTAAATAGTGAGGGGGGAGGAGTTTCTTGGGCCTTCATTAGGACCCATAACTTTACTTGCACAAAGATCCCAAAGAGTTCCACAGGGGGAGAGCTGTGGGAGGGCGCTTTGGGGGGGGGGGCGCCAGGCAGCAAGTCAGCCTAGGGCACCCCAGGGCATCGGGCTGGCCCTTTTTTCATGGTGTACACATTTGGTTGCTTAATTACACAATTTGGTGGCCTAAATACACATTTGGTTGCCAGAATTACAACTGGTCTCCAGACAACAGAAATCAGTTCCCCTGGAGAAAATGGCTGCTTTGGAGGGTGGACTCTATGGTATTATGCACTGCTGAGGCCCCTTCCTCCTTAAACCCCACCTTAGGCTCCACCCCCAAATCTCTACATATGTCCCAAGTGGGAGCTGGCAACCTTATTCTCACTTTATGTCCCCATTGCTGCTGCTGGAAAGGGGAAGACGGCAGTTTGTAGATGCTTCACAGGGAGATTAGAGATAGGGAGGTCCATTTGGGAAACTCCTGGATATTTGGTGGCAGAGCTTTGGCTGGGGAGAGCAGAGATTGGGGAGGAGAGGGAACTCAACAGGGATTTGATTAGTGCTGCCAAGCCTCCAGCTAGCAGTCCTAGTTGCTTGCTGCCACTCCCAGCCTTCATCTACCAGTGGTATGATCTGAATCATGTTGGTTGTGTATAGAAGATTGGGGTGGGAAGGGTTCTGTCGTAAGGGTTGCAGGTAGAGTTGCCTGTCTCTAGGTGGCACCTGGAGATCCTCCACTATAAGAATTCGTCTCCAGATGACAGAGATCACTTCTGCTGGAGCAAATGGCTGAGGTCTCTCCCCTCCCCAAACCCTGCTCTCCCCCAGCTCCACCCCCCATATCTCCGGGTGTTTCTCAACACAGAGCTGACAACATAGAGAGAAGCTAGAGGGGCTGACCTTTGCAAGTCCCTTCCAGTGTTACAATGATGTGAATGTTTGTGGTAAATTCAGTTTTGTGTTGTCATAGTCTCCCTCTGGTTGTGCTTCATGACAGGTGTGTGTGGTTTGCTGTGCGGCCCGTGTCTGGAATGTAGCACTGCAAGTCGTTATGGGGAGTGCTTTTGCTTTCCGCTACTGTTGGGATCCACCTTAGGATTAAGAGTTGGGACCAGAGAAAGATACAAAATACATGTAAGTTGGTATATGTTTTCTTCTATCCAGCTCTCATAAAGCAGCAGGCTGCGGGCATCAGATTTTATCCTTCTTCCTCTGCTTTATATCTAGGGTTGCCAATCCCCAGGAGGTGGCAGGGGATCCCCCGGTTTGGAGGCCCTCCCCCCGCTTCAGGGTCGTCAGAAAGTGAGGGGAGGGGAGGGAAATGTCTGCTGGGAACTCTATTATTCCCTATGGAGATTTATTCCCGTAGAAAATCATGGAAAACTGATCCATGGGTATCTGGGGCTCTGGGGGGGCTGTTTTTTGGGGTAGCGGCACCAAATTTTCTGTAGCATCTAGTGCCTCTCCCCAAAATACCCCCCAAGTTTCAAAAAGATTGGACCAGGGGGTCCAATTCTATGTGCCCCTATCCTTCATTATTTCCTATGGAAGGAAGGAATTGAAAAGGTTTAAATGTGAGGACCAGAACTCCCTTTGGAGTTCAATTATGCTTGTCACAGCCTTGATCTTGGCTCCACCCCTAATGTCTCCTAGCTCCACCCCCAAAGTCCCCAGATATTTCTTGAATTGGACTTGGCAACCCTATTTATGTCCAATAGACAGTATTACTGTAACTTAAAATCTGTCATGGCAAGTTGCACTTTAGTATAGTAATGCATGCCAGCAACTAGTGAGGACCTAAAATCTTTGCAGGGGTGAAACGTTTACTTTGAGTACAGCATAAAGCCTTAACAGCACACCTGCCCGCCACATTTCCTGACCTTTCTAAAGATCTGGCATCTCTGCTCCAGTTGGGGGCAAAGTTTTTCCTTTTTTCTGCTAACTTGGTGCCTCCTTAGTGCTTTTTTGTATAGAAAAAAAGATGTCGGTACTCATATATTAAGTGCCAATTTCCATCAATTACCCACTTAGGAAAGTCCTGAAAAAAGGTGCCAGACAGTACTTAGTACCGATTAGTACAAAAAAGAACAAATGCATTAAACCTTTGAAATGGCCTCTTCTTGGGCACAGATGAGAAGACAGCATTTGTTTTATAAGGGCACATCAGCACCAAGCAAGCACCTACATTTTTAAAGTAATGGATAAGAACTGTTTGTTGCACTGGCAAAACTGCATTGCTCAAAAGTTCATGCAGAGGGGAAAAAATGTTCATTTGCCATACATTAGGAAGATGGAGAACAAAAGTCTCCTGCAACAGTGGGATCTGTGTTGAAATATTCTGCAGAGGCCTGGCTTTCTGACCTGTTACTGAGTTTTCAGCAGAAATTAAGGAAGCTAGAGGTGTTTTCTCCATATCTTATTTGGAAAGTTGCAACATGAAAATGTGTTTGTGTCATATTAATTCCTCATTCAGTAGAGCTTCATTGTGTGGTGGAAAGGATAGTAGGCATGTTTGGAAGTTAGAGTTGCTAACCTCAAGGTGGGGCCTGGCGTTATCCCAGAATTACAGTTGATCTCAGATTACAGGGATTAGATCTTCTAGAGAAAATGGCAGCTTTAGCAGGTGGGCTCTATGACCCTACAACCCTAGTGATCTCCCTCCCCTCCCCAAACTCCACCATCCTCATACTCTGCTTCCAGATCTCCAGGAGTTTTTCAACTCAGAGTTGGTAACTTTAGGATAAGCAAGTACCAGTTGTTTCTGACTCAGGGGTAACGTCACATCACGATGTTTTCACAGCAGACTTTTTACAGGGTGGTTTACCATTGCCTTCCCCAGTCATCTACACTTTCCTCCCAGCAAGCTGGGTACTCTACTAATTTTACTGACCTCAGAAGGATGGAAGGCTGAGTCAACCTTGAGCCAGCTACCTGAACTCAGCTTCTACCGGGATCGAACTCAGGTCATGAGAAGAGCTTGGATTGCAGTGCTTAGGATACAATGACAAAATTGGAGCTTACTGAGGTATATTTGAACAGGAATATGGGTCTGTTTGGTGATTAGGGCCAAACTGGATATGTCCCAGGGAACCATTATAAAACCCTATTTTTTAAATGCTAAAAGTAGCCTGCATGTGTAAAAGAGAGCCAATATGGTGTAGTGTTTGGAGTTTCAGATTAGGATCTGGGAGATCCAGGTTTGAATCCCCACTCTGCCATGGAAGCTTGCTGGGTGACTTTAGGTTAGTCAAACACTCTCAGCCTAACCTCATGCAGCTGTTGTGGAGAGGAGAGGAGAGTTCTGTAAGTCAGCTTACTGAATGGGTCCCCATTGTAGAGAAAGGTGTGGTATAAATGAAGAAAATAAAAAAATAGAGTTTCAGATTGGGATTTTGGAGCTGAGAGGAGGTTTAACTCTACAGCTTGTGCCATTATCCTACTCTAAGTTTGCCTCTCTTCAAGCTGCTATTTGCTTCCCTGTGGGAGACATATAGGCTGCATTCAAGCGGGCAATTTGGGTCAACACTGCCACCTCCACATTAAAATGGCATGTTTACATGTGTGCATCTGGGCCACACCACACACTTGCCCTTACCTCGCCTCCCAAAACCTCTCTGCTGCTTCAAAAAGCCACTGGGTTCTTCCCAGTGGCAAATCACTGGAGTGCTTCCTTGGCATATTTCCAGGCCATCTGAATGGTTGGGGCATGCCATGGAAGAATCCTGCAAGTGCATGAATGGTGTAACACTCCTCTGGGGTGTGCACAGCCCTTACCTCTCTTGGCGATAGGGCATATGCTGTCTGCTTGTGGCAGGGCACCTCAAATTGCAACAGCTTTTTTTTTAAAAAAAGATGAGAGGCTGCTGTCGCAAACTACCAGTCTGAATGCAGCCAGAAGGTGCTTTCACACATGCTAAATAATGCACTTTCAATCCACTTCAGTGACCGTTTGCAAATGGGTTATGTAAAATCCATTTGCAAATGGGTTATGTAAAATCACACAGTAAAATCCAGTTGCAAAGTGTATTGAAAGTGAATTGAAAGTGTTATTTAGTGTGTGAGGAAAGCACCTATAGTAAGTTTATTTTCTCCCCAGAGCAACTTGCTTTTACACTGGGGAAATGGTGGTGGTGATGCAGAAAGAATTAACTGATTCAAATTCAAACTGCTGCAGAAGTGTTTTGCATTTTAAACCCCATGGGAGAACCAAAGCACAGATCTGTTGCTGACAGGGCTGCTCTGAGCATTAGGCAAATGTAACTGCTACTCTACAGTGTCAGATTTTGAGGGGCACCAAAAAGGCAAGAGTGACTTATAGAATCTGCTTATCTGTTGACTTTGGTTTTCTGTAGCAGCCACAATGGAACATGGAAGGCCTTTGAAGAGCTTTTTATTTTTTCATTGTTCATTATTTACACCCAGGAAATAGAGTGCTCATTCCAGACTTCTCCGTTTTCTCTCTGTGGAATCTATGGAATCATGGAGCCCCAAAGTCATTGTTTGCCTAGGGTGTGCTTGCTGGAGGTCTTCAGGCAGAAACAGGACAGCCATCTGTTGGGGATGCTCTGGCTTTAGAGTTGTCAGCCCCCCCCCCTCCAGCTGGTGATGGAGGGTAGGGTTGCCAGATCCAGCTTTGGAAATTTCTGGAGATTTGGAGATGGAGCCAGGGGAGGACAGGGACTTCTGTGGGGTACAATGCCATAGAGTGCACCCTCCAAAGCATCCATTTTCCTCTGGGGGAACTGATTTCTGTAGTCTGAAAATGAACTGTAATTCAAAGGGATCTCCAGGTCCCACCTGGAGACCGGCACCCTTAAGATTTCCAGTGCCAAACAGGCAACTAAACTAAATGGTCTAGCTCTGTGACTATATCTTCTGGGGCAGCAAAACATTTAGCTCTTAACTGAGCAAACTGGAGCTTCAAAAGGATTTGTCCAATCATATAAGTATGGCATGACCCAGGAACACATCACTGGCATCTATGATGGACTGGACAAAGGGTGGGGGGACCAGTTGTAGCTCAGCCGAAGTTGCGTGAATACACTTGTGTTATATGCTGTAATGGAGTACATCTAATCCTCATGCAAAAATATGTTACTACCCCTTAGGTATAAGCAATAAGGGCCAATTTAAATCGAATGCTGGCAAGACAAAAACATGAACCTGTTGCACTTTGCTCTTGCACAGTATCTCATTTAAATTGGACAGCTGCCAATGCAAAGCAGCTACCTGTGCTGAGTTAGCCTGCCAGAGACTGGTAGGATGGGCAAGAGTTGTGTTAGTGTGCTGACTAAGCTTGTGTATCTGGCTTTGTCCAGGTAGCAGCCCAGTTTAAACAAAAAGCTGTTCGAATGCAAAGCCCCACAGGTCTATTTGAACTGGCCTTCTATTAGGCTTCCCAATCTCCAGGTCCCAGAGGGGGATCCCCCGGTTTTACTGGCTTCACCCCTCCCCCAGCCAGTTGGCCGGCGGGGGAAGCCCCAACCCCATAGCCATCATGCACCACCATGAACGATTCCCATAGGAATGATGGGGAATTGAGCCGCTGGTATCGGGGGCTCTGGGGGGGCTGTTTTTTGAGATAGATGCACCAAATTTTCAGTATAGCATCTAGTGCCTCTCCCCAAAATACCTCCCAAGTTTCAAAAAGATTGGACCAGGGGGTCCAATTCTATGAGCCCCAAAAGAAGGTGCCCCTATCCTTCATTATTTCCTATGAAAGGAAGGCATTTAAAAAGATGTGCAGTCCCTTTAAATGTGATGGCCAGAACTCCCTTGGAGTTCAATTATGCTTGTCACACCCTTGCTCTTGGCTCCACCCCAATGTCTCCTGGCTCCACCCCCAACGTCTCCTGGCTCCACCCCCAAAGTCCCCAGATATTTCTTGAATTGGACTTGGCAACCCTACCTTCTATGTCTGTGGCAAATGACATGTTGCCACTTTTATGTACATGGAATTGGGAGTCAAAAACATATCAAAGCACACAGCACTATATCATGTTGTCACTGAGGCTCTGTGGAGCAAGAGGGATTGTCCTAGAGTCTCTCCCTGAGGTGGCAGATGGATCTGTGCTCCTTCACTCCCTGCAACCAGGTTTGATAAGCATTGTTACCCCTTTGGTTATGGAAGTTCTTAACTTGGAGGAGTCCAGAACACTTTCCCCTTCCCCTTGATTCCCCTGGTGATGCCTCCTTGACCACGAGGAGACTGCTGCTTGGATGAGCAAGGTAGTCTGGGATGTGCAAACACTGCGTTAGAGTTCTAAAAGGTGTTGTGCAAAGATTCATTCAAGCAGAAGAACCAAATTGTAATAGATGCTGTTGACCTGGCATAGAAGAGAAGTCGTACAAAAGCACTGTAAAGGTGACATACAAATTCAAGGCAAAAGAAGGACTGCCAGCTCTGGGTTGGGAAGTACCTGGAGATTTTGGGAGTGGAGCCTGAGGGCAGGATTTTTTTGCGGGGGGGGGGGCGGTGGGGCTCAGCAGGGTATAATGCCAGAGTCCATCCTCCAAAGCGGCCATTTTCTCCAGGGGTGCTAACCTGGGTCTCCTGGAGATAAATGATAATTGCAGGAGATCTTCAGGTGTCACCTGGAGGTTGACAACTGTATAGAAAAAGTAATAAGAGGCCAAAGAGTGTGAAGTAGGCTACTTTGTGCAGAAGCAAAGAGATGGAGGTTGGCATGCTGGGCTGTGTGTATTCAGCCAAAGAAAAGCAGTGGGGTTGTCTGAGTCAAAACAGAGAAAAGGCCAGCAAGGTGGAATAAGCAGAACTCCCTAAAGCAGTTAGCTAAACTTATTGTCCCACTTCCATGCTCCTTGACCTATTTCTGAATCCAGCAGCCATAACTCCTCTTGCATGAGGGCATCTATTCCATTAACAGCAACAATGGCTGCTGAATGAGTCCAAAAGAAGCATACTTAATGCCCTTGATATATTTTGGGCTTCTGCTCATGCTACCCCCAGCACACATGGCTAAAGACAGAAACAGTCCCATCTCCTCCATCTCTTTTTCTTTAAAGTTGCAAGTCCAAGGATACAAAAATTAATTAACTTCCACAGGCCACATGCCTCTGCTTAACCCCTCCCCCTCTCAAACTTCCAGTATTTTGCCAACAGGCTTTTGTATCCACAAACACACCAGGCTAAACATAAAATGGAGATGGAAATGTTTCTTTATTTAAAGGAGGACCTTGATACTAAGACAACCTTGCCACCTTTGGGGAACCAGTTTTTCTTCTCCCATTAGGGTTGCCAAGTCCAATTAGAGAAAAATCTGGGGACTTTGGGGGCGGAGCCAGGAGACTTTGGGGGCGGAGCCAGGAGACTTTGGGGGTGGAGCCAGGAGACATTGGGGGTGGAGCCAAGAACAAGGATGTGACAAGCGTAATTGAACTCCAAGGGAGTTCTGGCCATCACATTTAAAGGGACAGCACACCTTTTAAAATGCCTTTCTTCCATAGGAAATAATGAAGGATAGGGGCACCATCTTTTGGGGCTCATAGAATTGGACCCTCTGGTCCAATCGTTTTGAAACTTGGGGGGTATTTTGGGGAGAGGCACTAGATGCTATACTAAAAATTTGGTGCCTCTACCTCAAAAAATAGACCCCCCCCCAGAGCCCCCAATACCCACGGATGAATTCCCTATTATTACCTATGGGAATCGTTCTCCATAGGGAATAATAGAGTGCCCAGTAGATATTTCCCTCTCCCCCTCACGCTTTCTAAAGGGGGGAGGGCCTGCAAACCAGGGAATCCCCTGCCCCCTCCCTCTCTCACACACACAAATACTTACCAGATCTTCTTCCGGAGAACTCTTGCTGTGAAAACGAAAGCAAAAGAAAGGGAGGGGCCGTTCTCCCAAGCCCTTCCTGCTTCCTGCCCAGTCTTAAAGGGGCATACACTTTACAAATGGCTCAGGAGCTCTATAATAACATGAAGCCTACAGGTATGTTCTCCCCCCCCGCACCTCCCACCCCCCGCTTCCCAATTTTTGAAGAGCGGGAGATGAGGCTGCGAACCCAGGGGTCTCCCGCCAGAGCGGGAGGTTTGGGAAGCCTATCTCCCATCCACAGTTAAAGATAAAATGGAGATTAGCTTCTAGCCTTCTGATTGTATGACCAAATCTCCTTGCGAATATTTTATGCAAATGTTTATGGTTGTTCCAGCACCTTATCCTTAACCTGTGGCATGCTGCTAACTCCGTAACCCAGCCACTCAATTATAAGTTGGCATCAGTCACTTCTGTAACACCCACCATTAACACATACATAGCTTTTTCACACAGCCTAAGTATTCCGGTATAGCAGCTGGCCAGTTACTGAACAGTAACGGGTTTCTGCTGGCATTTCAGACAGACCCGATTCAGTAACTGGCTGCTACCGGAATACTCTCACCTTTTCACACACTCCCATGGCTGTCCCGGTAGTGAGGCGTGCCTGAGTCGTCACAAACAAAGAGCAGCTTCTTCCACTTTTCAACCCCTCCTTCCGGGTTGAAATCGCTATGGGGTGCTGTGTGAAATGTCCAGTATCTAACCCGGGAGCAGTTTTCGCGCCGTTTTTCGCCCGCCGGCGCACGCGATCTCCGGCTTTTTTTTTTTTTGGAACGTCAGTTTAGATCGATATAGCGATATATTGCTATATCGACCTGTCAAAACAGCACCACCATAGGGATGGCTAGGCTCCGTTGAGATGCCAGAGATCGGAGCCTAGCCATCCCTATGGTGGTGCTGTTTTGACAGGTTGATATAGCGATATATCGCTATATCGATCTAAACTGACGTTCCAAAAAAAAAAAAAGCCGGAGATCGCGCGCGCCGGGGGGCGAAAAACGGTGCGAAACCGGCTGGCACTGGTGGAAGCGAGATAAGAGCGGAACAGTGTGAAATGGCTCGCTTCAATCACGCTTCAATCACGGAACCCTACTGGGGAAAAAAACATGTGTATGAAAACTCCCATCGCTGTCTCGGATTACTGCAAGCGGCACAATACCGACTCCCTTCCGGTTTCCACCGGTAAGTGTGAAAAGGCTAACAGTTAAGAAGAAGATATTGGATTGATACCTCACCCTCCACTCTGAATCTCAGAGTCAGAGCAGCTTACAACCTCCTTTACCTTCTTCCAGGGATTTTTTTGAGCAGAAACACACAGGAATGAAGTTCCGGCTGGCTTGGTAACAAGAGGTATTGTCTAATATGCAAATGAGCTCCTGCTGGGCTTTCTCTACAAAAAGCCCTATGTGTTATAATGGTGATGCCAGGGGGTGTGGCCTAATATGCAAATTAGTTCCTGCTGGGCTTTTTCTACCCAAAAAGCCCTGCCTTCTTTCCCCACAACAGACACCCTGTGAGGTAGGTGGGGCCGAGAGAGCTCTCACATAAGCTGCCCTTTCAAGGACAACTCAGTGGGAGCTATGGCTGACCCAAGGCCATTCCAGCAGCTGCAGGTGGAGGAGCGGGGAATCAAACCTGGTTCTCCCAGATAAGAGTCTGCACACTTAACCACTACACCAAACTGGCACACGGTGCTGTGTGTGAATGGTGCAGAATTGAGGGGAGGGAGGGCAAATCAACACAGATCTAGAGGAATAATTCAACAAAGCAGTTCCCTGTACAAGGCTGTTTTGATCACTTTGGGGTCAGCTGCAAGGATGCATCGCAATTGTCTAGAGTTCTGGCAGTCTCTAGCATTCTTCACCACACTTGACCTGAAGAATGTTCTGGGCTTAGTCTGTCATAGAGTTAGTTTCTCTGAAAGGAGAAAATAAGGGAGCCTTATGGGGCCTTTTATAAGCAACTGTTTTTAGAGATGCTCAGGTGAACATATAAGTACTCTTTCAGGCAATGCTGGTCTCCAGGCAACATTGGTCCAGCATCGTAATATTCTGAAAAGCTTTCTGACCACAAGGACGCCTCAGCAATGTTCTCTAACCAACCCTAGTCTCAGATAGTTTTTCTCCTGTGCCTGCTTTCAGAATTCAAAGTGTTTCTTCAGTGCCATCCTAGGCAGGTGGAATGCTACTGCCTCTTTCAGAGCCCCAGAGTGACCATCTTCGGGGGATGCGTTTATTTATCTTATTTAAAACGTTTAATAGTCGCTTTCCCACCTTGTAGATCTCAAAGCAGCTTCCAACGTAAATAAAACAACTATTATTCTTTTTTAAAAAAATAAATAAATACAAGACCAAAATTTAAAATCACAACTAGAAGTGCTGATAAATAATAAAAAAATTAAATTAGTCAAATGCAGGTCTAAATCTCTCTCTCTCGGCTTGACTTCGCGAACGAAGATTTAAGAAGGGTGCAGTAGTCCACGTCTGCTGCAGGCTCGCTAGTGGCTGACAAGACCAATGCGGGACAGGCAGGTCCGGCCACAGTGGCTGCAGGGAAAAGTCTGATTTGGGGTTGGTGCTGTAGCAGTGCGATTCTTCCTCAATCTCCTTTTGTCCTCAAGACCAGCTATGCGTGCGTTCTCAAAGGAAGAGACAGCCTGGTGGATGGTGTGCCTCCATGCTTTGCGATCTGAGGCTAGGTCAGACCACTGGTGATGGTTGATGCGACAGGTGCCAAGGGATTTCTTCAAGGAGTCCTTGTACCTCTTCTTTGGTGCCCCTCTATTTCGATGGTCTAAATAAAACTATCCCAATGGCCTCCTAAAAACTGAAACTGAGAGGGCCAGGCACGCCTGCCTGGGGAGGTTGTTCCATAATTGTGGAACAAAAACATTATTTAAAAAAAAGTATAGAAAGAAAGCATTTTGTGCCATCGAAGGGTATCACAGTAAAATGGCAGCAAACGCACAATAGCTGTATTGGGTGGGGTGGGGAAGCCCATTCGTGCATCGTGTCCAAAATACATGTCCATAAAATACAGTGCAAAATCCTTCCTGTTTAAAAATATAGCTAACACTACAGCCGATGAACTAAGGATTTCGATATGTGAACCAGTGGTTAGTGCATCAGGCTAGGATGTGGGAGACTGCTGTTTGAATCCCCACTCTGCCATGGAAGTCCGCTAGGTGACTTCAAGATACCCACCCATTCTCAGCCTAACCTACCTCACAGAGCTATCGAAGATAAAATGGAGCATAGGTATTGTAAGCTGCTGTGGATCCACATTGGATAGACAAGCAGGGGAAGCAGGGCTTTTTTTGTAGCAGGAACTCCTTTGCATATGAGGTTGATGTAGCCAATCCTCCTGGAACTTTCAGTAGGCCCAGTACTAAGAGCCCTATAAACTCTTGGAGGATTGGCTACATTAGGGGTGTGTGGCCTAATATGCAAAGGAGTTCCTGCTACAAAAAAAAAAAAGCTCTGGGTATAGGTAATAAAAAAGGTTCGTTCCAATGTGATGAAGTTCTACTTTTGTCTCTCCCACCCCCCACTCCCTCAGCGAACCCTGTGTGAAGACTGGATGGCAGTTCACTGCTGCTGGCCTTTTGCAGTCTGTCAAGCAGCCCGAGAAATGGAGAGGAGATCTATCTTTCAGATCTATGAAATAAACTCATCATCTCCTCCTCCTCCTTCAGTCAAAGATGCTCTCGTTTGAGAGAAAAAATATTTCATATGTGAAACTTCTTGGGTCATGGTACTTTCTCCTGCAATGGTTATTTTTATAAATAAAAATGCATTCATGTGTCACAGCAATTCCCCCCTCCCCTTGTGTTCCTGTTAGAAAGGTGTAAGTGTTAGATCCATTGACAACACTAGAAGTAGCTGAAGTGCAAGAGCAGAGCCATGTTTGTGTACGGGTTAAAGTAGTTCACTGACCCTGGGCTTTTATGGATGCGTCTGCATGGATTTATATGGAATCAGAGTAGTCCTTTCAGAGTATCTGAGGTCCTGCAAGCTACAGGCAACCTTGTGCTGTTCTTCCCCATCTGTCGTTTATGGATCAGGGCCATGGACATTCAGACATCACTGCAAGCTGAACTCGCTCATCAGTTTTTTTTTTTTATTTGGCTCTTCAAGTGGTTCTTTTCTCATCTAGGAGAAAAGCATTTATTTCACAGGATGATAAAAATTAGTACCACAGAGTTGCTTCAACAGTTAATGTTATTATACATTATAATTTTATACATTAAACAAACCTCATTAGATCCTTCACACGTCATCCACTATCTATATATGTATATATACACATAGATATAAATCTCTTTTAAAGATATAAATCTTTTATAAAGTGGCCAGAGCACATTTAGCCTATCTGAACATTTTAGAAAAATACCAGGTTGGATCCTGCTAGTTTCCTGCTGGCACAAGAAGGAAGAGGAGGCAATCTGGCCTTTTTTCTCTGCAGCTCCCTGTCCCATATGCCTTGATGGTTAGACAGGTCTCTTGATCCTTGGAATAGCTTTTTAGTTTGTCAAAATGAGCTGCTGGGGAAAGGGGAAAGTGGGAGACACAATCTGCTTCTGCCAGTGGAAATCTTGAAGGATCCAGCCCAACTTTTTATTTTCAATGTTTGGTCCTACTTAAAAATCTAATGCATCTGCTTAAGTTTTTAGTAAAGTGATCTTCTGGATTCCTGTTAAATGTTATGACATTGTGAATTGTAATTACACTACTTAGTAAAAACAAAAAAGTGTTGGTGAAAAGGGGGTGCATTTACCAGACACCACTGCTGAGTTGTGATGGGGTGCACCAGGCTACATGATAAAGGTGCTGCACAGAGAGTGGTTTCACACAAGAGATTTGGCCCGACCCAGGAACGCCTCCCATTCGATTCAAAGGCACACGTTCACACAAGCACATCTGCCCTCCAAGCCCAGCCCATCCCCAGCCCATCTCCAGACGCCTCCTATCTGCATTTAAAAGCTACCTGGATTCTCCCAATAGCATCCCTCTGAATTGATTATAGGTCGCATAATTGGCTGTTTTCTGAATGTCCCCGCATGACTCATGAGTGGAAGAGCTGTGTGATCGCCCCAAGCCGTTTCTGGCACAGGGTGCTTTTTTTCTCTAGCCCCTTTCCACGGTGCGCTTGTGTGCTTCTCAATATGAGTGCACACACAGGGGTCCTTCACAGGAAAACCACCCTTTCTGCAGTGGAGCTGGGCTAGCAGTCTGAAGGCAGAAGCACAGATGGCTGCTGGGATGCTGCTGCTTCAACGGAGGCTGTCATCCTCCTTAAACGGACCTGTCTGAATAGGGTTTTTCTGCCTTGGAATACTATCGCGTCAGTTTCCCAGTGTGATAGCACTCAGAGGCATGCAGTTGGCTGCATAAATGGGTGCAGACCTAGGAAAGGGTCATACAGTTTTAACGTATATTTCCGTTGCTGGAGACACTCTACGGCTAAATTTTTGATGGTTGTAGTAAAATCATGTCATTCAAGTAGTAAACCTTAGGCTTCCCTTATAGCATGTTGGGGCCTGCTGTCTGTTATTTCTGTCATGAAAACAGTAATTAAGAGGAAGAATTGCTGGAGACAGACCTAAGTAATAAGGGAGAAACGTCACTCAGTGCACAAGGCAGATGGTTAATTTCTCCAGCGGGTGAAGGAGGCAGCAGGGAAATGCTTCCCCTTTGGGCCATCACAAAATTCAGATATTTATGCACGCTTCCCTTTTTTGCCAGTCCAAAAAGGCTGAGGAGGAAACCTTGCTGCATCTCTCTGCTTTACTTTTACTATTATTATTAGCTAAGAGACTACAGCCATAGGAAGGACTTTATGGAACCATCATGGTTTTGTGACTGCATTTTTGGAGAAACAAAGCATGGGGAAAGAACGGGTTAACACAGTTTCCTTCTTTTATAAAAAAAATCAAGGAGCAATGACTGAAGTTTCAGGCTCAAGGGGTTAATTGCTTAAGGACTTCTGGGTCCTTGAGCAGCTAAGCAGGCAATTACATCTGACAAACAATCAGATGCAAATTCTCCAGTCAGCTCAACCATTTCATTAGCTAACTATATGCAAAGAGTTTAAATTGTGCTCATCATGAACCTGAGCCACGGCCTGTTATCAAGCCATTCTTCTCCCAAGTGCTACTTTATTCACTTCTGCAAGGCTTCTTTGGCTCTGTTTCCAATCAGAACTGCTCCAGAAAGCAAGCTCTCCACTTGAGGAAACCAACATGTTAAAAAAAAAAAAGACAACTACACATGTGCATTTTGGTGCTTATGCATGAGGAAATAATTGACTGCTGTTTCCCAGCATATACAATGGCCAGATGTGGAGCCCTCTAAGAGCGCACAATGCTGTTCTTGGTGGGAGGGTTATAAAACCACCAAAGCACCCTGTTATTGCATGAGCACTTATTACCATTCCTTGTTCTTCCCTTCCCTCATACAGGATGAGGTAGTTATTCAGAAGGAAAGTGGGTATATTTTGTAGCTTTTAGAAAAGGCCCATCACGGTAAAACATGTCCACCCCCACGCTAAACTCCTCTCATCCATCTTGCTCTATTTTGGTCTTTCTAAGGAACCCATCACCATGGCATCAAAGCACTGAAGCATCCTGCACAAGCAAATCCTGCTTTATATATCTTCTGCCCAGGCTCAAAATAGCTCTTTGCTGTTCCACAAAAAGCACCTGTTTCATCACCTTCCCCCCCCCCCACCCTCATCCATGCTGCTCTTAAATTCATGTGACTGGAGGAACCCAAAGCCCCTCTTCCTCCCTCAGTGGCACAAGGGAGTGAGCAGGAACATATTTTTAAAACAGTCATAATACACAGGTGAGGAGAGAAGTGCAGGCAGCATTCAGCCGGTTGTTTCGATGATCAAAACTTGATAGTTGTCCTCTAGATTACATGGCATGTCTTTTCCCCTTGGTAGTTTTCAGAAAGGGATGGACGTACTTCAATGCACATAGCTCTGCATAACTATCCACGTAGTATTTACCCAAGAATCCCCACAAGTATTTCAACTGCAGTATCACCAAGGACTAGCAAGCTAACTATACAGGCCATGAGCCTCTAGCAAAGTTGCTACAATATGGGCATGCTCTTACGTGGGTGTGACATGAGCCATCATGTGCCCCCCCCCCCCCCCAGAAATTCAGGTGCATTGTAGATAGATGTGGTGCCATTACAGCAGCAGCAACAAAATTAGTCCGGTTCTGTGCGCTGCTGCATTGTGCCAGACAGATAAAGGAATGATGTCTTAATTGTTGTTAGTGGGAACTCAGCAGGTGCTGGAACAGATGTGTTCAGCCTTATGTAGTCACCCTAAATAGCGTTAGTATGAACTTTCACCTAAGCAGTTTATATCTAGTCCAGATTTCTGACCCAAATGGCCACCTGGCATTTGCTGACCTTGCATAACAGCAAGCAAAGCACACGACACGGGATGGGTGTGTGTTAAAATTCTAAAAAAGTGGATGTTGGCTTGGCTTCTATCTCTAATTGTTACTTTAGGAGTTCTGGATTCGTGCAGCTCTTATAGCTGTCCTTGGGAGCTTATGGTTTCCAAACAGTTCTGAAAGCCTAGTCCTCAGAGCACGTCTGAAATACCTCAGCAGGATGGGCTAAACTTAGGATACAGACAGGGCTTAGTATACGGGGTTTAGTATATTTCTATACAGCTACCTTTGTTAACCCCTCAGAGCAAACAGGAGTTATTCCTATAAGCCTTTTCTGCTTTGTATTCTGAGGGTAAGTATTGTAGCAGTATTTGTCTTACAACTGCAGGTTAACTTTGACTATTATTTTTGTTTACCCAAAGATACTTGGAAACGAGTTTTCAACAGGCTTTCAGACCATCCACAGTAAGCTGGCTTGAGGGCTTTAGACAGTTTTTCTCCCTGCATCTTTTCAATGGCTTTCTAGTCCTCTAGGCGAAATTGGAAATTGCTTCCACCATCACAGGAAACACTATCTCATACCAGCCGTGGTGGGGATCTGGTGATAATACTGTACCGCCTACCCCTCTCCTGCTAGACAGAACGGATGAAACAATCATTGCGTGCACTGCCAAGTGTAAGGCTTATTGTCACAAAGCCAAAACCTTTGCTTGGAAGCAGTCTGTCAAGGGACCTTGTGCGGGTCATCCGCTTGCACTGGCAGTGTTGCATACAACCTGTGGCATGGCAAGCTTGCTCTTTATATACACGATACTCACTAGCCTGTGGCCCCAGCACCCACCTTAGCCTCAGCCTGCAAAATGGGATCCATTTCTCATTTCATTCTATACGGCTGCATTTCTCCCCCACCCCTAACTGCTTAATTGAAAGATTTATATTGCATTGTCCCTCGTGGTTCAAGACAACTTACAAAACATAATGTAAAATATTACAATTTAAAAGCACCAGGATTAAAACAAAGGGAAAAACTCTCAAATAAAAAAACCTCTCACGTCAAATTCTCTCTCCCCAAGAGATACCTGTAGCTTATACTTCATCATATACCGTGGCAAATAAATGGCCTTGCAGTACCTCCTGAAAACATCTAAAGATGGTGTCCCCACTGCCCCAGGGAGCTTATTTCACAAAGTGGGAGTGACAACGGAGAAGTTGCAACAGGCTTTGGTTGATCGATCCCAAGTGAGCTATCTTAAATGGGGGAATGGCCAGTAGGTGACAATCATAGCTGGCATATGGAGAAATATGGGTGGTGATGGTCCTTTAGATATGCTGTTCTTGACCTGTGAAGGGCTTTAAAGGTGATAGGTGGCACCTTGAATTGACTTGAAAACAAACAGGCAACCAATGTAGATGCTTTAGGATATATTCCCATTGGCTAAGACCTGACATTATTTAGGCTGTTGCATTCTGAACCAGCTGTAGTTTGGGGTTGCCTTCAAGGATAACCCAATGTAGAACATATTACGGTAATCTGACCATGATGTTACAGAAACATGGATATATGTGGCCAGATCAGCTGAGTCTAAAAGGGTAAGAGTTGGAAAACCAGATGCAGATGATAGAAGGCCAAGGTGGTTTATTTTCCTGGCCTGTAGGCAGCTATACTGATCCACCTTAGGTTAGAATGTGACCCATTTGTGGGTCATAATGACCTGCCAGCAGAAGGCCAATGCTCAACATTATTTAATCCTGGCCAGTTACATGTCCCTCTGCTTTGAGTTCCATTCTTAGAATCAGCAATGCAGCTATAATTTTGGAAGCTAGAAATGTGGTTGAAGAATATTTCCAGTATTTAGGCAGGGATATTTAGTGCTCTGCATTACTTCCTGGCTCTTCCCACACCTGATTTGGAATGATGGACACAGAATAGAAAACTACAGAATACATTGTCCAAAATGAGAAACTATGCAAGTTTCCATCACTAATAAATTTTCGAAGTGCATAATGTGAATTGAGTGTTGCAGAAAATGTCCTTTGTATGCACAATGCTGCCTCTAACACTCGTTGAGCAGAGATAACTTTCAACTGAGCATACACAATGAGCATTGGGGTCAGTGGAAGTATGTAGAAAAGTTCTCCAGCACTTTTCATGTGGACAGCTGTGACCTTCTCCTTGAATATCTGTGAATGTTTATTTGATCTCTACTCATTCCAAATGGGTTCAGAGCCCTACTTGTCATGTAAGACAGACCTAACTTAGCACAATTATTTCTGATGGCAAAGACAACTTTCAAAATCTAAAATTGCGTGTTGAGCTTTTCCTCTTAATATGTGGGTTTCAGCATTATGGCGGTCCACAAAGAGAGCTAGCATGGCCCAAGCACCATAGTTGGACTTGCCTCTGGGAAACCCAATTTCCTGCCACAGGTATATCTTAGCAAGGGGGATGCCCAAGCTGCAGTTTCTCTCTCAGCTGCAGTTTCTATCTGTCCCATAAGGAATGAAGTGACTTATCTCATTCATTGTGAGACTGAGCACAGTAACAACCAAATGGAAAGTGTTCTTTAAAAGGTAAAAAAACAACAACACAGCAGTTTACAGTGCAATCCTAAGCAAGTCTACTCAGAATTCTACTGAGTAAGGCTTATTACTGGGAAAGCATTTTTGGATTGCACTGGAAGTTATTCTAGATCTACATGGTACACTTTTTTCCATAGCTGCCATTCCTGATTTGAGGGAAATACTTGAATTACAAAGGCAGCAAGCGCTGCTACATTTGCCACGGCACCAGCACAGAACAGCTGCTTCTGTTGGACCGGAGAGGTTTTTTCTTTGTTTAGAACTAACTCCTCTTGATGAATAATTACAGTAGCATGTAGTAAGCTAAACTCTTCCCAGTGCCAAAGCCTCTGCTGCTTAAAGGCAAGCAATCATAATGTTGTCATGGTTTTGAATCAGGGCTGTCAGATCTTTGGCCCAGGGACCCCATTTGATGTGGCTAAACTGCCCCTCTGGCTCAGTGAACCCTGTAATCGGCTCAGCTAGGTTTGGCTTTGGGAACTAAAGCTGCTCATGCAAATGGATGAAAGGAGTTTTCAAAGGCTCTAAAATGCCAGTCCTGCTTTCCATGTTTTCTCAGCTGGCGTCTCCCCTTCACTATTTTCACTCATTGAAGCATTTGCCAGTGATTCCATCTGCCTGTTTAATTCTCAAGCACTGGGTGTTTTTGGATGAAGTGAGTCTCACGAGGGTGTGCACACACACATTTATGAGTAACATACAATAGGCGAGAGCCCTCTGATGGCTTGATTGCTGAGAGCGACTTGAGTTATGGAATTAGATACCTTTGTGGGCACTGAAGGAAGATTGGGTTTCCCTGGTGCAGGGATACTTTTGTCATGTTTCTTTTTAAAAACAAAGCCAAACTTGATATATTTATTCCAAAGTATTTATCGATCGCTGACTGCTTCATACATGTCATTTCTTTTCTGGGGGAAGGGTTTATGGAAGACAAGTGAACAGCCAAAGTAGCAAGTGTCTGGATATGTGCGCATACAGCTGGGAATCACCATGGGCTACAGCTTTCAGACACACACAAAACAAAACAACTTGATTAGGAGCCTAATTTTGGCTACAAACAGGGAATATTTAATTGTCTCTAAGGGGGCTATAGGGCATGAGAAGGCTAAGTAGAATACATGACTGCTTTTTAATATAGTTAAGAATTCCCTGGTTAGGAACCTTTGGGAAACTCAAAATATGTTGCCTACTTTCAGGGAAGACTCTTCTCAAGTACCTTTTGAAGACTGGCATAGTAGAGAGTGTGCCAAGGAGGCCTGGGTTCAAATGCTCATTCAGTCATGCCAGCTTAAGGCCTGGCCTTCGCCCAGTCACTGTCTAACTGACCATGTAGAAGAAGATATTGGATTTATATCCCGCCCTCCACTCCAAAGAGTCTCAGAGCGGCTCACAATCTCCTTTACCTTCCTCCCCCACAACAGACACCCTGTGAGGTGGGTGGGGCTGGAGAGGGCTCTCACAGCAGCTGCCCTTTCAAGGACAACGTCTGCCAGAGCTATGGCTGACCCAAGACCATTCCAGCAGGTGCAAGTGGAGGAGTGGGGAATCAAACCCGGTTCTCCCAGATAAGAGTCCACACACTTAACCACTACACCAAACTGGCTCTCTCAGGAATCCTCTGACTGTAGCATGTGGGAACCTCATGTAAGCTGCTTGGAAGAAGGGCAGTACAAAGGACTTGATACCAATGGGATGATAATAATAATTTATCTCCATTATTTCTATCAGGCTGTGTGTTTTGTTGTGTGGCCAGGCAGACACTTGACTGTTTACACATGATGCACGTGGCCTTAAATTCTCCATACTTTATCTGCATAATAAAATTGATGCATGTAAAAAAAAAATGCTATACTAGCAATGATTATAAACCCAATTATCCTTTTTTACCTGTGCCTTGTGCCACATATCCTGTAACGTATTCCATAAATGAAAACTCCTTCCTGTGTTGTACTCATTGTACTTGTCCTTGCAAAAGTGACCTGGAGATCTTAAGTGCTACAGTGGCCTAAGAAGAGCTGGCTTTCCATATGACAAAGGGGTTAACTTGAGCCCCCAAAGGAGGATATATCTGAAAGGATGAATGGTGTTATATTGTGTTATAAATGAAGATTAAAACAGTTGGTGCTAGGAAATGATAACTCTGTCCTCCAACTGCACTGGATTCCAAGTGTAAAACTGTCTTCTCCACCCTGTAAGCTTCCATTGTGTCAATTTATGCAGTGATCCAAGAATTGTGTTCCCATCCTCTATTTCAGCAATGCAGTAGGATCTCCACATATTGGATTGAATGTCTGGCCTTTGAACTAGCCGCAAGAACAAAATAAACAAAGCTCTACCATTTAGTGCTAAACAAGAGATGGCAAGACTGAACATCAACATCTTGGGAATCAGTAAACTAAAATGGATGGGAATGGGTGAATATAACTCAGAGGATCACTACAGGCGTTTTCGCACTCACGTTCAGCCGGCGCGACCCCCCTCTTCACCGCGCAGGATCTGCGCGGATTTCGCACTAAATGCTGCAGAGCAGCCTTTTGCGCCGGAAACTCCCGTCGCAAAAGCCACACAAACCGAAACTGCTTTTTGGCGGTTTACGTTTGAGCGGCTTTTGCGCCGGGAATTTCTGGCGCAAAAGGCTGCTCCGCGGCATTTAGTGCGAAATCCGCGCAGATCCTGCGCGGTGAAGAGGGGGGGCGCGCCGGCTGAACGTGAGTGCGAAAACGCCCTACATCTATTATTGTGGCCAAGAGTCCTGTAGAAGAAATAGTGTGACCTTTATACAAGAGAGTGAAGAAGGCAGTAATGGGATACAATCTCAAAAATGACAAAATGATCTCGGTCCATATCCAAGGCAAACCATTCATTATCACAGTAATCCAAGTCTATGCCCCAACCACTGATGCAGAAGAGGCTGAAGTGGACCAGTTCTATGAAGATCTACAACACCTTCTAGAATTAACACCAAAAAAGATGTCCTCCTCATCATAGGGGACTGGAATGCCAAAGTAGGAAGTCAAAAAGTGACTGGAACAACTGACAAGTTTGGCCTTGGAGAACAAAATGAAGCTGGGCAAAGGCTAATAGAGTTTTGTCAAGAGAACAAGCTGGTCATAGTGAACAACCTCTTCCAACAACCTAAAAGGCGACTCCACATGTGGACATCACCTGATGGGCAACCCAGAAATCAGACTGATTATATACTCTGCAGTCAAAGATGGAGAAGCTCTTTACAGTCAGCAAAAACAAGACCTGGAGATGACTGCGGCTCAGATCATGAGCTACTCATCACAAAATTCAGGCTTAAACTGAAGAAAACCGGGGCAGCCATTAGGCCATTCAGGTTTGACCTTAATCACATCCCTTATGAATATACAGTGGAGGTGAAGAATAGGTTTAAGGAACTAGAGTTGATGGAGTGCCTAAAGAACTATGGACAGAGGTTCATGACATTGTACAGAAAGCAGCAATCAGAACCATCCCAAAGAAAAAGAAATGCATGAAAGCAAAGTGGCTGTCTGATGAGGCTTTACAAATAGCTGAGGAAAGAAAGAAAGAGGAAAGCGAAAGGCAAAGGTGAAAAGGAAAGATTCACCCAACTGAATGCAGATTTCCAGAGAACAGCAAGGAGAGATAAGGAGGCCTTCCTGAAGGAACAATGCAAAGCAATAGAGGAAAATAATAGAATGGGAAGGACAAGAGATCTATTAAAGAAAATTGGAGAAATCAAGGGAATGTTTAGTGCAAAGATGGGCATGATAAAGAACAAAAACAGTAGGGACCTAACAAAAGCAGAAGAGATCAGGAAGAGGTGGCAAGAATACACAGAAGAATTATACAAGAAGGATCTCAATGTCCTTGATAACTATGACAGTGAAATTGATGACCTTGAGCCAGACATGCTGGAGTGTGAAGTCAAATGGGCTTTAGAAAGCATTACTAACAACAAAGCAACTGGAGATGATGCTATCCCAGTTGAGCTATTCAAAGTCCTAAAAGATGATGCTGTTAAAGTGATGCACACATTATGTCAACAAATTTGGAAAACACAACAGTGGCCATAGAATTGGAAAAAATCAGTTTATATTCCAATCCCAAGGAAGGATAATGCCAAGGAATGTTCAAACTATTGCAACATTGCACTCATTTCACATGCCAACAAGGTCATGTTAAAAATCCTACAAGCTAGGCTTCAGCAGTATGTCGATCGGGAACTACCAGAAGTTCAAGCTGGGTTTCAGAGAGGTAGAGGAACTAGAGATCAAATTGCCAACATTCGCTGGATTATGGAGAAAGCACAGGAGTATCAGAAAAACATCTATTTCTGTTTCATTCACTATGCTAAAGCCTTTGATTGTGTGGATCACAACAAACTGTGGCAAGTCCTTAAAGAGATGGGAGTACCAGACCACCTCACATGTCTCCTGAGAAACCTGTATAAGGGTCAAGAAGCAACTGTCAGAATGGGATATGGAACAACTGATTGGTTTAGAATAGAAAAAGGAGTTCGACAAGGATGTATATTGTCACCCTGCTTATTTAATTTATATGCAGAGTACATCATGTGGAATGCTGGCCTGGATGAAGCACAAACTGCAATTAAGATTGCCAGGAAAAACATCAACAACCTCAGATATGCAGATGACACCACTCTAATGGCAGAAAATGAGGAGGACCTAAAGAACCTCTTGTTGAGGGTGAAAGAGGAGAGCACAAAAGTAGGCTTGAAACTCAACATCAAAAAACTGTGGCATCCTTGGCAAATAGAAGGGAAAGACATGGAAGCAGTGACAGACTTCACATTCCTGGGATCCAAGATCACTGCAGATGGTGACTGTAGCCATGAAATTAAACAACGTTTGCTCCTTGGGAAACCTAGGTAGTATAATAAAAAGTAGAGAAATCAGCCTGCCAACAAAAGTCTGTATAGTCAAAGCGATGGTATTCCCAGTAGTAATGTATGGCTGTGTGAGCTGGACCATAAGGAAGGCTGAACGCAGAAGAATAGATGCTTTTGTGATGTGGTGCTGGAGAAGTCTCTTGAGAGTCCCTTGGACTGCAAGAAGATCCAATCAGTCAGTCCTAAGGGAAATCAACCCAGACTGTTCCCTGGAAAGTCAGATAATGAAGCTGAAACTCAAATACTTTGGCCACCAAATGAGAAGGGAGCACTCCCTGGAGAAGATCCTGATGCTGGGAAAGACAGAAGGCAAAAGAAGAAGGCGATGGCAAAAGATGAGATGGCTGGACAGTGTTACTGATGTAACAAACACGAATTTGAGCAGACTTCGGAGGATAGTGGAAGACAGGAGGGCCTGGCATGACTTTGTCCATGGGGTCGCAAAGAGTTGGACTCGACTGTGTGACTGAACAACAACACATTCCAATTTCCCTTATTACTGAGGTTACATAGCAGGGACTTTGAGCAAGCTTAGAAGCAAGTAAGCAGGTATGGAGATGAAACTGGCTGAAAATAAATGGGGGAAACGAAGATCTTATGGAAGGTCCTCCCATCCTTCTGTGGCACCATTTTGTAGGCTGCGCTTGGGGATTGATGGCAAAACATGAGGAGGGCCTAGGTGGAAAGGGGATGAACATGGTGGTTTACAACGTGGGGCTTCTGAGTTTCAGAAAAACTTGAATGTAGCTGCACTCTAAGAATAGAAATGTACATCCATGTCCTAAGCATGTTTCCTTGGAAAAGAAGTCCCTCTGAGTGTAATGAAGTTTCTTTCCAAGTAAGTGTGCCTAAGATTGCAATCTCAGATCATGAAGTTTTAAAAATATGTTGGCTGTTTCTTGAAGAGCATGTAACTGACCTTTAACCTGTTGGGGCACAAATTTCTCACATTATATATATATATATATGTCTCTTTAAAAAATCATGTGGAATTTGCATCATTGTTGCTATTAGATGCTGGATGCGCTGCTTAGTCATTGCAGCAGTCAGCTGGTTTATGGAAGCAGGATTCAAAATTCTTGGTTGGGGAGCCCCAATACACTGATTGTATTTCATTATTTATCTTGAGTAACTATACTGGATATTGGGATATGTAAGTTTCCTAAAAAGACATTTAAAATCATGATATGAATTAACTCCAAACTCTTCAAAATGAGGGATGAAACAAAGAACAAGAGGAATCTGCAAACTCAGCCAGAGAGGCAGGGAACTATTTCATCCACTGTGGAATGGAATAGCACGGACCAAAGAAGGTCTAATGTCTTGTAACGTTATTGCTTTGCCCATTCTAATTGTATTGCACAGTAATTGAATTTACTAGTCCAATGTGGCTTTTGAGCATACCTCCATATGCATAATTTCCTCTCCTCTCAACACTATATGTTTCTATCAGCGGCAGTGGATTACCTCTGGTAGTCTTTGTATATGGAGAGAAATGCCCAACCATGGCACACTTTTGCAGTTGTAGAGCCACACAAAATAAGACCCTTCTGTACAATGCGGGGTATGAAGTATCCATTAGTCATTAGTTAACCATCTCTGCTACTGTAGTTTCTTGACAAAGGAACTATGAAATTTTCTATGAAATTTACACTGAAGAAGTGTTTATCTATGGCATACATAGGGGTCTCCCCCCTTGCAGCAAAGAAAAATAGATTTTTTTCAAAGAGAAGCAATTTAGTGGGATTAACCTTTTATCAGTTTTCAGAGATGCTGTTATAATTCTTTTTTGTAGGAAAGGTCAGGTGACTTGCTTGATTAGAAAGGTCCAGGGATGAGATCTTGGGATGTAGCATCCTTCTTTGATGAACTGGACTAGAGCTAATGCGGTGGGAATAGAGAGCTGATGGATCGGGGCCCTTGGTTGCTTCTGTCTGTGTGGCTTCAGTAGTTCCTCCTTGCTCAGTCTTGCCATTGGGTAGGCTGGGTGAAAACTGAGAGCTGTGTCTCTTGGATGGTGGAGGGCTGTAGTTCTGAAACCTCACTGTTTTTACTTGCTGAAACAGAACAGAAGTCAGGAGTTATTGTTGGCAGACAACTGGCACCATTGTTTTGATTGTATGCTGACACAACAAAACCAAAATTAAATTGTAAGCTTGCCTAGCAATGAACCAGAAGAAGATGAAGATGATATTGGATTTATATCCTGCCCTCCCCTCCGAAGAGTCTCAGAGCGGCTCACAATCTCCTTCACCTTCTTCCCCCACAACAGACACCCTGTGAGGTAGATGAAGATATTGGATTTATATCCCGCCCTCCACTCCGAAGAGTCTCAGAGTGGCTCACAATCTCCTTTCCCTTCCTCCCCCACAACAGACACCCTGTGAGGTGGGTGGGGCTGGGGAGGGCTCTCACAGCAGCTGCCCTTTCAAGGACAACCTCTGCCAGAGCTATGGCTGACCCAAGGCCATTCCAGCAGGTGCAAGTGGAGGAGTGGGGAATCAAACCTGGTTCTCCCAGATAAGAGTCCGTGCACTTAACCACTACACCAAACTGGCTCTCCTAGAAAAGCAAGCTTTCTTTCCCTGCCCCCTCCAGATTGAAAGAAGGTTTAGGAAATGGCATGTTGAACAATGTTTGGAAAAAAAGGAGTCCGTGCCAGTAAGTGCACTAGTTATGCCTAAAAAACTGCCTCAGTGGAAATTGTATATCAGACAGCACACAGTTATGCAAATTATTTGTCCAGCATTGTTTCCAGTCACCTTTATTTTTCCTTCAACTCTAAGATAGTACATAGTAGCAGAGGGCCATCAAGAAGAGAGGAGTAAACTTTAGTTCAGAATTTTCAGAGAAATTACAAGACTCTTCACCATTTGCCTGTAGCTTCTGGAAGATGTTAAAAGTGTGTTTGACTATTTCTCTTGTGTAACATAGGAGCAGGAGATTACGCCGTACCCACACCCTTAAGAACCTACCCGGTAACTATTGTTATCTTCTGAGGCCCTGCTTTGGGTGCCCTGCCTTCTGAGTTTAGGTGGATGGCAACCAGGAAGAGGATTTTCTCAACTGTGGCACCAAAACTCTGAATTCTCTCCCTAGGGAGACTCATCTGTCCCCTTCTGTTGCCATCTTCTGCCAGCAGGTGAAGAATTTTTGTGTGTTATCTTTTGTTCCCTTAGTGAGACCACCTTACTGTGCTATGTTTCAATTATTGTTTTTATGTTTTTGTATGTGTATTTTAGCTTTGGTGTTGTTTTAATGATTTTTGTTTGGTTTTTTTAATGTGTGTGTTTTATCATGTATCTTTTTATTCCTTTCGTCACCTTGGTGGCCTTGAGGAGGACAGGAAGGTGGGGTATAAATTTCATAAAAAAAATAAAATAAAACTGTGTCGTCCCTAGGTCAAATCTCACATTTGCCACAAACTCAGTAGGTGTTTATTAATTTAAAATATTGATACATCCACATTTCTCCTGAGCATCTTAAGACCAAGGCAGCTAACTTGAGTCTTTGTAGAAGAAGAAGAAGAAGATATTGGATTTATATCCCGCCCTCCACTCCGAAGAGTCTCAGAGCGGCTCACAATCTCCTTTACCTTCCTCCCCCACAACAGACACCCTGTGAGGTAGATGAAGACATTGGATTTATATCCCGCCCTCCACTCCAAAGAGTCTCAGAGCGGCTCACAATCTCCTTTACCTTCCTCCCCCACAACAGACACCCTGTGAGGTAGATGAAGACATTGGATTTATATCCCGCCCTCCACTCCGAAGAGTCTCAGAGCGGCTCACAATCTCCTTTACCTTCCTCCCCCACAACAGACACCCTGTGAGGTGGGTGGGGCTGGAGAGAGCTCTCACAGCAGCTGCCCTTTCAAGGACAACCTCTGCCAGAGCTCTGGCTGACCCAAGGCCAAGCTAGCAGGTGCAAGTGGAGGAGTGGGGAATCAAACCCAGTTCTACCCAGATAAGAGTCTCCACACTTAACCACTACTCCAAACTGGCTCTCCACTACTCCAAACTGTAGAATGGGCGGGATACAAGTCTAATATAATAAATAAATAAATAAAAAACAACTGTTGAAGTGAGCAACTCAGCATGCCTGGACATTCAGGAGCACCACATCACTCTAAGGGTGTTATCATATTGGGAATTTGCTGCGGTGGTCTCCTGGCTTTGAAAAAGCCGGTGCTCTTTGATGTTCACCATGGCAATCACACAATTCTCGCCCTGCTGCCAGGAGAGGCACAGGCTGCACACACACACGAGGAGCATTCAGTCGGCTCCTGCATGTGTGGGGTGCATGCATCATGCTCCCCGGCTGTTCAGACAGCTGCGAAACATGTCATGCATGTGCTTCAGAGATTTGCTACCAGGAAGTTCCCAGTGGCTGTTTAATCTGGTCCCAGCCCATCCTACGATGAAGTAAAAGATGGGCAGGACATGGGGGTGACAGATGTACATGCGTAATCATGCCTGTTTAATCTGGAGGGGAGGGGTGGCTAGGGTGGACCAAATCTCTAGCGTAATCACACCCTAAGTGTGTATAGCTGTTATCTCCTTTGAATGGGATGTCACTCTTTGTCTTAACCTGGGAGCTGCCCTCTGACCCCTCCCCTCTCTCTTGCTTTGTCCTCTCTAGTTTGCATGGCCTTCCATGGAGACACATGTTTCTGCAGGTCTCCCCTTCAGACTTCTATTCACATGATGACATTATCTGGCCATTTGTGATAAGGAAAATACCTTTCAGATTAAGCGTCTTTCTCTTCTTTTGACTGCAACTTGAATGTGAACTGAATGTACTTGAATAAATGTAAGTTTACCCTTTTTGCAATATATAGTTTTTGGGGATTTATTTACTGCACTCAGTATCATGCTTCTATGACTGGGCAAAACTCTGCTATATTAACCAACTATCCCAATAGTAACAGCAATGCAAAAAATTCTTGCCTTGGATACAGGAGGAATTGACAGTAGGCCATGTTAGAAAGATCGAAGTTGCCACCAAGGAGCATGCAAGGGGAGATGATCCTTCAGCCTTAGGTAGCCTTGGGCAAGTCTTGAGCCACTGTGGCATAATGGTTAGTATGCTGGCTTATGACCATTCTGCCATGAAGCTTGCTAGGTGACCTAGGGCCAGTCATAGTCTCTTAGCCTAACTGGTTGGTGCTAGGGTTGCCAAGTTCAATTCAAGAAATATCTGGGGACTTTGGGGGTGGAGCCAGGAGACATTGTGGGTGGAGCCAGGAGCAGGATGTGACAAGCATAACTGAACTCCAAGGGAGTTCTGGCCATCACATTTAAAGGGACAGCACACCTTTTTAAATGCCTTCCTTCCATAGGAAATAATGAAGGATAGGGGCACCTTCTTTTGGAGCTCATAGAATTGGACCCCCTAGTCCAATAGTTTTGAAACTTGGGGGGTATTTTGGGGAGAGGCACTAGATGCTATACTGAAAATCTGGTGCCTCTACCTCAAAAAACAGCTCCCCCAGAGCCCTCGATACCCGCGGATCAATTCCTCATTATTCCCTAAACCTGCTGGAGATCTAGAGCTGTGGTGGCTGTGTAGGTGGGGCTTCCCCCACGGGCCAGCTGGCTGGGGGCAGGGGGAAGCCTGTAAAACCAGGAGATCCCCCGCTGGGACCTGGGGATTGGGAAGCCTATTTGGTGCTATGAAGATTAAATAGAAGAGGGAAGAACCATCTACTCTGTCCTGAACTCCTGGAGGAAAGGCAGCATGAAAATAGAATAGATAAGTAGAAGTCACAATCTTTTTGCCCAGATCCATCTGCAAAACTGGGAATAATGCTGCCCAAGCTTCAAGGGTTATGTTAAGAACTACTGAGATAATATATCTGAGGTGCTTGGAACACTCAGCGAGTTTACATTAAAGCTTAAAAATGCACCTTTTAAAAACGTCTGTTCCTCTATGTCTCTTTGGTTTGAACCTCTGAAGAAGATTTATCCCAAGCTTTGACACGGGTTACTCTTGTTAGTCACCCGATTTTCTGTGGCAAAGTCACTTCCACTGCCTCCATATTTCCATTCTATTTCACCAGCTATTTGCTGATTTTTGTGTGTATGATGTGTGAGTGTGTTTCCCCTAGATAACAGCCGGAGATGAAGGAACATCTGGTATACTGGAAGAGAGCACTATGTGTTGTATAACCAGTGATGTTGAGTTAATGAGAAACGAGGGTATTGCGAGCCACAGTTGGGAAATTCTTCTTCAGAAGTCATGAATGATGCAGACACTGTACTATAGAGAATCCCTACGGAGTCTGCAATAGTCAGCAAAAATCCCTACAGAGTCCATAATAGTCAACAAAAATCATCTGAAGAAGTGAGCAGTGACTCACAAAAGCTCATACTCTGCCACAATTTTTGTTAGTCTTTGAGGTGCTACTGGATTCTTGATCTTTTCTGCTGCTACAGAAAAACACAGCTGCCCATCTTAAAAAATCATGCTGTTAACACTGAAATCTTTAGTGACTGCTCTCCACACTAACTCAACCATGAGCTGCAGTTCTAACATTGTTTTCAAAGCCTTTCATAATCATAATCGTAAAGATCATTCCCTGTACGATGCAGAGACTCTGCAGTTACCTTCTCGGTAGTGTTTCTGGAGGTATCTGGCTTCACCAATATGGAGGGTGGAGCGGATGCTGGTGGCTTTAGAGTCAGTTCACCTTTTGTTGGCAATTCTTTGGTGTCTAATACAGAGCTACACACAGAAGGAGCTCTGCTGTTTCCACTCCGGGGCACTAACACTAATGAAGAATCATGGGAAGAGTTCAGCCTGGCTCCTGTGTCAGCTGCACCAGCTCCTCGGGGCAGACTAGAGATATGCTGATATATTGGAGATTGCTGGGGTCGTAAAGGGGTGGCAGAAGTGCGCCTCAGGGAACCGATGAGTGGAATAAGAGCTATAGGCTGCACAGGTTTCTGAAGAGATCCATCTGTGGAGGTGGGATTAGGAAAAAAAGGAGGGTTAAGAATGATAATCAACCATTAACACAGGGGTGGGGAACCTTTTTTCTGCCAAGGGCCATATGGATATTTATAACATCATTCGCAGGCCATAAAAAATTATCAACTTAAAAAACAGTGCTCTGCTGAGGAAGAATGATTCAGGCCAGCACAATTAATGCAAATAATTGTTTTTCTATTTGAAGTCATGTGGGGAGAGCCTAATCTGCCCCCCCCCACACACACACACCCGGCCCACTGCCCTAGGCAAATGCATAGGTCGAGGGCTTTTTTTGTAGAAAAAGCCCAGCAGGAACTCAGTAGCATATTAGACCACATCCCCTAATATTAGCATATTAGGTCACACACTCATTAGCATATTAGGCCACATTTTGGGATAATCAAGTGCAAACTGAACTGAGATAGTAACTTTTCTAGGCCCTGCAGCAATTCTGGCCGGCCGGCCAGGCCCCAGGGAGGCTGCCGCACAGTACATCTAGGCCCTGTGATCCCTGACTGGCCCTGGGGAGGCTGCTGCACTGCATGGCTGGGCCCCACGATCCTTGCTGGCCAGCCAGGCCCCAAGGAGGCTGCCACATGGCTTGGTTCAGTCCAGCAATCCCGAGGGCCACATCAAGTGACCTCGAGGGCCATATATGGCCCTCGGGATGGAGGTTCCCCACCCCTGCATTAACAGCTAAATGCAGAATAGTCATAGCAAAAATAGCTGGAGAAAATTCCTGAATTGCTTATTTGAATTTGCAGCTTGTTTTTATAAACTCCTACTAAGTTACAAGGGGCTCCTAACTCTATGGAAAGGTGCATATGTTGCATGCAGAACCACCAAACTGCATAATCTTCAGTTTAAAAAGGATGTTTGGCAGAAGGGCTGGGGCTAAGTGAGAATACAAGTTTACTTGTATTGGACTCAATAGATCAACAGTCTGACCCACTGAAAGGCTGAGTCTTGTCTTCACTTGCTTATAAATGGAGGCATAAAATATATTAACAGCTGTCTAAAGTATATTAAAAAGCTAACAATAATGTGGATCCCACTGCTTTCCTTTGCAATAACTTACACTTGCCATACTATCCATTTGGCTAAAAATGGATTCATAATAGTCAAGTTGTATTAAGCTAACTCTCACCACCTGCTTTAAGTCTGTTATTTCTTTTATTTTAAACCAAGAGGAAATTTGTTTGCACTAAGTTTTTTTTATCTCTTGGCAAGATGCAATTAAATTTAACAGATGAAACGTTAGATAATTTGATCTCCCCACTAGAAGGAATTGTACCTAGAGAGGTGAGGGTCTTAAAAATCAAAACATAACCCCCCTTCCCCGAAAAATTAAGAAAAAATCTGTTTCTCTCAATTTTCTAGGGTCTTCTCCTTTCCATATTTAATATATATATCAAGTAATAGAGTTTTGTATGCTAAATTGTAAGTGTTTATATGCTACATTAAATCAATCAATAAATTTAAGATTAAGAAGAACAGTGACTATAACCTAAATTTCAGTCTCCCCCTATGTTTCTGGATTTTTAGTTGCACAAAAATCCAGTCTTTCCCCCCACAGTTTTAACATCTCTGAAAATGCAATGTCTGTATCTGTGCCACCAAAGCTTCTTGATGTCCAGCTGCAGCTGCAGTTGGTTGCTGAGCCAGGGCCAGCATCAGGGAGGAAAGTTTTTGTTCTCCTCCACATTCAAAACCAAATACTTTCAAAGATCTCCATGATTGTGACATGCTATTTTTCTGCCTTTGTTTATAATGCTGAACGTGACCGATACCCTGTGTATCACAGGTCTTCGTTTATCTTTCACACATTAAGTAGAAATGAGATTGTGGGGATAAAGCCGAATCACCTTCAGCTACCCAAAAGACTCCTGTTCTCGAAGCAGCTGTTCTCTTAATCCTGTGTATTAATTACATATGTATGAATTCATCTCCTGTTAATCTTACATTTCTTTTTTATTCTCATCTTTCTATTGTCTCCATTACATGTGATGCAGAAAAACCTTTTTGGGCCTATGTTACTCTAAAAACCACCATGGGACTAAAGATGGGCATGAACCAGCTGACAAACTAAAGTTCATCATAAATTTTGGCAGGTTCATTAATCAATGTTTGTGAACAGCCACCACAAACTTCCATGAATTTTGACATGTGCATGCACGCCCACTCGCCAACATATGCATTAATGTTTGGGATATTCTTTAAGAATAAATGCTGCTCTAAATGAGATCTTGGGTCAACCTGTTCACAGTAAGTTTGTAAAAGTCATTGCTGAAGCTTTCACTTTATCCCCACAATCTCATTTCTACTTAATGTGTGAAAGATAAACTAAGACCTGTGATACACAGGGTATTAACTTGTTTTTCTCTGTGCACAAAGATCTCTCTCTGGATAATTTCTGAACAATTAATCCTACTGCACCTTTCTGGATTGTCTGAGGCTACAGCTTATGCATTCATGCCTTTGGCAGGGCAGACTTCCTACTCAGCCGGATATGTGTATGTTGTATGCAATCAAGTTCACAGCTCTTAGGGAGGCACTGCATAGTATTTATGTTTATTGCATCATCCTCAAGTTTCAATGTGCTAATTAAAGGTGTCTAAACATCTCTTTGCTACTTGAGAACAGGTCCACATGCCTCTCTCACTAAGACTTACTCTTCCTATTGTTGCCACGTCCCCTCCTCTGCGATGCTGTATGCCCTGAAGCTGTCGGCACAGAGAGTTCTCTCACTGGTGAGGCCAAAGATGTCGTCATGAAGGCGGATTTCAAAGGTCTGCTTTGCCTTGGGCCGTTCTCTGAGATGCTTCCCTGGGATGAAAGTGAGGAAGTAGATAATGTCCAAGTAGCATAGAGGGAAGGCATTCTTGAATCAGGGAAGCCGGATGATTTCCTGGTTGTTAGGAGAGCCAAATAAAAGGGAGGGAGGGAGAGAAACAGAGGGAAGCTCATTTCAGATAATTAGAACGCAAACAAAGCTGTGCAATCCAGATCTGAGGTTTAGGTTCACGTATTTAAAAAAAAGAGAGAGAGAAAGTCAGCCAACATCTATACATTACACCATGAAATATCATGGAATCTTTGCATATTTATATTTCTTTCATATCGCTTAGTAAGACATGCAATCCTGCCATTCTCATTTCCCCCCACCATTTTGTAACTAATCTCTTTGGATCTGAATCCAGCATCCCTAGCATCATTTTCTGGGCCAGAATCCCACAATAGAAATATTAATGACAAAGTCTGCATTTGCATGTAAAAACAAAACACCACAAAGGCCACATTTTTCACAGTATAGCCTGTGCTATAAATGATTCTATTTTGAACATAAGAGAAGCCATTATGGACCAGGCCAATCGCCCATCCAGTCCAACACTGTGTCACCAGGTACCATCAGGAGGTCCACTAGCAGGGCCAAAACTCTAGAAGCCCTTCCACTGTTGCCCCACAATCACCAAGAATACAGAGCATCATTGCCTCACACCTCATACTTTATGGGTAATATTGTGGCAGATAGAACACAGCCAATGCATATTTTTTATTTTATAACTGATTTAGGATATGACTTCCCTTACAAGTAGTTCGAAGCTGTTGACAATTTTTATTCAAAAGCAGAATGTGCAAGGATATCTGCTACAAATTGCTAGTTTAAATCAAGCCACAAGTATTTACGTGGAGTGAGCAAACCCAGTTTCATTGACAAAGTTTCCAGTGCTTGCATGGCTGCAACTCCAGTGAACTGCCAAATGATATGCAGCTTTAGGCTTAGAGCCACCGCAACATTTCTGTGGCTAGGATTTCATTCTGCAGCGTAAAGCTTTCTCATCTCCCCATCTTGTTGAACCCCAGAATATCCTCTGAAATGCTTCTTTCCATGAACAGCATTTTGGGAGGCATTTTTTGAGGTGCAGGGGGAGGGGAGAGGTGAGAAAGTCACCTTCCATAACAGAAATTCTTCCCTCCACAGAAACATTCCAGTGGATCCAAGTCTTAATCAGCTCTCCTTGATACTGTAACAGTCAACACTGGTGCCCTTGTTTTTTAAGCCAGCTGCAACATTTACTGTTTATGGCTCTGACTATGTATTCATTTTCACAACTGGACATGCACAGTAACTAAACATAGTAGCCGAGCCAGATTACTAGCAGGAATGGATGTGACAGCTAGGCAGTTGCTGGTTGTTGAGGCCTGTCTGCCTCTGTGCCATTTTCTGATAGTTGCTGATATTTATCTGGGAGCACGAAATGACAGATAAAAAAGAACAAGAGGAGAAGTGGGCGAGTAAATAATGCAGACAGACATTTAAATGTCCACATGATTCAGCCGCAAAGCAAATATATCTGGAAGTAAAAATCCAGAGGGAAATGGAGTGGAGGTAACAAGTATATCCAGAGTATATTTCATGATTTCTGCATAGAGGAGTGAGCAAGATAGCAGCTTCAGGATTTATTCTGCTTACTAGAATATAAAACAGCAGAGAAGAGGATAAAATGTGAGCTTCTTGTGTATTGAATTCAATCCATTGTACAGTAATTTGTTGGAAATCACTGATTAACTGAAAGATGGCAAGGAAGAGAGCACCACTAAGGAGCAAATGAAGCTTGGTGAATTAATCTTGCTTCATTTTATAAACTAGCAGTTCGTTCATTTTACTGTAGAAATTTTATAGTGGTGAAGACTCCCCTGGTGTCATTCAGTAAGCTGAGCCATACTGATTCCCCATAATTTTCTGTGCAGATGCAAAGAAAGGGGAGGGAGAGGGGCTTTAAAACGCAAATGGATTTCTTGATGGGACACCAAGGAAGGCAGTGATCCTGAAGGGAAGATCTGAGGAAATTTTCACACTCTTTGCTTCTTGTAATTCTATTCCCACAGCTGCGGTTTCTTCCCCCATGGTGTCTGTCACTTCTTATTATTGCTTCACTCATCTACTTTCTCTGATGAGGCCACATAGATCTTTCACTTAAATCTGTTAAATTGCTGAGAAGGCCATCAATCCCCTACACAATGCTGGTGCTTAAACAACCCTCCTAAGTGCTCCTAATTTGCTTGGAACCTGAGCCATGGAGACATATCTGCATTAACTCCTTTGGGAGAAGGGAAAAGGCAGCACTTCTAGCTCTTTTTGTTACCTTCTTGTGACTGTTCTGCACTTCAAAAATGATTTATGATTTAATAATGGGGCAGCGATTCATCAAAATAACCAAGGCATCAATTTATTATGAGGAAATTTCCAAAGGAGAATACAGAATAGTAGGCCTTAAAATTGGTGTTCATAACTGAGGTACTTTATGAAGCTGCTAAGCGTATCAGTGGGCCAGACTTTTGATTGTTTGTTTCTTCAGTTTATTGGTGAGGCGGAGCCATTGTGTTATCAGAGGCTATGTTGGGGAGAAATGAACCAGAAAGATGAAGAAGGGTTACTGTCTCTCTTTCATTAAAGAGGTTCAGTGGATATCTGAAGGGATAATTTGGGGCCCAAAGTGGCTACAGTGTCTCCAATTTGAACTAAGCAATTTAACATAGTAAAATATAACCAAGGGAAGAAATGAATAAGTGTGTCTTCTGTAAAAGTAATAACATGGATAGTTAGATTTCCAATAGACCATGTCTTATCTCACACAACAGACTAAAACCTGGAATTCTTCACTCTGGTTTCTTGCAGTTCATATTATCAAGGTTTACAATGTCTCAGAGTTGTTCAAACTTTATATTTGGAGTTCACAATCATCTCAAGCCAACCCATTTCAAGAATGGTAAACGTTCCTCTTAGACTTAATGGAGATTCTTCTGAATTAATTCAGCATCCAGCCAACATGGTTCATTGCATGGAACAAACTATCACCCCACCCCACCCCTATTATTATTCTGGACAAAATAGAGGGTTAGGCAGTGAACAAAGCCATTTTCTACATGGTTGCAGGTTTTGTTTTCATTTGTAGGCAGTTCAGTGAAATCACAAATTTCTCCACAATGCCTCCTGAATCTGTGTCCCTCATGGCTGGTGAAAGCCAGTGGTGGGGGAATATGGGGCCCCTTGAATCAATCTGTCCCTGGATTTGGGGGTCTATCCTGAGGGCCTGAAGGAGGCTGTGGTAATACTGCTCTTGAAAAAGCCATCCTTGGATCCTTTAGATCCTTCCAATTACTGCCTAGTTTTGAACTTATCATTCCTGAGCAAGGTAACTGAGAGGGTGGTAGCCAAGCAGTTCCAGTGTTTCCTGGACAACACATCAACACTTGATCCATTCCAGTTTCTGCCCTGGCTGTGGGATGGGGATTGCACTGGTCACCCTCGCAGATGATCTCCATAAACAGTTGGATTGAGGTGGGTTGACACTGGTGCGATTGTTAGATCTTACAGCAGTATTTGACATGATCAACCATGATCTGTTGACCCACCTCCTTGTCAACAGGAGTCCATGGGGTGGTCTTACAGTAACTTATCTCATTTCTCCAAGATTGGGGACAGAGGGTGGTGCTGAGGTGAGGGTGTCAACTAGGTTCCCCTTAACATATGGGGTTCCTGAGAGGGCAATCCTCTCCCTGATGTTGTTTAACATCTATATGTGCCCCCTTGCCCAGCTGGCACAGAGTTTTGGGCTGGGATGCCATCAGGATCAGGACCGTGGAGGGCTTCTATCAGGCTCATGGGAAACTCACTGTCATTTGCTTCCTTCTCTCTCTCTCTCTCTTGCTTCCTTCTGCATCACAGCTTGCTTTGCCAGGCTTGCTAAGTCCCACAGGAGCTACAGAGCAAAGCCTCTATTTTCTCTATCGGCTTATCAGCACACAAAGCAACAAACCTTGCAATGCCCAGCCATTTCATGTTTTTCCCTGGGTCTGAGGCTCAAAGCACTGACTCATAGGCTCCAAGAGGCATGAGATTTCCGTAATCAATGTCAATAAATCAAAAGTAGCTTTGCAGCCTAACAGGTACACACCTGAACAACACCTGAATAGCCTACTCAAGATTGCTGCAGCACACTGTCTCCAGATTTTGATGTAGTAATTCAGAGCAAGAGGTGTTAGTTATCAAAAACTGTTAAATAAACAAAATATTGCAAGAGTGCTAACCTTTTAAGCATGTTTTAAGTTTTTAAAAAAATCTTTAATTGTGTTTGTGTCCTTTATAACGTTTGGATATACACTACATGGTATTACATTTTATGATACACATGGCCCGGTCTGACAAGGTCTCATTTATGTCATATCCAGCCCTCATAACAAATGAATTTGACACCCTTGATACCTTTACCATGCATGTAAAGGGTGGAGGAGGGAGAAAACTTTTACTACTTGGTCGGATCATAGGAAAATATGAACCCCTCCTCCCTACTTCTGTTCATAATATTAACAAAGGTTCACTACTGTACTACTCTAAGCAGGGATGAGAAGGACCTGAGATCAAGGACTGAAAATAAATGGAGGGGGGAAGAGACACAGAACAAATTAATTGGAGGAAAGAGAAACTGATTGAGAATGGTGTGGAAAACAGGGAGTTAAATGAAGGAAAAGAGAGAGAAAGTTTTATCTTGCTTCAGCACAGTAACTACCGCTTTGCAAGATCTGGCTGAGCTGGGTGCAGGGAACAACACTGGCACGTGGGTGCCAGCACAAGGCTGGTGCCCCAGGCAATATGCCGCCCCTGCACTGCACCTTCCCTCCAAGGTGAGTCTGGTGGCGCAGCACACCTCCTGCATCTCAGAATGCGTGTGCCTGCCACCAGGCCACTGTTGCTCTGCCTCCTAACCCTATACGGTATTCCAATTTTTTTGGCCCCGTATATTTCCAAATCTGATTAATTCCGAATTATATTTTTTTTGCACACCCCTAGCCGCCACCACCTCCTGTGGCAGTGAATTCCACATGTTAATCACCCTTTGGGTGAAGAAGTACCTCCTTTTATCCGTTCTAACCCGACTGCTCAGCAATTTCATTGAATGCCCATGAGTTCTTGTATTGTGAGAAAGGGAGAAAAGTACTTCTTTCTCTACTTTCTCCATACCATGCATTATCTTGTATACCTCTATCATGTCACCCTGCAGTCAACGTTTCTCCAAGCTAAAGAGCCTCAAGAGTTTTAACCTTTCTTCATAGGGAAAGTGTTCCAAACCTTTAATCATTCTAGTTGCCCTTTTTTGGACTTTTTCCAATGCTATAATATCCTTTTTGAGGTGCAGTGACCAGAACTGCACACAGTACTCCAAATGAGACCGCACCATCAATTTATACAGGAGCATTATGATACTGGCTGATTTGTTTTCAATTCCCTTCCTAATAATTCCCAGCACGGCGTTGGCCTTTTTTATTGCAATCGTACACTGCCTTGACATTTTCAGTGAGTTATCTACAATGACCCCAAGATCTCTCTCTTGGTCAATCTCTGCCAGTTCACACCCCATCAACTTGTATTTGTAGCTGGGATTCTTGGCCCCAATGTGCATTACTTTGCACTTGGCCACATTCAACATCATCTGCCACATTGACACCCACTCGCCCAGACTCATCAGATCCCTTTGGAGTGCCTCACAATCCTCTCTGGTTCTCACCACCCTGAACAATTTAGTGGCATCTGCAAACTTGGCCACTTCACTGCTTACTCCCAACTCCAGATCATTAATGAACAAGTTAAAGAGCATGGGACCCAGTACTGAGCCCTACGGCACCCCACTGCTTACCATCTTCCACTGCGAAGACTGCCCATTTATACTCACTCTCTGCTTCCTATTAATTAGCCAGTTTTTGATCCACAAGAGAACCTGTCCTTTTACTCCATGACTCTCGAGCTTACTAAGGAGCCTTTGATGAGGAACTTTATCAAAAGCTTTCTGGAAGTCAAGGTAAACAACATTTATTGGGTCCCCTTTGTCCACATGGTTATTCACCCCCTCAAAGAACTGTAACAGATTAGTGAGGCAAGATCTTCCCTTACAGAACCCATGCTGAGTCTTCCTCAATAACTTGTGTTCATCAATGTGCCTATCCATTCTTTTCTTGATAATGCTTTCTACCAACTTTCCCGGTATTGAAGTCAGACTGACTGGCCTGTAATTTCCCAGATCTCCTCTGAAACCCTTTTTAAAGATGGGGGTGACATTTGCTACCTTCCAGCCCTCAGGAACAGAGGCAGATTTCAATGAAAGATTACATATTTTTGTCAGGAGATCCACAAGTTCACCTTTGAGTTCTTTCAGAACTCTTGGATGTATGCCATCCAGACTTGGTGACTTATTAGTTTTTAATTCATCTATCAATTGTAGGACCTCCTGTCTTGTCACCTCAATCTGACTCAGGTCTTTCAACACCCCTTCCAAAATTAGTGGTTATGGAGCGGACAAACACTTCTCGTCTTCCACAGTGAAGACGGAGGCAAAAAATGCATTCAGCTTCTCAGCCATTTCCCTATCCTCCTTCAGTAATCTTTTTACCCCTTGGTCATCCAAGGGCCCCACTGCCTCCCTGGCTGGTTTCCTGCTTCTAATATATTTGAAGAAATTTTTATTGTTGGTCTTTATGTTTTTTGCAATATGCTCCTCATAGTCCCTTTTTGCCTGCCTGATCACAGTCTTGCATTTGATTTGCCACAGCCTGTGTTCCCTTTGTTTAATCTCACTTGGACTAGCTTTCCACTGCTTAAAGGAGTCCTTCTTACCTTTTACAGCTTCCATTACTTTGTTTGTTAACCATGCAGGCCTTCTCTTATACCTGTTTGCGCCTTTCCTAACTTGTGATATATATTTTATCTGAGCTTCTAGGATTGTAGTTTTAAATAGCCTCCAAGCTTCCCCAAGGGTTTTGACTGCATTACCTTTCCTTTCAGTTTCCTGTGCCACACCGCCAGGCTTGCTTATTTCCCTTGCCCCGGAGGCGAGGGTGGTAGGGAGGGCTGACACCAGCGCCCTCCCCCCTGGGCTGCACACTAGATGTGCTTCCTAATAGATGTGCCAGCCCTGGCAGGGAAAGGAAGAAAGAAAGGCTGCAGGCTGCCAGTTCTCATATCAAAACAGTTAGCAGGCTGCCAGTTCTTGTAGCAGTCATCATTGTGCTGTCTTGCACCAGTGCTGGCTTGGCTGATGATCATGTTAGCATGATCTGTTAGGTAAGTTGCTTCAGTCTTGGAAAAAGGCAAAAATAGCCAATAAAAGAGTGCCTTTCACTGTGCACAGGCTTCCCTGTGTCCTAGTGTCCCTGTGTCCAACAGCCAGGCTGTTGCTGGGGCTCCCAAAACGGGAGCATATACAGCCGGGGCTGCGTGAACTGCACTGGCTGCCGATTGTATACCGAGTCCAGTACAAAGTGTTGGTCGTTACCTTTAAAGCCTTATATGGCCGAGGACCTGCCTACCTGAGGGACCGTCTTTCCCCATACGAACCCCAGAGAGCACTGAGGTCAGTTGGGAAAAATCTAATGACCATCCCCGGGCCGAAGGAGATAAAATATCAGAGCACCAGAGCACGGGCATTCTCGATTGCGGCTCCTACTCTGTGGAACCGACTCCCCGAGGAGGTGCGGGCCCTGCGGAACCTTGAGCAGTTCCGCAGGGCCTGCAAGACCGTCCTTTTCAAATTTGCACACCCGGACTGTTAGGAAGATCAGAAATTAAGGAGCCGCCAACGCGGTTGAAGAACTATACCGCAGAATAACTGTATTTATTGAACTGGTTTTTAATGTTATTAAGTTTATTGTTGATGTTTTATATTGTTAAACTTAAAGGTTTTATTATTATTATTGTATGTTTTTATAAAATGTTGTTAGCCGCCCTGAGCCTGCTGAGGTGGGGAGGGCGGGATAGAAATAAAATTTATTATTATTATTATTATTATTACTAGTGGCTGCAGCCAGAACTGCATTTTAAAAATAAATGGAAACACTTTCAGCTGGATGCCGCATGACACTGGCTTTGAGAGTCCTCCAGTTGACTTGGGCTCCCCAAATTTTGTCCCCCCATCCCCCTTTGTTGGAGGCCCTGAAAGGAGCTCAGTGCTACAGCCTTCTGCCTTAGCATCAACTTCTAAGAAGATGCCACATGGTAAAGACTAAACATAAGATACCAGCGGCTCCACTCAAGCGAACATTGTCCATGTTTCCACTAAAGCATTAATGGCTTTAAAGCTAAAAGTAGTCCCCTGTGCAAGCACCAGTCGTTTCTGACTCTGGGGTGACATCGCATCACGATGATTTCACGGTAGACTTTTTTACAGTGTGATTTGCCATTGTCTTCGTCAGTCATCTACACTTTTCCCCCAGCAAGCTGGGTACTCATTTTACCAACCTCGGAAGGAGGGAAGGCTGAGTCAACTTGGAGCCAACTACCTGAACCCAGTTTCTGCCAGGATCGAACTCAGGTCATGAGTAAGCTTAGGACTGCAGGACTGCAGCTTTACCACTCTGCACCACGGGGCTGTATGAATGGCTTTACTGAGATGTAGATGATGGTATGTAAATAGGAAACCACCTGCATATTACTTGGGTCATCCTCAAACAAGTATACAACCTTTATTTCATTTGGTGATTATATGCAGGACATACTTGACTCACTAAAGAATACTTATTTTGTTTTCTTAACACACATAAGAAGTTTAACAGGAAAAATGAAAGGGCTGGATGAGACTGGTATGACAAATTATACCCGGAGATGGATAAAAGTCCAGTGTGGAATGATTCAGAATGGCACCTGTTATTTGAGATCCTTATAAACAAAATTGTAGATTTCTCAAACCAAACTGCAAGTTCCTTAAAAACACACACACACACACACACACAAACTCAAGATGCATGACCAAATTTCACATTTCATTTCCTTAGTACTTGGACTGGTTCAACAATTCACCTCTTACTTTTTTAGGTGTTTTCAGAGCAGCAGTATGGCTATGTGTCATGAGAGAGGGCTGAGTTGTTTTGATATGATTACATATGGAAACAGTGTTGGCTGATCTGGAAAGTTACCCCCACAGGCCTTTGGCTGTTCATCCTTCTGCAGTAGTCTCACTTCACCGTCATATCCATCAGTGTCTAACCTGCAATAAGTGCTACTGGGATCTACAATAATCCACAAGTAATTTTTCAGGAGTCCAATATGTGGCAGACAAGGCATTTCTAAATCACAACTTCTTGAAATTGACTATCACCTTTTAAGGGACAAAAGGAAATGGGGAAACATTTTTAATGCTTCCCTTGATATCTGAAAAATATATAATTATGTTCTGGTTACCATTTCTCGCCATATTTAACTCTGATTTTTGCATAACTCAGTACTGTGTCTGCTGACTTGGTTTCAACAAGAACATAAGCACAGCCCTATTGTATCAGACCAAAATGTTCAGTATCAGTCAACCAGATTCCTATGGGAAGATTATAAGGAAGGTATAAAGGATACAACCCTTTTCTTTGTGTCCCAGCATCTGGTATGTCAAGTTACATTATCACAACTAACTCCTAGTGGAATTATTCTATCCTTTTTTAAAGGTGCCTTGTATAGAAAGTACTCCAAAAAAACCCTTTTGGTCACTTTTTGCTATACTTGTGATATATCTTGAGATGGTGTAACTAAAGGTGTCTGAAAGCTAAAGGCAATACAATTCTGGCAATATAATCCTTTGTTCAATTTCGATTATACTGTCTTGAATAATTTCAGTATCATCAGTAATCTTGGCTACCTTATCATCAGTAATCTTGGCTACCTTACTGCTCATCCTGACTTCAAAAAAAATTTAATAACTATTTAAAATAGCATCAGGTTCAACATAGATTTTGGGGGGAGCCCACTGCTTACTTCCTTTTGTTAAGAAAACTGTCTATTTATTATTATCCTCTTCTTTAATCAGGTACTGATTAATCAGAGAATGTGATCTCCTCTTATCTCATTACTGCTAAATTTACTAAAGATATTCCAGCAGTACAAGTGCCAGATTGCCCGTATTTAAACATTTACAGACTCAAATAACAATAAAAAGGTTGGTGAACTGTGTTTTTCTTTTGCAGATGCAACGCAGATTCTTCTTCAAGGAGGGTTGTTCTTCTGTGTGTCAACAGTTCTAACTTTAATACATTTTAAACTGACATACATGGGACAGATACTAAATTATAGGTCAGTCATTTCCCAGATTCCCCCTGGATTCTGTTAGACTGGAAGCACAAACCTGGGAAGGCTGAGCGGGGTTGGTGGGGCAGTGCATGTGCTTGGAGGTGCTTGGAGCCTACCCTCCCTTGCCATGGAAGCCTTCCACAGCAAGGGAGGGCAAGCTTCAAGTGCACTCACCCTGCTGCCACTGCCCGCCAGCAGCACTCCTGGTAGGCAGCGAGGCAGAGGAGGGTGGTGGAAAGGCAGGCGGCAAGGGTGAGCGTGGCGGCAATGGGGAAGTGGCACCAGGGGTAGGGGGGCACACGTGGGGAGTGGCCAGGTGGTGCCCTAGGCAGCTGCCTACCTGGCCTACTGGGACGTGCCGGTCCAGATGTGGATGTCTCTCCAACAGCTATGCAGTGAAGGCCAATATAAAGAATTCAGCACAATTCTTTAATATCTTTATCATCCTTCAGCACTCCTTTAATACCTTTTGTTATCTAATGGTTCCATTGCCTTTGGCTTTCCCCTGCTTTTTAGTTTTTTAGTCAAACTGGGCCAAATCAAATGTGAAGTTCTTCCATGGAAGTTCTTCATTTCACTTATTTTGGTATTTACCAACTTAGATTTACCTCTCCACAGACCTGAAAAATGGTGTGACGTAATTGCTGGGGAAGATCCCAACTTTTCCTGAGACCAACGACATTCCTTTTAACCAGCCTTCTTGATATTTCCCCAAAATACGAATGCCTTCTCCTTTTTGCAGTTCTAGTTCATCTGGACCATGAGCTGTGTAGGAGTGTAAGGCAACGCACCTGGTGAAACATAGGGAATTAAAACACAAATATGTTATCTGTAGAGACAACTCTGTATACACAACATAAAATGAGGATACAACTATTTGTTTTATACCATATTAAGAAATGCTGTTTTACTCTTGGTCGAACATAAATTGGTCTGAAGACTGTTCAAATAACACCTCTGTGACATAATGGTAGAATGTTCCAGAGGGCCAGTGAATTAGGTAAATAAAAGACAAAGAATTAAGAATGCTGAATGAATGGATACAAACATATGATTTAAAAGACACTATTATTTATTGATTGATTTTATTTGTAGACTGCCCTCTCCTATGTGCAAGACTCAGGGCACTGAACAACATTTCAATAAACGCATTTGCAAGTTAGAATTAAAACAGTTAAAACAATAAAACAAATTCTATGACTATTACTGTTGGCGCTTAAAGGACTAATTTATGTTCTTCCCCATAGGGAAAGATGAGAGAGAGAAGAGGCCAGGCTCAGTGGAAACTGTTGCTGTCTTCAACCGCAGGCCTGGAGGTGGAACATCTCTGTCTTACAAGCCCAGTGGAACTGCACTAGGTGCCACAAAGCACAGATGTCATTTGGCAGAATGTTCCACCAGGTTGGCGCCAGGGCTCTGGCTGAAGACAGCCTGGATCTCTTTCACTCCAGGGATCACCAGAAGGTTCTTCTCCCCAGAGCATAATGCTCTTCCATTAGTTTAAATGACATCCCTGAAGCAATAAACTCAGAATCCAGGAATGCACAAGAGTGTATGTTAGAATTTGGGAGAGTGACCAGATTCCTTTCAGAACCTGTATTGGCAGGGGTTTGCATGCATATTTGTTTTCCCTAAAAGGCAAATATTATCTTTCTGGGATGGACATATGGACCTATGAAGCTGCCTTATACTGAATCAGACCCTTGGCCCATCAAAGTCAGTATTGTCTACTCAGACTGGCAGCGGCTCTCCAGGGTCTCAAGCTGAGGTTTTTCACATCTATTTGCCTGAACCCTTTTTTGGAGACGCCAGGGATTGAACCTGGGACCTTCTGCTTACCCAGCAGATGCTCTACCACTGAGCCACCGTCCCTCCCCACCGTCCCTGGGAGGTGGACAGGCTAATAACCCCAAGATCTAGCACTCACTCTTTATTGTATTTTCTCATTTCTAGAAGCTTTGGCCCCACTTTTATGTCAGACTAGAGGAAAAGTTCACCCTATTCTGTGGTTGCTAGGAAACAATATCCTAGCCCCGGCAATGCTCCCCCTCCCAATAGAAACAAGAAAGAATTCTTTTACATACATATTCACTGACAGGTGTTGCTGTAAGTGGGGAAGAGTGACAATGGCTGTAGAATTCCCCAGGGATCCAGGCGTAGAGTAATAGGAAGTGACCTGTAAATTAGGAGAAATTTTTTTTTTGAATGAGTGCCATTTCTTTGTTCAAAAAGAAGGTGCTGGAACCAGGTCCCACGAGTGCCTGTCGTCCAGGCAAAGCTGAATGACCTATTAAAAGGAACAATATATTTACCTCACTAGTAAAGCTGATTCATTCAACTGTATGTGTAATAATCTAAATGGAACCTTCCAGTTTTATTTACTCATGCGGTAAACAACACGTTAGACTGGTTTTCTTGTTATTCCTTAGTGGCAAGGAAGAATGATTATGGGTAATCCTTGAGATATTTGACACGAGACTTGCCCCAAGATTCCATTCTGGTTCACAGTTTTATACATAGTACTGAACTCTCCCTGGAAGCTAAAATGACTAAACTCAGACTCTTGTCCTTCAGTCACATTACAAGAAGACAAGAGTCACTGGAAAAGCCAATAATAATTAGAGATGGGCATGAACTGGCTGACAAACTAAAATTCATCATGAATCTTGGCCAGTTTTTGGTTTGCAAAACCATGTCCATGAACTAAAGAGCCACCATGAACTTTCATGAATTTTGATGCAGTTTGTAGCGGTTCATGGGTTTAAACCCCTACTTTCTGCTCTTCACAAAAAACAGCTCCTTGGCTGTTTGGTTTAAATGGCTTGGAGCCAATTAAACCACTTCTTTTCGCCCATCGCTGGTAAGCAGTGATTTAAACTTCAGATGGCTCACAAACTGGTATGAACTGCTTTGGTTTGCAAACTAACCTCCCAATTTGTATATGTGATGAACTGGGCCTGTGTCAGGTGGCAGGCCCCAGTTCAGCTGACCCCTCCTGGGATTCTGAAGGAGCCGTTCCACTCCACTGCCTCAGGGTGTTGCTACCACCACTGGTTAGGTAGGACAGCCTTCTAACCTCCTTCTGGTGTCACTAGAAACCCACCTTTGGGCTTCCCAGGGATCTTTGGATCTTCCCTGGAGAGTTGGCAATTGACCATTTTACCACTCCCTAGGGATTCCCTGACCCACTCCAAGTGTTTCCAATTGGTTGGGGGAGCTATGTGGTACAGAGGAACTTCACTCCTTCAACAATCAAAGGATTTATTTAAAACCCACAACCTATATACAGGCATATCAGAAGTGAATGGAAGAAATAAAATACCATAGACAAAAATGCTTCATGTCTCTCCCTTCTCTAAACTCATGTCCTATCTAGATGGTATGCAGGGGAGGTACCTTACTTGGTTACTCTGGAGTGAGCTAGTCAAACATATCCCCCTAAATGGCCACCATCTCTGGCCCAGAAGCAGAGCTACACTGCCTCTGTTTGTGGTAAGCTCCAACCAACGGTTCACTGGCTTCCTGCCCCAAAACTCAATAATATAAATGGCAGTTCCCACCCAGGCAGGGCTGGCCCTTCCACTAGGCAAACTAGGTGTTTGCCTAGGGCCCTGATCCAGTGGGGTGCCAAATTGGGCGACCCCTCTCGCAGAGGCCATCCCCGCCGCTTTTCTCCTGCTTGCCTCCAGCTCTCTCTCTTCCCTGCTGCCTTTTTCCTGCTCGCCCCTGGTCTTTGGCTCCCCCCGCTGCCTTTCTCCCACTTGCCCCCAGCTCTCTCTCTTCCCTGCCGCCTTTTCCCTGCTTGCCCTCGGCTCTCTCACTTCCCTGCCCGCTCCGCTTCCTTCTCTCCTTCCTTCGCCCCCCTCTGCTTTCTCCCGGCCACATTGTTTCCCTCCCAGCCTTCTCCTCTAACTTCTCTCCTTCCTGCTTTCTGTCGTCCCCCCACCCCGCGCTTTCTCCTGGGCATGTTGTCCCCCCCTTCCTTCTCTCCTTCTTTGCTTTCTGTCTCTTCCCCCAGTTTTCTCTTGGGCGTGGTGTTTCCCTTGTTCCCCCTCACTTCACCCTGTCAATCCTCACAGCTGTTCCTGTGCAAAATTCTTTCATTCTGGGAGTGATATTCCCAGGGGTTGGAAGTAGGTGCAGCCAAGGAGACTGGGAACATGGGAAAACTCTCTCTGCCTTTTACACATGGATGGTAGGATACTGCAAATGTTGCATTTTATTATTTGTATATCAGCACTATACATTGTATAATACCCAGGGCTGATAAAGACAAGGAAGAATGGTGTTCAGCTGGGCTACTTCATCTTCACATATAGTTCAATGGACATGAAAAAATAATCTTTTATTGATCCTTGAAATTATAATTGCCATTTTTTCTATTAGATTTTCTATTCTGGATTTTATAATTTAGCAAATAACAATAAGCCCATGAAGATGACTGATCAGTTTTCCTAATCAAGAGCAGTTTTCTTTTTATATGTTAATAAGAGTTAACTGAAGGTGTGGGTTTAGGGTTTTTAAAAAAGTCATGCATTTGTTGTAGCTTGGAGTCTGTGGTTTGGTGTTATTTCTGTTGGGCTCACTGGTTCTGTTTGCATTTGAAGTAGGGATACCAGCCTCCCGGTGGAACCTGGGGAGCCCATAGAATTACAGCTCATCTCCAGACTGCAGAGATCAGTTCCCCTGCATCTTAACAAAGGATGGAGAAAGAGTGCTCTTTCCCTCTAAGGGACGATTACCAATAAGTAAAACTTATTTTACTTATTAACCAATAAGTAGAAATTTTGGAAGATAAGAGAGATGCTGGCCATTGATACTGCAAGGAGGTCCCTGTGGGTTTCTCTTTCCTTAAAGGCTTTTTGAAACTGGGCTTTGGAAGTGATCCTCTTTGGAAATTTTGAGAGATCAATTCCCGAGGGGTGAATTTCTCAGCCCCTGCTGAGTTGTTCTTTGCACAGCATAGGATGTGTTTGAGAGAGACTGGGGTATAGTTTATGCCTTTATGTAGCTCTAAATAGAAGACCTGGAGCTGACTCTGGCTCAGATCATGAGCTACTCTTTGCAAAATTCAGGCGTAAACTGAAGAAAACCGGGGAAGCCATTAGGCCATTCAGGTTTGACCTTGATTACATCCCTTATGAATATACAGTGGAGGTGAAGAATAGATTTAAAGGACTAGAGTTGATAGACAGAGTGCCTGAAGAACTATGGATGGAGGTTCATGACATTGTACAGAAGGCAGCAACCAGCACCATCCCAAAGAAAAAGAAATGCAAGAAAGCAAAGTGGCTGTCTAATGAGGTTTTACAAATAGCTGAGGAAAGAAGGAAAGTGAAAGGCAAAGGTGAAAAGGAAAGATTCACCCAACTGAATGCAGATTTCCAGAGAACAGCAAGGAGAGATAAGGAGGCCTTCCTGAAGGAATAATGCAAAGCAATAGAGGAAAATAATAGAATGGGAAGGACAAGAGATCTCTTCAAGAAAATTGGAGAAATCAAGGGAATGTTTTCTACAAAGGTGGCCATGATAAAGGACAAAAACGGTAGGGACCTAACAGAAGCAGAAGAGATCAGGAAGAGGTGGCAAGAATACACAGAAGATTTATACAAGAAGGATCTCAATGTCCTTGACAACCATGACAGTGAAATCGCTCATCTTGAGCCAGACATTCTGGAGTGTGAAGTCAAATGGGCCTTAAAAAGCATTACTAAAAACAAAGCGAGCGGAGATGATGGTATCCCAATTGAGCTTATCAAAGTCCTAAAAGATGATGCTGTTAAAGTGATGCACACATTATGTCAACAAATCTGGAAAACACAACAGTGGCCACAGGATTGGAAAGGATCAGTTTATATTCCAATCCCAAAGAAGGGTAATGCCAAGGAATGTTCAAACTATCATACCATTGCAAGGTCATGTTAAAGATCCTACAAGCTAGGCTTCAGCAGTATGTCGATTAGGAACTATCAGAAGTTTAAGCTGGGTTTCAGAGCGGTAGAGGAGCTAGAGATCAAATTGCCAAAATTCGCTGGATTATGGAGAAATTACGGGAGTATCAGAAAAACGTCTATTTCTGTTTCATTGACTATGCTAAAGCCTTTGATTGTGAGGATCACAACGAACTGTGGCAAGTCCTTAAAGAGATGGGAGTACCTGACCACCTCACATGTCTCCTGAGAAACCTGAATAAGGGTCAAGAAGCAACTGTCAGAACGGGATATTGAACAACTGATTGGTTTAGAATAGGAAAAGGAGTTCGATAAGGATGTATATTGTCACCCTGCTTATTTAATTTATATGCAGAGTACATCATGTGGAATGCTGGCCTGGATGAAGCACAAACCGGAATTAAGATTGTTGGGAAAAACATCAGCAACCTCAGATAGGCAGATGACACCACTCTAATGGCAGAAAGTGAGGAGGACCTAAAGAACCTTTTGTTGAGGGTGAAAGAGGAGAGCACAAAAGTAGACTTGAAACTCAGCATCAAAAAACTAAGATCATAGCATCCGGCCCCATCACACCTTGGCAAATAGAAGGGAAAGACATGGAAGTAGTGACAGACTTCACATTCCTGGGATCCAGCTGGTGACTGTAGCCATGAAATTAAACAACACTTGCTCCTTGGGAGGACAGCTATGGCAAACCTGGGCAGTATAATAAAAAGTAGAAACATCAGCCTGCCAACAAAAGTCTGTATAGTCAAAGCGATGGTATTCCCAGTAGTAATGTATGGCTGTGAGAGCTGGACCATAAGGAAGGCCAAGCGCAGAAGAATAGATGCTTTTGAGCTGTGGTGCTGGAGAAGAATCTTGAGAGTCCCTTGGACTGCAAAAAGATCAAATCAGTCAGTCCGAATGGAAATCAATCCAGACTGTTCCCTGGAAAGTCAGGTGCTGAAGCTGAAGCTCAAATACTCTGGCCACCAAATGAGAAGGGAGCACTCCCTGGAGAAGATCCTGATTCTGGGAAAGACAGAGGGCAAAAGAAAAAGGGGACGGCAAAAGATGAGATGGCTGGACAGCGTTACTGATGTAACTAACATGAATTTGAGCAGACTTCGGAGGATGGTGGAAGGCAGGAGGGCCTGGTGTGACTTTGTCCATGGGGTCACAAAGATTCAGACTCGACTGTGCGACTGAACAACAAAAATAGAAGTTCCATTTATGATGTCTCTTAAGTGCCTAGAACTTGCTTTGTTTCTGATAGTAGCTCATTCCTGTTAGCAGAAGTTCTGTTTAACTCTTTAAAGAATAATAGCATATGGACCATTTGGTAAATGAAACATTTCTACAGCAGGCAATGAAGCAAAAGTATGAGCCTTGGAGAATAAGCCTGGACACCTTCTCTAATTCTCTCTTCTGTCCTCCAAAGCAAATGGTCAGCTCAGGCTTAGAGAAAAATGCCCAACTGAGATGCTGTACAGAGCCTTCCCTCCCAACTTTGTTATTTCAAGAAGGTCTCCCATCCAAATACTTGTCAGAGTCGGCCCTGCTCAGCTTCCAAGATCTGACAAGATCAGGCTTGCCTGGGCTATCTAGGCCATGGAGCAAGTTCAAGTTTTGTGCTTTTCATTTGTCCCACAATTCATCTGTTTTTAAAAATGGTTATCGGGTGGGGGGCAGAAGTTAGCCTTGCCTAGGGTGACAGATAGTCTAGGGCCAGCTCTGCACCCAGAAACTGGCTCTCCCTCCTGCAGCGCTCTGGGGCAGATCTCCTCTAACCTTGATGGCTTTCCAGTCCTCTCAAGGGATTTGCCCTCAGACTGCAGGAGGGGACGGGGGAATAAGGTAGAGATTAGGCCAAGGCCTACCTAGATAGTCTCCTCCAGGGCTTTTTTTGAGCAGGAATGTACAGGAAAGCAGTTCTGGCTGGCTTGGCATCAGGGGGTGTGGCCTAATATGCAAATCAGTTCATGCTGGGCTTTTTCTACAAAAAAAGCCCTGGTCTCCTCCCATCCAATCCACAGACAGTTAAACCCACACAACAAGATGGTGTTTCCCCACAGTATAGGTTTATGGTTCAGCCACAAACTGAACTGCAAAAATGCGGTGCATGCTCATCCCTAATAAGCAAAGTCGAAGGCAGCAAGAGAAGAGGAAGATCCAATATGAGATAGATTGACTATCAAGGAAGCCATGGTCCTCAGTTTGCAAGAATGGCTGTTAATGAGAGGTCATTTAGGAGGCAGTTAATTCCATAGGGTCATCATAAATTGGAAGCAACCTGATGGCACTTAACACCTCCCCCCATACATAAGGGTGAGTAGCAACTTTAATGGTTCTTATGCAAATACAATGTAATAATGTGGCAAAAAAAAATCTTGATACCTTTGAAATCAGGTGGTTTTAGGCATTTCACTAAGCACTTTAATGTCATTGATTTCAATGGGATTTGGACATGACTATTTCACTGCCTGGGGCACTAATGTTTGAGAAACTATAGATCACAGGATAAGTAATCTTTTGAGCCCTACTAGCTGTGATCTCAGGGGTACTGATGTTTATATTGTGAGTGTTCCCAAAACAGTTTGATGACTGCGGTGTGGAATTATATGAGACAGTCTACATTTTCTTGTGATATAATTTATAGCAACAAAGCAGATATTACAGACATTGGTGCACTTTTCCAGTTACGTATCCTCAAGATGGTCCTTAAAAACTTGATAATAAAGAGCACATTGTGTTTCAGCCTGGGGAATTAAACATCCCTGAGGGTAAATGGGCCTCGCAAAAGGATTGTGAACAGATTTTCTGAATATTCTGGCGAGATGTCTGAGACGAGTTTATTGTATGAAAGTGGTTTATTTTATGAAAGAACCTTTAAGAGGTTTCTGGGCAACTTATGATCACAAAAAAGAAAACAATAACAAACAATTAAATAAACCATAAGAGACAACTATCACATATCTCCAAAAAGGCAGCATCAGGACAGACACATAATGGCTGGGTCCAGACCAGCAGCTTTGGGTGCATGGGAGGCATCTCAGATCTGGCTGGTTCAAAATGGTGTGGCCGAATCCCAATCAGACACTTCCACGCCAGTTGCCTGTTTCCATGTGGAAAGCACTTTGGCACGGTCAGGTGGTTGTTTTTCCATATGCACAAATGCACTTTGGGCAGTTTTTTTTTTTTAAAAAAGAATGCCGGTGAGTGTCTAGAGTGGACTGGCGGATTCACACCACCGATTCGCCTTGCTTGGGTGCTCACATGTTCAGATGCCCAGAAAGATGGATGGCATGAAGGATTTGATACCACTTTCTAAGTAGTAGCTTTTTGAGCCACCTCAGAGACACCAGAGGATGGGGTGAGTATGGGAGCAGGACGGGTGGCAGATGTGCATGTTTGGACTTGATTTTTTTTAACCGTCTGTGAGCCATCCCTGTGTTGGCTTAAAATGCCGGTCTGGACTCAGCCAATACGTATCAAATACGTATCAAACTAAAATAAAATCACCCTTGCCTGGCTCTTGAAGGCCAATACCTATGGTGCTTAGTCAACTTCCCTGATGGAAGGAATTCCATATTTTTGTGGTATTAAGGCTGTGCAAACGGCACTGGCTGCCAGTTACATACCGGGTTCGCTACAAAGTGCTGGTCATTACCTTTAAAGCCCTATATGGTCGAGGACCTGCCTACCTGAGGGACCGTCTCTCCCCATATGAGCCCCAAAGAGCACTGAGGTCAGCAGGGAAGAACAAGCTGACTATCCCTGGGCCAAAGGAGGCGAAATTGCAGAACACCCGCGCACAGGCTTTCTCCGTTGCAGCTCCGTGCCTGTGGAACCAGCTCCCGGAAGAGGTGAGGGCTCTGCGGAGTCTAGACCAATTCCGCAGAGCCTGCAAGACCATCCTCTTTAGGCAGGCCTTCGCAGGCTGCTGACAAAAGATGGCCGAACTGATGACCCACCAAAGTGACTCTATTTAGTGATCTTGCCATTATGTAATAGACAGAATAGCGCCAGGAACATCATTGTTGCTGTTAAATTATGTAAATTGGAATGCTTTTTAAGATACTGTCGATCTTAAACTATTGTATAACTTTTAATGTTGTTTTAAAACTAATGTATAATTTTTATCTGAATATGTTGTTAGCCGCCCTGAGCCTGCCTAGGCGGGGAGGGTGGGATATAAATAAAAATTTATTATTATATTATTATTATTATTATTACTGCTGAGAAGACAGGAGGCTGAAGTTGGTTCCTTATTCATTCCTTATTCATGAATTCAAACAAAAATACTGAGGAGAGTTTGAAAGCTCTCAACCCCCCAAAAAGGTCTGGACCACCATATATCAAACATCCTTGAGAAGATTTCAGGTTTTCACGGCTCAATGCACAGCAGCCAAGAAGGTCAGAGCGCCTGCTCCGGCTGCAACGCCACTGAGGATGTTCTCCGCAGCTGAGAACGAAACGTCTGGAAGAAAAACTTTCTCCAGTAGAACACGGCACTTGAGCCCGAAAGATTCTACAAACCCTAATCCCTGAGAACGCCCTGTTGATAGAGCACAGCTTATGAGGAAGTTACAGGTCTGCCAGTTCTGGGTTGGAAAATTCATGGAGATTTGGGGGTGGAATCTGGGGAGGCAACTCAGCAGAATTCACCCTCTGAAAGTGCCATTTCCTCCAGGGCATTTCATCCTCTGTAGTATGGAGATCAGTTGCAATCCTGGGAGGGCTCCAGGACCCATCTGGGGTTTGGCAATTTTAGGAAAATCTTAATGTCCAAGTAAGAGCCAGTTTGGTGTAGTGGTTAAGTGTGCGGACTCTTATCTGGGAGAACCGGGTTTGATTCCCCACTCCTCCACTTGCACCTGCTAGCATGGCCTTGGGTCAGCCATAGCTCTGGCAGAGGTTGTCCTTGAAAGGGCAGCTGCTGGGAGAGCCCTCTCCAGCCCCACCCACCTCACAGGGTGTCTGTTGTGGGGGAGGAAGGTAAAGGAGATTGTGAGCCGCTCTGAGACTCTTCGGAGTGGAGGGCGGGATATAAATCCAATATCTTCATTTACCTCACAGGGTGTCTGTTGTGGGGGAGGAAGGTAAAGGAGATTGTGAGCCACTCTGAGACTCTTCGGAGTGGAGGGCGGGATATAAATCCAATATCTTCATCTACCTCACAGGGTGTCTATTGTGGGGGAGGAAGGTAAAGGAGATTGTGAGCCCCTCTGAGACTCTTCGGAGTGGAGGGCGGGATATAAATCCAATATCTTCATCTTCTTCTTCTTCTAAGCTTATATATATGAAGGTAATTCTTAATATACCTCAGAACCATGTATGCAACACAAAAACATGGAGAGCTTGACTAGTGAGGGTATTTTTACTCAGAATATTTTCATTAAAAAATCAACAGAGTTTTTTTTTATTTTTTTGGCGAAATGAAATTTCAAGCAAAAGTTAAGTTTGTTAAATGTGAAGGAAGGTATCTGTCTGACTTGACTTGAGAGCCTGATTGTGCCCTGCCAGGTTCCTGAAACCTTTCCCCATTACTGTGGCTTCCATTATAATGGCTACTACTAAGAGTCACTGCTTCTATTGCCACGTGCAAGTTGTACATCAATAATTTATTGCATGTGTTATACAAGTCATCAATTTCTAGTTTGTAATCCAGTTTTATTGCTGTATGTAATATACTGTTTTCTTGCATTTTTTAAAAAAAGTGTAATCAGCCTTGAGCCTCAGTGAGAAAGGTGGGCCATACAAGAAATAAACAAATAGTCTGAAAAAAAGACAGGTGCAAACCAGATGGCTGCACAGTGGCATGCAATGAAGGTAGCCTGCCATGGAAGCATCAATAAAACCAATTCCGGCACTTTATTGAACAATATCTGTGCAGACCTCCTGGGTATCATTTGCCTACTGGATTTAAATTAGTAAAGCATGTGTACAGTTGCTTCCATTCTCATTTAAGGAAGCCATCTCTGGTACATTCATAGCGTCAGTGAAGAGCAGCCAGGCCAAAACTGAAGTCTGGTAGCAAAATGTGATAAGAAGATGCTTTTGGGCTATAATTTTGCAGCCTGCGCAGATAATGACATTCAGTTCACAAACTGTTAAATTTTACTGAGACCATTTTTCTTCAAAATGTTCTTGTGGTCTGGTCCTTGTCTAAATGATATCTTCTCTTATGATTTTAAAAAAAACCCATTAGCAGGTTTTTTTTTACTTACAGTAAATGGGTTTTTAATAATAAAGTCTTGCTTGCTGTACCCTCATACAATAAGGACACAGTTGTGAACATGATATGGCAAACTAGTAAGTTCTGTGTGTTTTAACAGTTGTGATATCTGACATATTTTTACTTTTTGAAGTAAAAAATATTTGAGTATTTCAGTGTATCTTGCTAGTTCTTTAGCTTGTACCAGGTGGGTTTATTTTAATGTGGAACTATTTTTACTTATACAGCACCATCAGCATACATAGTACTTTCCACAGGCAAAAAAAGAGACCAGTTTGTGTACTGAGGAGTTTCCAATCTAAAAAGCATAACCTCATGTCTGTGACTCCTATGCAATGCATTATAAGAAAAGGAAATAAGTGCCTTTGAATGGCAAGATTTGGCTCTTCCAGGCTTAGGATGGTCATAGGGATGTGATTCAGCTCTGAGGAGGACAATGAAAATGAGTCATGATCCAGAGCAAAGGTAAGGGAACCCTTGTGATGGGATTTAACTCCCAGATATCACAAAATGAGCATCAGATTCTCAAAACTGTAGCATAATTTGGGGTTTCTTTTTGTTAAAATGAGTTAAGTATCAAAGAAAAATGAGGACTTGAAGCATAATTGTTCAAGGAGATGGAAGACTGGAGCCACATTCCTAGTCTTCTAAGTGGAATTTTCAAGAAAAGCAGATTCAGGCTATGTATTCCTCACATAAGCACAAAAGCCTTTTCCTTCTTTCACGATCTTCTCTGGAAATTAAAGACTCCATTAAGGGAAGGTCCCAGCCAGTGGTAGGTTATTGTAACCAAGGGTGTTGAAAAGTGCTTTTGATTGTCCTTCCTCCCACATCTGTAATAGATTTTCATCCTTCCAGCCCACCTTTCTATCAAGTACCGAGTTCTAATGCCTTAGGAAGTGCTGTGCGATTCAGCAAGCAAGCGCACACACTTAGCAGCCCACAGTTTTCCTGTGCTGCAGAGCATTTTGAAATTGACACAGGTTAAGGCAGCAAGATTCCCACACATCCATTATATTGAATTCTTCAGCTTGTACTGCTTATTCAGCTGTACAGCTGCTAAAAGGAAGCAGCAGCCTTTCTCATTCTGCATTCTTTAATAGTATCTTATTGGAAATTATCCATTGCACTGTAGAGCAGTTCTATAGCATAAAAGGAATTCAGACAATGATAAATAAGAAAAAAAAACCCTGTTTAATGTTAAAGGAATTATCAAATGACTTCTAATCTGAACACTAGATCTCTGCCTTATTGATATCCATCCAAAATATTTTTCTTTCTTCCCATATAGTTGACTGGTTTTAACTTCTAAAATGTAAAAAGTACATGCCAATGACTACTTAATTTGCCACAATATACATCTATGAATTCCCAGGGTTGGTTGCATTGCCTGCGTGAATGGACCCTTCCCATGATTAAGAAAATGTTGGCAAGTAATAGGTGAACCAGCCCTAATTGTGCAGCAGCCATAAAAATAGCTATTTCTCACTAGGGCGAACACTAGCCCTGTGGCCTTTATCTGTCTCATGCTTCTTAAGAAGCAGGAAAGGAGGGGGGAAAAGTCTATTCCAGAATGTTCCATTTTTTTCCCTTTACGCAGAAGTAGTAGATAAGGGTCACTGGCCCAAAGAGTCCGTGTCACTCATTTTCTTATCTGTATTTATCTGAGTGCTAGAGCTGTCTGTTATACCAGCCTGTAGTTTTATTAGCTTCTAGCAGATAGCTGATGATGTCGGTCTGCCTCAGGAGAAGAATGGTCACTGAACAGTACAGCTAACTTATCAGGGGAGGCACAGGCAGGTTACGGTTTCTGAGATGCAGCTAAATCAAATATAAATTTCCTAGGAAGCGCAGTTGAAAAACAGTTTGGATGGAACCACAAATGATACCACTGACGTTACAGATAACAATAGGGTCTCAGCCCACAAACTGTAGTTGTTTGTCTTGCGAACTTAAAACTTTAAACTTTATAAGAAGTGATGGAAAACAACACAGACTCATAGCTAAGACTATTAACATGAATTTTGATTGGAGGACTTTGTGACTCAGCATACAAGCATTTGCTATTCAAATACATTTCGGCTCCAATAGCTAGAACTTGGTCAGCAATTTACCTTAGTACCCTTAAGACCTTGCTAATGAGGAAGAACTCAGTCCCTCACCCCTTTGCTTCCTACTGCTGTAATGCTATGGCCAGCATTTATTTTATCTATTTAATTGATCTCAATGCTGCCTTTCCGCAGAGTCCACTCAAGCACCCTATAAAGTAAATATAATACAGTGGGTCCCACACAACGAAGAGGCGAGGTGGTAGTGAACACAGCTCTTTCATTAGTACAGCATAATATAGGACTGCACTCAAAGACTGAAGATTGGGCCAACAGGGCTAACTATATATACACACAAGGTTCCCATGCTATCATGCTTTGGACCATTCAAACCAGCAGGGGCCCATGATTGGAGCAGGACAGCTGGGATTTGAATCCTGCTGCCCGTTGTTCCCAAGACCGCAAGGTCAGTCTTCCAGGCTCCAATGAGTCAGGCAAGAACTCCATATATTGAACACAATTCTGAACACATATATAACAGTAAGACACAATAGGCACATAAACATCAGCATTAAAAACCCAGCATGAACATAATACTGCCTAAAATGTACAGCAGAGATTGGAGACTCACCTAATCTGGTGGGCTCTTGCTGGCAATGTAGCGACATTACTGCCACCACTGAAAAAGCCCTGTTCCTGCTCACCATCCATCTCACTTCTGAAAGTGATGGCATAGCGAGCAGTGCTTGTTAGGATGATCACAGCTGGTGGGCTGGACAGTATGAGAAGAGGTGTTTTTTTCAAATACTTTGGTGCCAAGTAATTTAGGGCCCACTTAATCTGCACCAACAGCTACGGAGCAGTACCTGGCCCAAGATAATTCAGTAAATTACACAGTGGGATGAGTATTTCAACCTGGATCTCCCATGTCATAATTCAGCACTCTCAACATTACATCACACTGGTTCTTCTATAAATTCAATGTCAGTTTAGAGCATAAAACTTCAAAAAGCAGCATTTTTTGTTGTTGTCAATTTAACCACCGCCAAATCAAATAAATGTGACAGAATAGGGGATACTATCCTGAAACATCCACAGACATTGTTACACTGTTGTATTAGGTTTGTGGAGACCCAGGTTCAAAGCCTTACATACCATGAAATTTACCAAAAGTGATCTTGGGCCAGTCAATCTCTTTTACAGCCTAATCTATGTCATAGGTTTTTTGTGAGGATAAAATGGAGGGGAATAGAACTATATAAACCACTTTGTGTCCCCACTAGATAAAAGTGGGGTATAAATTTATTTCATTTATTTTCATTTATAGTCTGCCTTTTTTCACTGTGAAATAAATAAATACATATTGATGTGAGGGCAAAATTAAAGAGGGGAATATCCGGTATGTTGTCCTGAACTTTTTTTGGAGGAAGGATGGGTAATATTCACAATTGGAATATTAGGATTGAGGGGCACAATTTATTTAAAAGGGACAAATAGGGAAGGGTAAAGGCGTAGCATTATATTATAATGCCCCTGTATAAATTGATGGTGCGGTCTCATTTGGAGTACTGTGTGCAGTTCTGGTCGCCGCACCTCAAAAAGGATATTATAGCATTGGAGAAAGTCCAGAGAAGGGCAACTAGAATGATTAAAGGGCTGGAGCACTTTCCCTATGAAGAAAGGTTGAAACGCTTGGGACTCTTTAGCTTGGAGAAACGTCGACTGCGGGGTGACATGATAGAGGTTTACAAGATAATGCATGGGATGGAGAAAGAAGAGAAAGAAGTACTTTTCTCCCTTTCTCACAATACAAGAACTCGTGGGCATTCGATGAAATTGCTGAGCAGACAGGTTAAAACGGATAAAAGGAAGTACTTCTTCACCCAAAGGGTGATTAACATGTGGAATTCACTGCCACAGGAGGTGGTGGCGGCCACAAGTATAGCCGCCTTCAAGAGGGGTTTAGATAAAAACATGGAGCACGGGTCCATCAGTGGCTATTATCACTGGGCTATTAGCCACAGTGTGTGTGTATATATAAAAAATTTTGCCACTGTGTGACACAGAGTGTTGGACTGGATGGGCCGTTGGCCTGATCCAACATGGCTTCTCTTATGTTCTTATATGTGAAGGAGGTATATACTTCTGAGGAAATTCGTGAATCTGAGCATGGCAATTCAGTTGAGAGTCTCTGGGTAAAAAGGAGTAAGAAATAACATTGATATTATGATGCAGTCTGCGATAGATCACCAAGCCAGGCAGAGGGACTTAGATGAGATACTCTATCTTACAACAGATTGCAAAGTTTTCAAAGAGAAGGGACACAGTGGTCATGGGAGATTTCAATTACCCAGACATCTGTTGGAAGTCCAACTCTGCTAAAAATGAAAGGTTAAATAAATTCCTGACTTGCCTTGTTGACAACTTCATTTCCCAGAAAGTGGACAAGGAAACAAGGGGATCTGCTACCTTGGACTTGATTCTCTCCAACAGGGAAGAACTCGTTGATGAAGTGAAAGTAGTGGGCATCCTGGGTAGTACTGAGCATGTGATTCTGGAATTTATAGTCTTGAGGAGCGGAAAAGCTGTACATAGTCAGACGTATAGGTTGGACTTCAGGAAAGCAAATTTTTGACAAACTTAGAGTGATACTGGGTAAAATCTCATGGTCAGAAATATTTAATGAGAAGGGAGTTCAAGAGGGGTGGGAATTCCTTAAAAGTGAAATATTGAAGGCACAATCACAAATGATTCCTATGCGAAGGAAAAATGGGAGGAGCCTAAAAAGTCAATGTGGCTCCATAAAAAACTCTCTAAAGAATTGAGAAATAAAAAAAAGACTAATTTAGGAAATGGAAGGAGGGTTTATAACCAAGGATGAATATAAACAAATAATCAGTGCTTGTAAAGAAAGGAAAGCTAAAGCTCAGTATGAGCTTAGGCTAGCGAGAGATGCTAAAAACAACAAAAATGGTTCTTTTCTTATGTACAAAGTAAGGAAAAAAGCAAGGACATAATAGGCCCATTGTGGGGACAGGAAAGTGAAATTGTAACAGGTGAGGACTGGTGCTTGCACAGGGGACCTTTCCTTTCCAACACAATACTGGCATATAACAGCAATGTAAGGGCCATTTCTGATACTAGAAATCTCTTGTGTAGATTTGCTGACAGGTTAATTCCATGATGGAAACTGTAACACTGAAAGGATTTATACACATAACTGACAAAGAGTTTTTAAAAATATTATTATTATAGGAATGCTCAGAGACACACTCATAGAAATGTAATGCTTGAAGCAGACATGCTTTTGTACTGTAGTATTGTTTCCTGCCTATCACCTCCTCCTTTCTCTCACTGTTTTTCTTCCACCCTAATTCCTTCCATACTCCCACAAATGCTGCCTTTCCCATTTTATTTTACCTCATGTCACACAAACAATGGTGGAGCACTTTTTTTACCCTTAAAGCTCACAGCACCACCTATTGCAGCAGCAGGGGCAAAACAAGATGGTTTTTTTTGGAAGTGGGAGCGAAGACAGCCCATAATGGAAATTCTTAGGAATTAATGATTAACAAAATAAATAAACAAATACCAGAGTTAATATTCAGACACCAGAGATAATATCCTGCATGAATTCCCAACCCTGTGCCAGTTTGGCCCTTTGCTTCTCATCTCCTCAGAAAATATGCAGTAATGAAAATGCTAGTGCTTTTTAAAGTCAACACTGGAATTTGAAGCCCCTACTTATTATTTAATTAGTATTCTACATAAAGCTGGGGTTCTCATTTCACATTGTCCTTGAAATTAAAAGAAGATGAGTATTAGACAACTTGCTTCCTCCTTTATATCCAAGATCACTGAAGGGATGCATCTGTGAGAAAAAGACCCCTAGTTTCAGTGATATACGGATGTCATAATCGCCCGTTTGGTTGCCAGGGTGCCTGGAGAATCAACTCACACACATCTGCCAGAGAAACGTGGGTTTTGTCTACCAGAATGTAAGAGACTTATGTGAGCACTAACAGCCACAGCATTGCAGCAGCACTCTGCATCTCTGGAGGAGTGCTAGCCAGGAGGACAGATGGGTTTTCAGCCTCTCTGTGCACGCACCATCTCGGCCGTTGCAGTGGAAGAAGTTGCGCCACCAGGAACCGTCCGGGCAAGCGGCTTCCAGCCTTGACCATGCGCCAAGAGGTTGCACAGATGTGACACAGCCTTTTGATATTCAGTTAGCTGTCTCCGAACACAGCTTAGGTGCCACCCTAATTCAGCAGCAGGCAGGGACTCAACGGGTGATAAGCTTATGCTTCACAGAATCTTTCTACTGTAGAAAAAAAGTTTTCCCCTTGTGAGAAAGTTTGTCTAGCGCTCGTATGGAGCCTTACTCACTGGGAATTTATAATAGGTGGAGCCAGAGTTGTAGTGCAGACCACACATTCACCTCTTAAATACATCTTGTCAGGAAAAGTAAAAGATGGGCAGGTTTCCAACAAACGCATCGCCCAGTGGACATTGGCATTGACTAACTGCGGAGTAGACTTCCAGAAGGAACAAAAAGAGCCCCTCTCTCCGTACGGCCTTGTAGTAACTGGGGAAGAGCACGAGTGTCTGCTGCCCGTTGCGCAACATGCACCTTGGCCAGCAAAAGAGGGAATGTCCCTAGCAGAAGCCAAACAAAAGGGATTTGTGTGTTGGTTCTGTGATGGGTCTTCATTCCACGTTGACGGCTCTGCTTGAACCAGCTATGGAGCCATCAGAGTACAGGATTCTTTTGTCCTTAAAGGGACAGTCCGCCCTCATTCTAGTCAAGCCGCAGAAGTGGAAGCAGTACTAGCTATCCTCAATTTTGAACCCCTAGATGTTCCACTGGCAATCTTTACTGACTCTCACTGGGCGGTGAGAGCAGTAACAGTTTGGCTTCCAATCTGGAAACAGCAAGAGTGGAAAAACAGTGAAGGGAAACCAGTAGCACACATTCAGAAATGGCTCCAAGTAGCGGACAAGGTGGAAGCTAGGACCAGCCCTACTCATGTTACACATGTAAAGGGACATCAGAGGAACAACACTGAAGTCAGCTTCTGGAACAATCGGGTAGACACTATCGCTAAGGTTGCCACCTTTGCGGATACAAACCCTTTCCGCTCTCCTCCGGTTTTTCCTCTGCACCCAGACACAACCAGATTGCAGAGCAAAAAGCGGGAGATCTTAATGGCAGAGCTCCAGAAAGATGACCCAGAAATAGTCCAGCTAGCCCAAACCCAGAAGGACAACACAGGCAAATATAGGATAAAGCAGCATGATGGGATTTACTGGGCAGTTGATAATAAAGGGGAACAACACTGGATTGTGCCAATTCAGGTCAGAGGTGACTTAATCAAGTTTGTGCACGAACAAGGACACAGAGGGAAGGATCTAACTCTGGAACGGGTGCGAGAAACGGTGGTGACCAGGCATGCGCCAAGAGGTTGCACAATGGGTAAATAATTGTCTAGCATGCGCCATGGTGAATGCTGATTCCTCTGGCCCCAAAGCTCCTATTCATCATCATAGGATAGAAGGACCCTGGGCATGTATACAAATCGATTTTATTGGCCCCCTCTCTCGTACTGCTAGAGGAAATAAGTACTGTCTTACCATAATTGACCCGTTCAGTAAATGGGTAGAAGCCTTTCCATGGAAATATAATTCAGCAGCTACCGCGGATAAGATTCTGTTCAATCACATATGGACTCGCTGGGGGATCCCCCAAATTATGGACTCTGATTTAGGCTCACACTTCATTGGGGAAGTGACCAAAGAACTCTGTAAAGCCCTTGGAGTAAAGCAGCGATTTCATATTGCTGGGCACCCGCAAGCATCAGGTGCCATTGAACGGACTAATAGAACCATTAAGGAAGCCCTACGCAAAGTAGTTAAATCCTCGGGCAGGGATTGGGATGAAAGGCTCCCAATTATCCTCATGGTTATTAGGGGAACTACTGCCGTTCATGGCCACACGCCTCACATGGTCATGACAGCATTCTGGCTTAAAACACAACTTCCATCTGACCTGGTGCCAGTGGTAGTGAACGATGCATGGGTACAATCCTTAATTGCCGAATCACAACATCCATATGGAAGTAGCCACACAGCTAGGAAAGGCACAGCTCAGCATGGACCAGAGGTTGGGCTGGGTTAAAAATCCTTGCTTGTGGGATACCGGGCAACTGGTACTGTACAGGAAATTCTCACAAGACGAGCATTCCTTAGAGGCTAAGTGGCAGGGCCCAGTCCCAATCACGCAACGAATTAGCCCTGCTATATACCAAGTGGCAATTACCAGGAAGAACAGAGAAACTTGGCACAAATATTTCCATTGTTCACAGCTAAAAGAATGGAAAGGGAAAATGCCCAAAGATACAGCCCAGCTTCAGCAGCCAGAAACGGTACAACCACCTGAGCGGGTAGAAATCCAACAAATCTCAGTCATGCCTTGCCAAGATTTGGTGAATTTCTCAATAGGAGAGACATTCATGACCCTAGATGCAACCTGAAGAATTTAGTGATAAGAGATTTTTATATATATATATTCACAGAAATCTAGGGTGTGTGTGATAAAAACAAACAGGAAAACACTACCCTAGAACTTACTCTCAATTTTTCTTATTTTTATTTTTAACCCATCCCTGTCTTCTTTTTCCCTCTTTTATCTCTAGAATCATAATGACCAAATGGTGGTCAACAGCGTAGTTTTTGTCATTTTATTCCCAGGTACACACTATGGGGAATTATATCAAAAGAGAGATCAAGAAGGGAGAGGTGAGATTGGTATGGTGGTCATTATATTTCTGGTCACAGACTCACAAAGTTGTTTAACAAACAAAACGGTGGTCCCCTTCTCTGATTGGAGATGTAAAAATGGTCTGAACCATCAAGAAATCATGTTGTGTAAAGTTATTAAGTCCAATTACTATAAAAATGTTACTCTACTTCCTACAAGTAGTCACGATTTCCATAGTTGTGATGAAAAACAAACAGTCAAGAGACTTTTTTTGAACTGCTAATTTGGAGTGTGCTTACATTAACAATAATGGATAGTAAAGCAGGGGCCATTCCCAAAGAACCGGCCAAGAAAAAAGAAATTAAAGAAGGGAAACCATCTTATTCACCTGGTCGCCAACCAGGCCCAGGGAAATTTACACATATGCAAGGTGACTTGAAAGATTGGCAAACTACTTTAATGACTACTATAACATGGATGGCAAGTAAAATAGACAAGATAGATGAAAAGATAGAGATTAAACAAGAACTCAAGGAAAATAGTAGACAGACAGCAGAAACCAACAAGGCCTTAAAAGCACTAGAAGGTCAGGTAACAGAGAATATTCAAAAAGTGGAACAGTTGGGAAAAGAACAGACCTTACAAGATTCTAGACTTCTACAATTGGAAGTAGACAAAGCGACCTACATGTTTCAAAACATACCAGAACAGAAAAATGAAGATTTACAGAAAATACTAAGTGAAGCCTTGGCTGAAATTCAAAACGTACCAGAAATTTCAAAACATACCAGAACAGAAAAATGAAGATTTACAGAAAATACTAAGTGAAGCCTTGGCTGAAATTCTACAGGTGACTCCTCAGAGGATGAGTTTGACCAAGTTAGAAGGGTGCCATTGAGCAACACAAGACGAAACAAACTACCTAGTGAAGTTCATTTGAGGCTAGCAAGAAAAAAGAGTAAAGATGACATCCTGAAACAAGCAAGAGACAGACCCATGGTGATAGCTGGAAATATGGTAAAAATTTTAAGAGAGGTTCCTTGGCCAGTGAGACAAAAAAGGAGAGAATATCGAGCAAGATCCAAACCAAACACGGAGATATCATACAAGACTACAATTTTAAAAGATAAGAAAGATAGTGATAAACAAAACCTATAATGGCCTCAATTGTTTCAATTAATGTAAATGGACTTAATTCTCCTGCTAAAAGGAGAAAAACATTTAGATATTTGGTAAAAATGGAAATGGACATAATTTGCTTACAGGAAACTCATATCCTAACTAAAGATCAAAATTTTTTGAAGAACAAAAAACTTGGCAATCTATTTACAGCTATGGACTTACATAAAAAGAAAAGGGGAGTGGCAATTTATATTAAAGATAAATTTAACCCACAACTGCAATTTGCTTCTGAAGATGGTAGAATTTTACTAGTGGAAATTACACTGGACAATAAGAAAATACTACTTGCAAATATCTATGCTCCAAATGACAATCAAGAGAATTTTTTTCAAGATTTGCGTCTTAAATTATCAAACTTGGAGTATGTGGATTATTGTCTAATAGGAGATTTGGATAAGATAGTTGGATAAGAAAACACATAAACAGATTAAAACTAAAAGTTTTCAGCTTCCTACAAGCTTCTGGAAATTAGCGGAAGAAATGGAGTTGGTGGGCGTTTGGAGAACAAGATACCCAAATTCTAGAGATTTTACTTACTACTCTCCTAATCACCAAACCTTGTCTAGAATCGATATGTGTTGGCTCTCTACAAGCTTGATTAAAGACCTACTGGACACAGAGATTCAAACAAGAGTTATATCAGATCACAGTCCTGTAATGATAAAACTAAAAGGTGCATGGATAAGAAGACCATGGAAGTTAAATACAGCAATTATGAAAGACAAAGACTTCCTTAAAGAAACTAAACTAGAAATGGAATCTTTTTAAAAACTAAATATAACACAAGAAGTAAAGATGCAAACAGTGTGGGACATTGCAAAAGCTTTATACAGGGGCCTTGCAATTAGATACTGCATTAAAAAGAAGAAAGAAAGAGCTGAAAGTCATCAAAATTTAATGTCACAAATGGGAGAAGCTGAGAAGAATCTTAAAAAGCATCCAACAAAGTATGAATTTCAAAAAAAGGTGAGAGAAATGCAGCACAAAATGAATTTAATTCTTATGGAAGAAGTGGAGATTAAATTAAGATATGCTAAACAAAACTTTTTTGAGCATGCCAATAAACCTGGAAGGTGGTTGGCCTATAGGACAAGAAGGCTAAAAGAATAATTACAACATTGAGAGATGAGAACAATAAAGAGAAATCTCAAAAACAAGAAATATGACAAATTGTAGAACAATTTTATAAAAAATTATATGAAGGCAAGCAAGTTGATAAAACAGAAGAATATGTTAAACAAAATAACCTTAAAAAATTTACAGAAGAACAACAAAATTTTTTGAATGAACCTATAACAATAAGGGAGCTTGGAGAGGCATTAACTGTCCAAAAGAATGGCAAGTCACCAAGACCAGATGGATTACCAGCAGAGTTTTATAAAACCTATGAAGAATCACTACTTTTACTATTTAAACACCTTATTGAAAAGATACAGGAAGAAGGTCAAATTCCAAACTCATGGCAAGAAGCTACGATATCTTTGATTCCGAAAGAAGATAATGATTTGAAAGATATTAAAAATTATCACCCAATTTCCCTTTTAAATGTGGATTATAAAATTTTTGCTGCAATACTGGTGCAATATTTGAAGAAAGTTTTGAAATCTACAATACATTATGACCAAGCAGGATTTCTGCCTAAAAGATACTTGAAAGACAATGTTAGAACAGTTTGTGACATTTTAGAATATTATGAAGGCCATCCAGAGAAACAATTGGCTTTAATTTGCCTAGATGCTGAGAAGGCATTCGACAATCTTTGTTGGCAGTTCATGTTACAGCAATTGAAAAGTATGGAATGTGGGGACAACTTTTTGAAAACAGTAGAAGCAATGTACTCCCTACAAAAGGCTAGGGTGACAGTGAATGGTGAATTAACAGAAACAATTAATATACAAACAGGTACAAGACAAGGTTGCCCATTGTCACCTCTACTTTTCATTTTATCATTAGAGGTATTGGACAATCAAATAAGAGAAGATACAAGTATAAAGGGAGCTGTGATAAAAAATGAACAATTCAAACTTGGAGCCTTTGCTGACGACCTAGTTTTTATACTAGAGCAACCAACGGACTCTATAGACTGTCTCATAAACAAGATTAAACAATTTGGTTGTTGGGCAGGATTAAAGATTAATTATTATAAAACAAAATTTCTGACCAAAAACATGACAGCAGAACAAATTCAGGCTTTTCAGCAAAAATCAGGATTTCTTCATGAAAAAAGAATCAAATATTTAGGTGTGCTGATCTCAAATAGATGTAGCAATCTAAAAGCAGACAACTATGATAAACTACTCAAAGAAATTCAAAAAGACCGGAAAAAATGACATGATCTGAATCTATGCTTAATGGGAATAATAGCTTTGATAAAAATGAATGTCTTACCAAGACTATTATTTTTCTTTCAAACTATTCCAATATTTCTAAACAGTGGATTTTTTCAAGAGTTAAACAAGATGGTTGTTAAATATGTGTGGCAAGACAAAAAATCCAGAATTAAATTAAAGACCTTGCAGGATTCCAAACTAAGAGCAGGTATCGGTCTCCCAGACTGGCAATTGTACTACAAAGCGTCTGTACTGGTGTGGATAAGAGATTGGATGTTGTTGAAAGATAAGAGACAATTGTTATTAGAAAGACACGATTTGACTATGGGATGGCATGCTTATTTGTGGTATCAAAGACTTGAAGGCCACTCTTACTTTAAGGATCATTGGTTTCGGCAATCTCTATATCATACCTGGTTAAAGTCTAAAATTTACTCAAAAGTTCCAAGATGGGTTTCACCAGTAGAAGCATTTACTCACCCAAATCTTTTAAAAGCAGGTATGAGGATTTGTTGGGAAAAGAAAATCAACTGAAAACTACAGAAGAACTAGAAAGCATGGATATTAAAATGAACTGGTGGATGAGAATGCAAGTTGAATCTAGATATGTCAAAGACAAGGTGATAGGCTGTACTAGTGAACAATACTTATTTGATAAAATTATTTTGGGACCACAAGAAAAGTTAATTTCTAAACTGTATGCATCTCTACTCCAAATGAAGACACAAGATGACGTTTTAAAGGATTGTATGGTCCAATGGGCGAAAAACTTTGGTTATAACATTACACTAGAACAGTGGGAAAGATTGTGGAAACTCAATGTTAAACTAACTAGGTCAATGACTTTCAAAGAAAATCTCCATAAAATGTTTTATAGATGGTACTCGACTCCACAGAAACTGTGCAAGATTTATACTAACATGTCTAATATATGTTGGAAGTGCACCAAACAAATTGGTACTTTTTACCATATGTGGTGGACGTGTGAGATGGTGAAAGGCTATTGGACAATGGTACATGAGCTGCCATAAGCTGTTTAAGGTAGTTACAAACCATAGTGGTAAAGGCGGCGCAGCGGGTAAAGAGCTTGGGTGTTTTACTGGAGCCTTCATTATCAATGGAGGCCCAGATAACAGCCACTGCCAAGTCAGCATTTTTTCATCTGAAGCGGGCGAGGCAGTTGGCCCCTTTCCTAGAGCGCCGGGACCTAGCAACGGTGATCCATGCGACGGTCACCTCAAGATTGGACTACTGTAACGCCCTCTACACGCCCTCTCTGTGCCGGACCCGGAGATTGCAGCTAGTGCAGAACGCGGCGACCAGGCTGCTGCTTGGCCTCCCAAGATGGGAGCATATACGGCCGGGGCTACGCGAACTGCACTGGCTGCCGATTGTATACCGGGTCCAGTACAAAATGCTGGTGATTACCTTTAAAGCCCTATATGGCCGAGGACCGACCTACCTGAGGGACCGTCTCTCCCCGTATGAGCCCCAGAGAGCACTGAGGTCAGTAGGTAAAAACAGATTGACCACCCCTGGGCCAAAAGAAGTTAAACTTCGGACTACCTATGCACGGGCCTTCTCTACCGCGGCCCCTTCCTTGTGGAATCAACTCCCAGAGGAGGTGCGGGCCCTGCGGAACCTTGATCAGTTCCGCAGGGCCTGCAAGACCACCCTTTTCAAACAGGCATTCATGAACGGCTGACCAAGTCCACAAAGAAACATCAAAATGGTCCAGTCTGGAGATCCGCCATCATTACACAAACTGACAGGCATAGCGTCGATTAATAACGGTACTGTCAGATTTAACTTAATGTTTTTAGACTTAGTAACTGTTTTAACTAATGTATTAATCGGGTTGGGGTTAATTTAATGTTTTGTTAAATGTATTGTTATTTTGCTGTTGTTAGCCGCCCTGAGCCTGCTTGGCGGGGGAGGGCGGGATATAAATAAAATTTTACTTTACTTTACTTACTTTACTTAGTGTCAGGTGCAGAGACTGCACTTTGGGGTGTAGAATGGAACCCACAAGCAGGAGATCATGTTCTGGAGGTAGATTTCTGTCAGTTCCCTTCAACTATAAGGTCAGGAATAACACATTGTGGCCAGTAGGGGGCAAGAAGAACGCAGGCCTTCAATCTGGCCACTACCTTGTATAAGATTTCAAAAGGAGGAAACCAAATTTTGCATTGGTCCTGGAGTGGACAAGGTCCACATCTGGCAACTTCTACTCTCTGAACATGGGGTGAAGGTAGTGGTCAGCAATAGCCCACCCTTGGTTCATATCTGTGCTTATAATGTCTGTCATGGTGTTGTCTTGCCCTGCAATGTGAATGACACTTATTTATACCCTGTGCTCTATTGCCCATTGCCAGACAAGGGATGCTTCCCTGTACAGATGAATGGAACCTATGCCTCCCAGCTTGGTTATATAGAATTTGTCTGTTGTGTTGTCTTTGCTAGGAGAATGTAACATCCATCCAAGAATGCTGTAAGAGAAGTAAGAGCATGTCTAATACTCTTAGTTCCAATAAATTGATGTGAAGGTTAGTTTTGAAGGTCACACCAGGACCCAACCCCCTGTATTTTGTAGATATCACAGTGTGCCCCACAACCCATCAGGGAGGCATCTGTAAATACTTGTATATTGTGGGGCTGAGTTCCAAGTGGGACTCCTTCAGCTAGGTTTGGTAAGTGGGACCACCAGTTCAACCTTCTTAGAATTACCCTGGGGAATGAAACATGTTCCATTGGGAATCTGTCATAGGGTTAATGCTTGCACAAACCAATTTTGAGAAGGTCTCACATAGAGCCTAGCATGTGGGATGGCAGCTGTGGTAGATGCCATGAAGCCTTTGTATCATCTTGGCAGATTGGAATCTGTTAGCTGAGACCTTCTTGACTAAAGTAATAATGATGTGTGCTCTTTGCAACAGCAGAAAAGCTTTCCCCCAGACTGCATTGCACATGGTTCCAATGAAATCTACAGATTGAACGAGAGAAAGGTGGAATTTCTTCCTGTTAATGAAGAAACCTAGTTCCTGTAACGTGTGAAGTGCTAAGTGTAGGTCTTGTTTTAGATTGTCCCAGGAGCTGTTGGCAAATAGCCAGTCATCCAAGTCTGGGTAGGTGGTACAAACGTTTAGCCTGAGGTGGGCAACAACCACCGAGAGGAGGGAGTTTGCTAGCAGGTGCTGAAAAAGTTATGCATATCATTTTTCTCTGCCTTTGTATAGGTTCTTGAGCCTCTTGGCAAAAGCAGCAGCAGAGGCCAGTTTGGACCAGATGTCTATTGTAATGTCCTATATGCTGTGAAGCATGGGCAAGGTGACAGGACCAGAGTCAGAAGAATACAGAACCTTCATAATTGGGTCCCTCAGTAGAGGTTCTAAGGAGCGTTTTTTGAGATCCAGTGCGTTGGCTGTACAGTTTTAAGTCCTCCATTAGGAACAGGACTGAAGGCTCAACCACTGTATCATCAGGGGAGGGCATGGATCAATTTTTGATCCTGGATTCATCCCCTCTTCCAACATCGAGGTGAAGCTGTGTCAGTGATAGTAAGATGCTTGCTTGGATGGCCTTTCTTTTTCTTCTTCTGGTCCTTAGAGTGAATTGTGCAGTGGGCCAAGGAAAGGGAGCATATTGACATTGTGGGTTCCAAGGTCCCCACTGGGACGAGAACATCATTGGGAATGGGAACCAAGAAGTTTGCTGAGGAGGCCATTCAGCAGAAGGCAACCGAGGTGGTTGCTGTTGGTGGCCCGAAGGAGACTCAATTTGTTGAGGTGGGACCTCATACATTCATTGTCAGAAGGCACAAGGGTTTGATGCTGATGACCTGACAGTGACGGAGTTCATGGAACTGGTAAGAGTTGCGCAACATGTACAACTGGTACAAAAGGTACAATAGGCCTTCAGAACCCACCTCTGGGTGGAGCCTGCCCATATAAGAACATATAAGGCCTGTAAAAGCCTTCAGAGCTTGCTCTGGGAGCTCAGTCAAGTCGGGCTGCCCAACTTGACTGAGATCTGAAGACCCATAAAGGTCTTGCAGTTCAGTCTCAGAACTCAGTCAGGCTGGCCCAACCCAGAGGTGGGATCCAAAGGCATTTAAATTCCACCAGAGCTCACTTCTGGTCAAATGGCTTGACCTGGTAGCAAGTTTCAAAGGCATTTAAATGCCTTCAGAGGTCACTTGAGATGGGTCAAACCAGATGAACCACAAACTGGTTTGTCTAATGGAGGAATTAATTGAATGTTCATGGTTTGTGAAAACCCCAAACCATGAACCTCCAACAAACCTCCATTTTCCTGGTTCGTGCCATTCCCTAGTTTCAGTCCAAAAGACAGCAGATGCTGAAGAGGAAAGCCATGACTTGTGGGTGTTGTTGACTTGTGCAATTTTATTATCTACAGGATCAAAGCTTCACCTTTTCAGTTATGACTGCCTGAGGCAAAGAGCACAGTTTGACTTGGTTTTAAAGATAGACTTCATCTATCTGAATGAGGCTTTTCCCTTAATCCCAACCCACCGAGGGAGTATGGATATTTTGGACATACCATGTGTACAAGTTACTAAAGGTTTTAGTATAGGATAGTTTTGACTCTGTCATCTACCTTTTTGATTTTAGCTTACTTCCTGCTTCAACTTTAGGGTTGCCTACAGGTGACCAGGGTCAGTTCCCCAGGAGAAAATGGCTGCCACTGCACCCTCCTGAGGTCCTGCCCCTCCCCAAACCCTGACCTGCCCAGGATCCACCCCCCCCCCCCCCAAATCTCATTTTAACCACATTGTATGTGGCATTTCTGTAGCTGTGTAGAGAATAAGCTGCAAATTCAAAGTAGAAAAGTACTAACAGCCCTGGTAAGAAATACACCTGTATCATGACAAATTATGACATTTCCTTTTAACTTCTGTGAGATGAACCACCATTCTTGCCCTCCCCTCAAAGATTAATGTGCAAAGTAACAGGCCTGGTTCTTTCTTGCAGGTGTCATTAATTAATGGTTCTGACCTAGCTGGCACTTTATCAGCCAAAGGTTGTAGTCATTAGCTTCTCATGAGAACATACTTTTAGAGTTAGGAGCGAGAACAACTGGAGTGACATTGTAACAGTCTGCAATATACTTGTAAAGGCCTGCTTGGATTGAAGGCTACCATCACCTTACCAGAGGGTTTAGACACTACAATTATGCAATTGTCCCAGAGGTGAGATTTCATGGGTGAAGGCTTGAACCTATGTCTGGCAAGTTTGCTGCTTTTGTAGTCACGCTAAAATAAAGCCTGTTCTTGGATGCAAGTTTTGCACCAGCTGACAACCCAGTGAAAATTTGTTCTGTGTGACTTCTGACAGTCTTTTGGCTATATTCTTATTAACTTGTTTATCTATCTAATAAACCACAAAAATATTTTTTATAATATAAGTCTGGTTATTTGTGTGCTTATACCCTGGGGAACTCATGGGTCAGCCTATGCAGCTCCTTAACAAACTCCGCCTCAGCTACAACTAGGAAAGGAAGAAGAATAAGAGTTGGTTCAATATCCTACTTTTCTCTACTAATAAGGACTCCCAAAGTAACTTACAATCATCTTTCCCTTCCTCTCCCAATAGTGGGTACAACAAGCACATTCTGAGGTCCCCATCCCCCACTCACTCATCCAAGGGATCTGGCAATCCTAGTGAGGCGTGTGGGGCTGAGAGAACTCTGAGAGAACTGTGATTGGCCCCAAGGCCACCTAATAGGCTTCATGTGCAGGAGTGCGGAATCAAACACAGTGCTCTAGTTTGGAGAGCCAGTTTCGTGTAGTGGTTAAGAGTGTGGACTCTAATCTGGCAGAACCGGGTTTGATTTCCCACTCCTTCACATGCAGCTGCTGGGTGACCTTGGGTAGGGCACAGTTCTCTCAGAGCTGTGCTCTCAAGAGCTGTTCTCAAAAGAGCTCTTTCAGCCCCACCTACCTCACAGGGTGTCTGTTGTGGGGAGAGGAAGGGAAAGGAGATTGTAAGCCACTTTTAGACTCTAAGTGAAGGGCAGGGTATAAATCCAATCTCCTCCTCTTTCTTGAACCCTGCTGCTCTTATTAAGCACTATACCATGCTGACTGTCAAGGACAAGGAGTGGGATGTATTGCACAGCCCAATACTAAGTATGATTACTCAGAAGAATATCTTGTTTGTTTCTTAGGAAATGTTGATAAAAAACACACGTGCATCCTTCACAACTCACATATTGTGTGCGTATATTTTGTATTAGAGTATCTATAAGGCTCGTAACGACCAGGGCTTTTTATAAGCAGGACTGCACAGGAACGCAGTTCCTGCTTGCTTGGTGTCAGGGGATGTGGCCTAATATGCAGATGAGTTCCTGCCAGGTTTTTTCTACAAAAAAAGCCCTGTGTGAAACAATGGTGGCATCCGTGGGTGTGGCCTAATGTGCAAATGAGTTCTTGCTGGGCTTTTTCTACAAAACAAGCCCTGTTAACCACAATTACCAATCTTCAAGGCAGCACAAACTTTTGCAGGAAAGAGTTTCAGCTGCAGGATGATACATCTGATAGAATTGCTTCATGACTACAAAACCTCATGCCGCAATCAATTAAATTGCTTTCATGTATGAGGTTTAATTTGTACTTGAGCCCTTCCTGTCTCTGTATGATTGTTGCTAATGCTAAATAGGCAGCGAGGAGAGGCATTTGTGATGCCAATAAACACCTGGCAAATGCAGGTTTTACAATGCAATTCAGAACACCGCCCCCCCCCCCCAAACCCCTTAAAGGTTACAACCCAAGGCATGCTTTTATGACAGCAAATTCTACTGCTCTCAGTGTAACTTGCTTCTGAGTAAACATGCACAGGATTGAGTGAATCTTGTATATGAAAATGTACTCAGGCTATTATGCAAACTTCCTAGAAAGTTACTGATACTTATGATTGAACTGCAATCCTTTTAAGAACTAAAAATTTGCAATCTTTGCATTTGAGCAGTGGGGCAATACCATATTTATTCGGGATATTCAACCTCACCCTTCCTCCAAAGAGCTTAGGGTGGCATACGTAGTTCTCTCCCATTCTCCATCCTGTCCTCACAACCATCAAAGTGGTTGAATCTGACCTTTTTTGCAAATGAAAAGAAAGAAAAGATCTCAGCTGACCATCCCAAAAGGAGACCATGGGACCAGAATAGGAAATAGTTACGTGAGACTGTAGTAAGGATGGGAACTGTGTGAGACTGTGTGAAAATCTGATTGGATCCAACCCCCCCTCCAGTAAGGTAAGTTAGGCTGTAAGAATGTGACTGGCCTAAGGTAACAGAGTGAGTTTTGTGATGGGTAGAGATTTAAACCTGGTTTCCCAGGACCAATTCTAACAGTGTGACCTCCTAGGCAGTGCCAGATTAAACCCTGTGGAGGCCTCCAGGCAGTCAAAATCTCAGGGGCCCCCTTGCAAATGATCTCAGAGTTGGAGCGCCCACCCCACCGCTTGTGGCCCCCACTGCAGCCTGCAGGCACCTTCTCAAAACCCCCTTTGACAAAGCTGTGGTGGAGAAGCAAAGAGAGGCAAACTTGGTGATGACACCAGCAGCGGCTGTGCCAGGCAAGTCGGGCAAAGAGCAACCCGCGTGCAGGCTGGGAGAGCTGCAAGCAGGGGGGAAACTGGAGGAAAAGCTGGCCAGGGCCCCTAAAGGCATGGGGCCCCATAGGCCAGTGCCTACTTGGCTTAATTGTTAATCCGTCCCTGCTTCTAGGATAGTCCAGGCTAGGGTTGCCAAGTCCAATTCAAGAAATATCTGGGGACTTTGGGGGTGGAGCCAGGAGACATTAAGGGTGGAGCCAAGATCAAGGCTGTGACAAGCAGAATTCAACCCCAAAGGGAGTTCTGGCCATCACACTTAAAGGATGCCTTCCTTCCATAGGAAATAATGAAGGATAGGGGCACCGTCTTTTGGGGCTCATAGAATTGGACCCCCTGGGCCAATCTTTTTGAAACTTGGGGGGTATTTTGGGGAGAGGCACTAGATGCTATACTGAAAATTGGTGCCTCTACCCCCCAAAACAGCCCCCCCCCAGAGCCCCGGATACCCGTGGATCAATTCTCCATTATTTTCTATGGGAATAAATCTCCATAGGGAATAACAGAGTTCCCAGCAGACATTTCCCTCCCCTCCCCCTGCTTTCTGATGACCCTGAAACGGGGGGAGGGCCTCCAAACCAGGGATCCCCTGCCCCCACCTGGGGATTGGCAACCCTAGTCCAGGCTATCCTGATCTCATCAGATCTCAGAAGCTAAGCAGGGTCAGCCCTGGCTAGTATTTGGATGGGAGACTTCCAAGGAATATCAGGGTTGTGATGTGGAGGCAGGCAATGGGAAACCACCTCTGCTCATCTCTTGCCTTGAAGATCCTGTGGGGTTGCCATAAGTCAGCTGTGCCTTGATGGCACTTTCCACCCCCCTATCCGCCTGCTCTCTATTCCATTAGTCAGAAGTAGTGATAGAATTACTGGGGCATTCAAAAGTATAATATAATATAACAATAGTGGAAGGTCTTGATTCTAGTCAGGTGGCTTTGACAGAAAGGCCTCATTACTCCTCACTGATCATGATGGGAGAATGTTTAAAGTCCCCCTGAGACAGTTCGTAGTTTGCAATTGGGTGACAAGTGACAATTCCACAGCATATTAATCTGTCTCTGTTGCTGGGTACAGCTGGGAGAAGAGATGTGGCAGCTGGTTGAATTGCATGGAGAATTCTAATCAGAAAACAAATGGTTGTTTTTCAAGAGAACACCCTAGGGATTCTTAAGCCAAAGAAAGAGATAATGGAGTCACAGCTGGTGTTAATTAAACAAGAGCCTTGCCAAGGCCAAAGATTAAGAAATTATGAGTTAACTCCCCCTCCTCTTGAAAGCTTGAGTTTCAGATTAAAATAATAAGATTTAAAATGCACTTTGAATTTTTCATTCTCAGTCTAGTCATAATGCCTGCCTTTTCTCCGCCACCCTGAAAAGTTCTACTTTAAATGAAAGCTAAAATGTAACCAGCCCCGTAGCCAGGATTTGAAAAGTCAGGGGGCTTTGAAATTTCTTGGGGGGCACTTAAAGTTGACTTTTCCTGCAGCTGCTCCCCAACCTGCAAAGGCATTGGAGGGCAAAGCAGCTCCCTTGACTCGCTGGATGCTGCCCTGCCTCCTTACACATACTCAGAGGAAGGCTGAGAGGGTGAAGAATTCCCACCCCCTTGCTGTTGGATCTCTCTTGCTCTCCTCTGCCATGATTTTCTCCCCGGCAGCTCCAAGTTCCTTTCCCCCAATTTTGCCGCAGAAGCACACCAGTCCTTACTGCTCCCAGATCTTTTGCCCTCTGGACCTGGCTGGCTCAGGACAAACTCCTGCCCATCTCCCTCCAAGTGTCCCCAGGCCAAGAGATGAGGGGGTCCCACTGGCAGGCAGTACTGGCTCGAGGGGGCAGCAGGGGTCAGGCTGGTAGCTGAGAGACTCACTTTTCCTGTGCCACCACTGCCATACCCACCACCTCTTGCCTTTGGGGGTCCTGAGCCAAGACTGGCCCCCCAAGTTTGGGGGCTTCTGCAGGAAGTCGGGGATAGGACCTCCAGAGGTCACCTCATGGCTACAGGCCTGAATGTAACTATTTTTTCTAAATGAGCAACTGTGATTAAAGTTACGCAGGGATAGCATATGCTAGTTTGTGGCAGCAAAATTAAACAAGAGGCCAGTGGCTCCTTAAAGAGCACCAAAATTTATCCCAGCATAAGCATCAAATGAAGATACAGATCATCTGATGCAGGTAGTTCTGACTCACATAAATTTACACTAGAATAAATGTTGTAAATCTTTAAGATGCCATCAGGCTCCTGTTTAATTTCATGACGAAGTTATAGGCACAGACACTGCAGAGCCCTTTAACAAATGTAGTTCTGTCTGTTACTTATACTGGGTTATAGCCAGTGTCTCATTCTAAATGTATTTATATGAAAGGAAATCACATTGGTCTCCATATTTCCAAGGTTGCTTTCACATAGATGTTAAAAAAATTTCTCCAATTCTAAATAGCCAATAAATTAATATATACAATTAATCTATAGATCTAGCAGTATGGCAGATACTTATCACTTAACTAGGCCTGGATAGCCCAGGTAGCCTGATCTTGTCAGATCTCAGAATCTAAGCAGGCTGCGTGGAGCCAAGCAAGGAGCACCAGGGTTGCTATGCTCAGGCGGGCAATGTCAAACCACCTCTGAAGGTTTCTTGCATTGAAAACTGTATGGGGTCACCATAAACGGGCTGTGATTTGACAGCAAAAAAAGGCATCAAGTACAACCAATGTGTTTATTACATACTCAGTTAAATCAAAATCTTTGCAATCGAGCAGTGGGGCAAGACTATATTTTATTGATTCAGGACATTTAATGTTACCCTTCCTCCAAGGAGCTCTCCCATTCTCCATTCTATCCTCACAACAATCCAACATTTTGGTTTTTGACTTTGTCAACGGTGCACATTACAAGTCACAATTCATCTCAAGCTAAAAATTCTGATTGAGCAGAAATGACACCACGTGTCTGCTACACAGCACTAGATTTGCAAATATCTCGTATGTTGCAGGAGTCTCCTCACGAGACAGAAAAAATTGCAAAATTGTAATCAGGATGGAAATCAGGAGGATTCTTGAAATCTGCATTTACATGCTAGAACTTTAAAGGCTTCTTGAAGTCTCACATCTATATACACGATATCAGGAGTGAAGCTGAATCAGAATCAATAGATTGTACGTTATGTCAAACAATGGCCTCTTGTATATGATGTCAAACAATGGCCTCCATAAACTAGAGAAATGCAAAGTTCTAGCAGGTAAATAAAAAAACCCATTGTGCCCGCTTTGTCACTGCAAATGTAGACACATTAATAGCAGCAATGGATAGTCCATACATTGTGGATTCTTGGTGCTATCCCCTTGGTCTTGGCATTCTCCACCACCACTGGTGGGCTTCTGCCAGTTGTCACTGTTGCAGGGGAATCTCTTGATTTGGAGGCCCTCCTCCCACGTCAAGGTTATCAGAAAGTGGAGGTGGGGAGGGAAATGTCCACTGGGATGTGAGACTTCAAGGACATTATACCCTACGGAGACCGGTTAAAACAAATTTCCAGGAAAGAGTAGGAATGAGTTTAAGAATTTTTTTCTTAACTGAAATAAGCACCATCTGTATAAACACACAGTGAATGCAAATCCCTCCGATACTCATGTTTTACCTATTATTATTCATGCTAATTGGATATCTTAGTTATAGGGCATTAGAATTTGATGGGCTAGCGATCTAAATAAGAAAATGAAATATCAGCACATGCCAAGCAGCATGAAGAAAGGGATGAGATGTGCAAGTGATTTATTCCATCTGAAAGATTTCTCTGGAGCTGACTTCTGTCCTAAGGCAATTAACTCCTCATTGACTGAATCCATTTTTATATATCAATTCAATAACCTTCCTCTTTTGTCTTTCCAACTTTCTAGTTTGCTTTCCCTCCTTACCTTAATTTCAGTAGTAACAACTGAGAGCACTGGGCGAAAAAGCCGCTGTGAGATTCATATTAACTTTGGGTTGTCATCTGTTAATTAAGATAACAATGGGAAAGAGGAAAAACACTCAAGCATCTTAGTATCTGTTTGAATTTTTTTGTTACAAGCTGCCTTGTGGCACTTGTTTATATTAGAAAGTGCACCTCTGTGTGGGTTGCCAGCCTCCAGATAGTGGCTGGAGATCTCCTACCATTACAACTGATCTCCAAGCAAAAGAGATAAGCTTACCTGGAGAAAATGGTCACTTTGGAAGGTGCACTCTATGGCATTATACCCCATTGAAGTCCCTCCTCTCCCCAACCCCACCCTCATCCAGAATTCACCCAGAAAATCTCCAGGTGTTTCTCAATCCAGAGCTGGTAACCCTAACCTCTGTACATGTGTAGGATATCTTTTTTTCACAAATAAATAACCTCCTTTAAGTCACCATACTCATCCCTCACCAAATCAAGAATTAGGGTGCAATCGAAGGGTGCATAATCATGCTCAGACATGTAATCTGTAATTACAGGAAAACTGCACAGGACCTCACTGGTAAAACGGCAGAGCGTACAGGCTGTCTTAAATCCCACAACCTCTCACAACAGAAAGAAGATACTTATGGGGACAAATTCCAAGTAAATCTGAATCAAGAATAAGTCCTATAATACCCTCACTATAAATAGGAAAGCTTCAGGGGGGCAAATGTTTTGGTCTGCAGTGGAAGAGCAAGTTTCAAGCTCCATAAATATCCATGTTGCCCTTGGCAGAAAAAAGGGATGGGTTTCTAGGTTGGAAGAAGGCACTTGAAGGAAGACAGAACTCCAGCAATTATAGCACTGGTTAACAGCCATTTCCCTTTCCCATGTTTTCCAACACAATTTTGAAATCTACCGTATCCAATGTCTTAGGCTTATGCCCCACAACATAGCCTAAGAGTAGAATATAGGTTTGCTTTTACATTAACAATGGCCTCACAGGATTGATATATGCAATTACACATTTTAAGAACTGAAAAGGAAATCACACAACAACATGAAGTTCCCAAGAAACATATATATTTTACACTCTAAGTTAAGCTCTAAGTAACATATTTATCTCTGGCCTTGCCACCTTCTCTCTTTCCTTCCCTTAACTGAAAACTCAAATTTGGGGTTTACAGAATGACACTTTCTGATTTCAGTATTATTGTTATTCCTCCAGCTGTTTTGAGAGGCCTCATAATGGGTTGCCACATAGGGTAAAATATTACTACCAACATTAATGAGACTGTGGTTTTATGTTTGTGATGTGCAGAAACGGGGGTCATCGGTAAGTACTACATTGGAGAGACCTACAAACTTTGCTTTGATTGGAATATTGTCAGAGATCAATTTAGAATTAAGGACACAAATCTTCACCCAGGCATCTAGTACTTTAAAATTTTACTTAAAGCAATAATTAGCTAACTTAAAGTATATTGGACATATTAAACTTGTTTTTTATGCTAGGTTGATTTATAATGTCCCCAGGATGTACTTAGGATTGCCAAAGGTCAGGAGAAAAACATGTCCTGTCTCTTTAACAGAGCCTTAATGGGCTGTTATTTACCAGGTGATGTTATTTACTTCCATGCTATTAAAAGCTTTAGCTGCCCATTTCCTTCTATTAAAGGGGTAGAATTTTTTTTTCCCCCTCTAGGTTGCTGGTAACTCTAAATGAATCCTCATAATAACATTTCTGCCTATTGCTGGATTTGGATGGTCAATTTGATCCAACACAGGAACTTCCCCCAGGCGGATTAAAAAGTTAAGGTCAGAGAGGCACAGCTGCTACCCATTCCACTCTTGCACTCACCCCATCCTCTGATGTCTCTGAGATGGATCCAATAGCTACCAGTAGGGAAGTTGTAGCCAAAGTGCTCTCCGCATGATATACGAACACCTCACGCAGGTGTGTGTGAACAGGATTTGTCTGCTCCATTTTGGGGTGGCACAATTTGAGATGCCTCCCATGTGCACAGAGGTGCCCAGCTGTACCCAGCCTATGCGTCTTCCCAACCTTTGTATTAATATTATGAAGGCGTTCTGTGATTGGAACTCTGTGATTCCCTCATATCTTCCGTTTCTGCCATAATGTTCAGCTCACAGTTCACATCTACCAAGATGAGATTTGGCCTCACTCACACAGACAGATCGTGTTAAAAATAATCTTATTGATCTGCTCACCATCTGCAGTCCCCAGGTAAGTTTGTAGTCATTCTTATGCTAAGATACAATACATAAAATGGCTCATTCCAGTCTGTTGTAGTGAATAGCATGCACCCATCATGTTTCCTTACATGGAGTTTCAGTAGTTCTTTCCCATAGCTTTGCATACAAATGGATGGTCTCTTATTACAAAGCAAAAGAGCAACATCTGTTTTCCTGGTTCCAGAACATCAAAATTCTGGCAAGATGGACACAATAATGAGAAAGAGACTGTCTAATCCGGAGAATTTCAGGGGGTGGAAATGGTTGTCAATGCTTATGGATAAGGAATTTTGGAAGTATTCCTGAGTACAGTTCCCTAGAACATCTGCAAGTCCTCTGATATCTGTCCAAAGTGGATCTCAGCCTTCCCAGTGTCTAGTCTGATGCCTTGTCCAATATTTAACAGTGCCTTGTGATATCCCAAACCATTCAAACCAAAATAAATCTCATTCTTTTGAAAGGGAAAACCATCAGACATATCGTAAGGAGCAGGTCTTTGCTGCTGTCTGTGTCCAAGCCAGTGAATATATTTTAAGACATGCAGCATTCCTAAGAACTTTTCCTCTAGATATTAACAATTGCACTGGATTCTCCGGCCTCACTCACCTCATTTTGGGGCCTTTTGGAAGATCAAAGATAATGCAGGCCAGCTTCATGCTTCAGAAGCTAGGCAAACAAGCTCCTTAAAAACCTAATCCAGCTATGGAAATAGTCACCTTACCTAGAACAGTGTGACCTAGTACGCTCTTTTCCCCTACACCATTACTTCAATTTACACAAAACTGTTATACTAATCTCCTTTTGAAATTGGAGAAAAAAACCCTCAACAGACTTATGTTAAAACCAACAACTGGTTAAAGGAAACAAACTAACCTCTTAGAAGAGCCAAAAGAACCCATTCCGGAAAGCTGGCACCAACCTGGTCAGTCTGAAGACATACTGCTGGGGAAACTGACAGGCTCAATGCTGACTGAACAATATATCCAGGCCACACCCAAAGCCTTGGAATGCATCCAAGGCCAAATACTTCTGGGATGCCTTTGGGAGGTGGCTTCCTCATTAATGTGTGTCATAACTGGGATTCTGAGCAAGCTTTCGGGAGAATTTTGCATTCTGATCAAGTTTTACACTTCCTTTTTGAAAACAAACAAACAGCAGACTAGCTAGGGGAGTTACCAGTAATTCTCTCCCCACTACTCAGCCCAGCCCATTTAGTAAATGCATGACAAGAAAAGTTGATCAGTTTCCCCAGGATGCTGTTGAATTTCTGCTAATCTATACTGTTAAAAGCTGTCCAAAAAAATATGGAAACTCCTGCCAGGTGCAAGACTGGGGGAGGATAGAAAACCCATTGAAAAAACCCCCAGCCAATTTATAATCAGATATTTGCTCTTAATTTTGCTGATACTTTATATAATGCCTTGGGCTATCCTGAAAAAATGTTTCAGTTAAAGAAAAATCCAACAGCTATTAATTTAAAAAAAAATTATTTCATGGCTGATTGGTGCCTAGAGCTGTCACCCCAGCACAGGAAGAAATGAACGAGGGCTTCCAAATAGATTCTGTTGGAAAGAGCAGTTTCTAACTTAGAAAAATACATGCGAAGGCCAGACCAGTTAGGGTTTCCAATCCCCAGTTGGGGGACAGGAGATCCTCTAGTTTGGAGGCCCTCTCCTCGCTTCAGGGTTATCAGAAAGCAAGGTGGGGGTTCAATGTCTGCTGGGCACTCCATTATATCCCATGGAGACTGGTCTCATAGGGTATAATGGAAAATCATTCACTGTGTATCTGGGGCTCTTGGGGAGTTTTGAGGTAGATGTACCAAATTTTCTGCATAGCATCTGGTGCCTCTCCTCAGCCTGCCCCCCCTCCCCATTCCAAAAAGATTGGACCTGGAGATCCAATTCTATGAGCCCCAAAAGAAGGTACCCCTATCCCCCATTTTTTCAGTGAAGGGAAGGCATTTCATATGAGTATGGTCCCTTTAAATGTGATGGCCAGAATTCCTTTGGGGTTCAATCATGCTTGTCACACCCTTGCTCCTGGCTCCACCCCCAAAGTCTCCAGATATTTCCTGCATCAGACCTGGCAACCTTATCAGACCTACATTCATGTATTCTTTCTTTCTTGTAGGAGCACCACTGAAGCTTTAAGCTCCAGGAATCTCTTCTTTGGCACAGACACAATGCTCTCTCTCTCTTTAAGTGCTTGAATTTGCTAGAATTTTCTGACCTGGATCTTTTTAGGTAGTCAAAAAGGGAGGAGGTGTTCCTTTGGCCACCAAAACAGGTAATGCTGTGTGGGTATCATCAGATCGGAATGGTTAACAGCTACAAGGGATGGGACGGGGGCTATAGTAAGGAGCCGAATAAGATGGGATTGAGTTAAAAAAAAATGGCTGGATCCAACCCTATAGCTGCATGCTTACAAGCGACTCTGCAACAAGAAGTATCCTCCTCTTCCACCACCCTTCCTCTTTGTTCTAAAACGACTGTACAAAGTAAATAATGTTAATTAAGGTAAATTATCCAAATGAGGAAAAACTGCTGGCCAAAGCTCAAGTAAACACGCACCTCTCACTATATAATTACTTCATCTCATGAAATGCATCATCCCACTGCATGTGCCAATCTACGCTGAACAGAGTCAGCACCGCCTTCATCAGCCAGCTAAACTCCTTGTGTGACCTTTTGGTCTGTGAACATATATTTTTCTCCCACTAAATATATGGCTCTCGTGCAGATTTTCATGTTGAAATCATTAGTGTTAACAGTTTGCTCCAGTTTGTTAACCAAGTTTTAGAAAAGCAATGCTGAGGGCTGATTAAATTGTGTTCCTTTTTTGCTGTGCACAAGGCTATGGCTGTGCCTGTGTACACAGACAAACATACTCTAGCAGGGCCATAACCAGCGCTGGATCAATGCCGACAGTATCCCCTTCAGATTTCCAGCCAGTAACTGTAGGTGCAAATAGTACACATACTTTGCTCCCTGAATGGCCAGTGAATGAAAACCTGGATTCTGCTGCTGTTCTGCTGGTGAAGCAGATCTTTCCCTGTCATTCTTCTGTTGCTGCAGCCGCATGTGCCCACCCCCGCAAAAAAAAGCACTACTAGGAGAAAAAGGATGCTTACAGACTAAAAAGACACTCAGGTTGGGCGGGGTGGGTGGGGTTGAAGCAACGATAGATGCTGGGTGAGATCACTCCCATCAGCAAACTCAAACTGAGCATGATTTGTTTAGTCTTTCTGAATATCTGAGGGGAAAAAACAAATGAATGAATTGACCTAGACCAGAGAATAAAGATTTGTTACTGGAAGGAAGCTTTAAAAAAAATCCTTCAGTTCATTGGCTCAGTATCCTTTGCACTGTCCTTAAGGGTTTTCCTGTCTCCCCTGGTTCTTATTGCTTTTGAGGTGAGGGTTGCTATTTTATGCTTTCTTTTCATTGTGACCTGCTTTTTAATTGTTGCATTTAATGGTTTTATTGCTACTTCCATGTATTTTTATCCTACTGGCTCTTCTTGTTGTTTTTAATTCTTTTTTTATTGCTTAAGCAAACTACTGTATGCTACTCTGGGAATATTTTGTTGAACAAGTGAGATATAAATATTTAACATTAAACAGATTTTCAATGCCACAGTCCACAGAACAGAGTGTGCTTAAGTGGCTCCAACACATTACATTAAAAAACAAAACAAAACATTGGATCCCAGTTAGGGTTGTCAACCTGCATCCTGAAGATATCCCCTTCATATGTAGGACCACCAATAAAGTTACAAAGATGTTCCTTTCTTGCCTTTTTTTCTCCATGATCACATGATCTGTCTCCCTACCTTGCTTCCTTTAATGAACAGGATTCCAGGAGTATCTAAAGCCACTCCAGTGAGGCAGTGCATCCTGGGATTAGGTAGAGCTGAACAAGCAGTGGTAATCCCATGTTCCAATCAGCAGGGCCTTTTTGAGCAGGAACACACAGGCATGCAGTTCCGTCAGGCTTGGCATCAGGGGGTGTGGCCTAATAAGCAAATGAGTTCCTGCTGGTTTTTTCCTACAAAAAAAGCCCTGACAATCAGCAACAGATTTAAAGGTGTTAGGGTATTTGGGTTGCAACCTTACAGCTCTAAACCCCAGCATCATCAGTTTGTGAAAACTCAGAGCCGAAAACCAGACCTCTTTTTAATCATGATCGCAATGATATCTAACTCTTTAGGAGAATTAGAGATAACTAATTTCAGGATAACTTTACTTCTGGAAATAGTAAAGACTGATGATAAAGATTACATTAGGCTAAGTTCTGCATGAAGAGGAAATTTTAAAAGGATTCTATGTAAGATCATAAAAAGAGTCATACATGATAAGACCAATAATCCCTCTAATTCAGCATCCCATTTTCCACAGTGGCCAACCAAATGCCCTGGAAAGCTCAAAAACAAGGTAAAGGGGCTAAAGCCTCTTTTCTTTTGATGCTCTCAGAAACTATTAGTCATAGGCATACTGCCTATGACCATGGTTTGATTTAACATTCATAGCAGAGAACATCTAATTTCCCCAGTCCTAGGTTTGCTGCTAGGAGAGTTGGTTTGAGTGCTGGGCTTGAAGGTCTTGGATCATAGACTGGGTTGCCTAGAGTAGCCACTTTCAGACTGAATGGTCTGTGTCTTTGGGCCCCACCATATGGATCACTCCACAAGGATGACACCAAAGGGGAATAATCCTTTTGGGACATCCCTTCAATTAATCATTAGGGTGAGGGCTGGAAACTGTTGGTTTTATTGCTTTGTGCTAATGGATATGGAGGAACTGGTTTACTCTGTGGTTAGGAGTAAGAAATGGAGGAGGAGGTGTCACTATTCAATAAACTGCAAGCAGAGGGAGATATGGCAGCATGCAACAAATGCATCATATGAACTGAAGGAAGCTCAGTGCCTCAGTCCTGTTCCTTTCATCCAGTTGGACCTGAACAATCTAAAATTAAGGATCCCAAAGTTTTTGATCCTGGGAGACTTCAACAGCCATGACAAGTCTCTTCTGAGTGATACAACTCAAGACAATACCTCCATGTCAACCATGGGGCTTTCCAAGAATATCTTAGTTTCCAGACATAAAGTAATGAAACTTGAGGGCCAAAAGTATGACTCAGAACTGGAGCAAATCTCTGTTCTATGGTCCTGTTTCATGTTTTCATGGTCCAACCACCTTAGGCTTCTATAGTTTCAAAAGCGTTGCAAAAACAGGATATCAGTTTGGATGTTTTAACCCAGAGACTGATATTTTCCTGATGGCCCTTAGGGAGTTTCTGGTTGATGTGGCATGGTTCTAGTTGATATCTGGAATTTAGAGATGGCTTGACTGGTCAGCATCTTAAAGCACATGCTCCCATCCTGTTGATCCTAAATAACACTTTGGTTTACTGTGCATCTCAGGCAAGCAACATGGATGGACAGATGACAACAAATGGAGAAAAACTGCAGTGAATAATGTCTGAACACAGTATAGTGTACATTTTTGTACCTGTTCTGTGATGATTATGGTGCTGACATCTATGTACAGTACATCTCTGTAGTGAAACCTCTATATAGACTGGCAAGGTTTAAACAACTATTGACCAATTGCAAGCAGCCCAGTTCTGAGCAGGGTGGTTTAGCAAGTGGTGGCCACATAGTTTGTGAGTTCTTGTATGAAATGTATTCACTGAACTGATTTCAATCCAATTTGAGCCCTGGTTTTGGAGCCTGATCACTTTGACAAGTGGCCTTTCTCAGAGAGAATGCAATATTGACCTCTTAGCAGCTTTTGACACTACTGACCATGTATCCTTCTGAACCAGATATCTGAGGTGGGTATTTGGGGCACTGAATTCTAGAGGTTGATGACCTGCCTGGTGAACTATTTCCTGAAGCTGATGCTGGAGAACAACTGCCCTGTCCTGTGACAGCTAAAATAGAGGTCATGCATGGTTCTATTCTGACTCCACTGTTGTTTGACAACTACATGAAACTGACAAAAGATATCCAGGCAAGAAGTATTAGCAATATTTGGATGATACCTGGTTCTATTTCTTCTTTTCAGCTGTAAGACTTAACCAGCGGATAGCTTGAGCCACTGCATAGGAGGGCTAATAGACTGGATGCAGAGCAAAAAATGGAAGTGAGTCCAGATAAGACTGAGGAGCTGTAAATTGATAATTAAGCCAGGTGGGGATTGTGGAACTATCCTCTTTTGGATTTGACTGCATTCCCATTATGAAATAGGTTTGCACTGTAGAAAAACTATTAGATTGGTAAACGGTGTAGATCTTATCTGTAGCAGGCAGTGCATTGAACAACTTTGGCTGACATACCAGCTACAACCCTTTCTCAAAGTTATTTGGGCTGAATTACTAAAGTATGCTTTGCAAGAAATTGTTTTAGGAGATTAGAACCTTCAACCGGTTAAAATGTGTGTAGCTTTTTGTCTTTTTTTCTTTGTCCTTACTTCCCTACCTTCTGTTATTGGAGAAAAAGATGAAGGAAGGTTGGATGGCAGGTTTACACAAGGCCAGTTTGCTGCATAGGAGAAGGGTTGCCATCTCTTGTACAAATCTGCCTGCTGTTTTGAGATCATTATCACAGACTGTGCTCCATGAGTTCCAACTGAGATGCTAAGGTTAGTGAGAACCAGAAGAAGCCGATTGTTGAGCCACTGAGATTATGGAACTGGCTCCTCACAGAGCATGACAGGTGGCAAGCTGCTAAACTTTTAGGTGCCAAAGGAAGACATTGTTATTCTCTCACATGTTAGGAGGGTGCCATGCTTGCATAGTTTTTGTAACTACTGTTTTAAGGCTAATTTTACATCTTTTAGCCTTTCTCATAGCCTTATGCATTTCACTTGTTTTTGCTCAGCTGGATTTTTATGCTGATTGCTTCTCTGCTTTTAATGCATTGTTATTATCCATTGTTTTATTCACATGTATACAAACATCATATCATTAAGAGGATATCATTATGGAGGATGCAGGACAGAACGATTCTAGAACAAACAAACAATTTGTCTAACCCCCTCTTATACCCATCTAAGCTAGCAGCCATCCGTGCATCCTGTAATAGTGTATATATTTATGTAGTATATTTATGCTTCTTCATACAACACATAATTAACTTGAGAACTTAGTAATATTACCTAATTTAACTGACAGTAAGGGCAAAATTCTGATCAACAGCTGCTGCATATGTACATATGACAAACTTGTTAATATCAAAGCCTTATTTTTCAGGGATTTTTACAGTTAACCTTTCAATTTTTATTACACTGGGACCTCCCTATGGACCTCCCAAATCCCCAAACAAAACCTTGCCTCCCCAGTATGGGGTCCAGAGACACTTTCATATGCTGTAGAACTAACCAGCTAAATACAAGTCCAACATCACTTTAGAGACCAAGAAGATGTTGGGGGAATGAACTTTCAAGACTTTTGTGAGTCAGAATCATAAAGTGTCTAGCCTCAGCTGTGAATTATTTTCATATCCAAGCAACAGAAAAAGGGCAGGACTAGGGAGAAGCTGCATGGAGAGGCCAGTATAAAACAAGAACCAATCAAAGAATAATAAATCCATTAAAAGTGGATAAAAACCACACCCAGCTGTTGATAGACCAGGCATTACCTTAAAATTTAATTATGGAAAATATAGTGAAAAGCATATTAAACAGATTCAATAGGGCAGTAAAAGACTGCAGAAGGATACAGCTGCAATTAAACACAGACAAACCATTTCCTGTTTCATAGCTTTGTGTTTCCTGTTTGGCAAATCTTTCCTAGGAAAGGATGCCCTGTGTTTTAGTGCTATCAAGTTTTGATCATGATAGCACACTTTGTGTGAGGCTTCCTTTGAAGATTTCTTAGAAGCTTCCAGTGATGCAAAACATTTCCCCAAATGTGTTGATAGTGACACACTTCAGCACTGTTTTTTGCCTTTCTTGTATGACATGGAGGGTGTGGAAGGGAACTCTCTTTCTGTAAAGACAACCTGTCCATTAGGTACAACTAGGAGATTGGATCGGGTGCTGATGCACAGGGACATACACACATAAAAACTCAGGGCAGATCTTGGAAGGAACTGGATTAGTTGTGGCAAGTGAAAGCCCTGGGCATCGCCACCTGCTGCAGCATTGCCACTCAAGTGGCTACATGATCAGCTGCAGTGCTGGAAGCTAAGGTGTGCTCTTCCAGACTGCCCCATGCCCTGCCCTGTTCCCCTAATGGAGGGAGACAGAGTAAGCAGCTGCTGACCTCATCCCTAGTAGCAGCAACAGTGGCTCCTGGCTCCACACATCTTGGTCCTGGTAGCTATGCATGCACCAGTTTCATGGCTGGGTATTTCTGGGACATGGTGGGAGGGGTAAAGTCATGGGCCACTAGGCCACCAAAACCCTTGAGCTTGTTTATAAACCTGTTTGCCTACTGAAATCTTCTTCAGATGTTCTCCAGGTTTCCCCAAAGGTGAGGCATTCTGGAGGGCCAACAGCTGGGCACAAAGGCTGAGGCTTTCCCATAATCTTTTCTGCTGGCGATGACAGGGTATGCAGACTATCTGTACTATGATTTTTACTACTGCTTAACGGATTGCTTTAATTTGATATCCTAATCTGCTGCCTTATATTTAAAGTTGTTAGGCTCAGCCTTGCTACCAGCGGGAGACCTGGAAGAGACAGTGACATGAAGAGATGACTGTCAGTGACAGAGTGGTGTCACTTCTGGAAAACCCAGATGTGACATCAAATTCCCAGAACTTTCTGGGTTCCCCTAGAAGTGACATCGGTTTTCTCCAGGAATCTAAAAGTCTGTGGCTTTACTGAAGTTTCTGGCAGGACTGTGGCTAGAAAATTTTAGGGGGAGCAGGGGATAAAAATTTTAGGTGGAGGGACTGTGGGGCCCAGAATGATGCCACAAAAGATGTCACAATTAAAAAAAAACCCTGGGCAGCCAGCTGCAAGATAAATAATGGCCGTTTTCCCACTGACCTTACTCCGGAGCGACATCCCTCTTCACCGCGCAGCATCTGCGCGGATTTCCCACCAACTGCTGCGCACAACCAGGAAGAGCCGCGGCTTTTGCATCACAGATGTAAACTGGATTTTAGCGGTTTACATCTGTGACGCAAAAGCCGCGGCACTTCCTGGTTGTGCGCAGCAGTTGGTGGGAAATCCGCGCAGACGCTGCACGGTGAAGAGGGACATCGCTCCGGAGTAAGGTCAGTGGGAAAACGGCCAAAAACTTTGTGTGGCAGTTGGCTGCAAGAGTCCCCTCCCAGAGAAGGCTGACAGACCCCCGCTGTTACCCCCATCTCTGTAACTGCGGGTTTGGGGGAGTGGGAGAGGAGAGGGCAGCAGGTAAGCTCCAGGCATCAGACAGCACTTCCTGATCCCAGAGAGGGGAGGAGCAAAAAGAAAAGGGGGCGGCCCCCGGTCCTTCCAGCTTCCTGCTCTTATTCAGACATAGGGCGTTCTGACTCAGGATGGCGCAAGAGAAGGAAGCACCACGGTGAAGAAAGAAAGAGGATGAGCACCTCTCCTCACTGCTTTTGCTACCCCTGCTGCTACTGGCGGGACCCCAGCCACTGTCAGCCTTGTCAATGGAAGAAGGTAGAAGCAGTGTTGCTGCTCAATCAGAGCAGTGGTGGCGGCAGCTGTGGCTTGTTTGGAGCGAAGGCAGAGACAGAGGGGGGCAGCTTTGTTAGTAGCAATTTGCTACAGTAGCAGCGCTGCTTTTCAGAGAGGTGGCAGTGAGCGGCGGTGAGCAACAGGGGACGGATTGGAAGGGCCTTACATATGGGAAAGGGGGTTTGACTGGAGGGGCCTGCTTTCTGGTGATTCCTTGAGAGGTGTGACCACACCAGGGGAATGGCATTCCTACCTACACTGGTGTTGCAAAACTGCTTTTAATCTGATTTGATATTTTATACTTCTTGGATTCTATTTCAATTTCTAGTTCTTTTGATTTAATCAATCAAATAACTTTTTGCACTTTTATTCATTCTTGTAGGCTTTATTGAATATTATTATTGTTGTAACTTGACAGTATCTGTGCCCCAGGACTATTCAAAGTCCTAGGGATACAGTTACCATCATCAGAGTGGGGTACACACTGAAGCTTGACACTGTTTTTAATTGTATTCTTACTTGCAGCAATAGGTCAGTGGTGGAGGTAGCAATTTGCATCTTAGTATACGGGCATATCTATGCATCCATCCATTTTTGCCCTGCCCCTTTTCTAAGGAAGCTTAGGGCCACATAAATGGTTCTATATGCACTTCTAGATGTACACATGACAAATATATACACCTGTTACCCAACAAAGGGGCTTTAAAGCTGGAATCACAGGGATATGAGACTGCTGTCTCCTCAAGATTCAATAATGTTTAAAGAAGACTTTGGCCGTTTTCCCACTGAGCTTACCTCGGAGCAACGTCCCTCTTCACCACGCAGCGTCTGCGCGGATTTCCCACCAATTGGGAAAACAACAGCATTTTGATGCTGAGAGAAAGCGACTGACCTATGATAACCTAATGAGTTTCATGGTCCAAACAGGGACTTGAACCTCAGTCTCCTCAGTCCAACTCCAGCATTGATCACTAAAACTGTGGAGTTCTTACAAAAGAATAGACGGCCTTGTTTAAAAATTTAATCCCCACTTTCCTGTTCTCCTTTTCTAGACTTGTTGAATAACAAATAAGAGTATACATTAACAAAGCGCATTCATCTTTAATTAAAAGTCATCCTTTATGAGTCACTGGTTGTTTGAGTGACTCATAAGGCAGAACTTTCTTATTCAACAGAAGCAACCATCATGATAGATACATTGACTTGTGGGCATCATTAGCATTTATGATTTATCTCCGGCCCTTCTCCTACTTTATCTGACACACTAGTCTGAAAAAGAGTCTTTAATCTTTATTATCCTTGCTCTAGTAGTTTACAAATTAAAAAAAATCAAAACTGAAGATCAGCAATGATATAGGTCTGTTAATAGGCCTGTTCTTTGTCAGCTAATCTTAACACTGAAGAAAATAAAAGAGATAACAGGAGATAAAAAGACCTTCAACCAATTGCTTTAAAACAAAAATTATTTTACTGCAATTTCCACTTATTTCCATGAAAAATACTTCTATGTATACATTCTTATGTTGTTGGAAGAGACTCAATTGTATCATCTATTGAAACTTACACAGGATAACCTTAGCAAGACATTCTCAATATAGCCTTTTTTTTTTTTTTGGATAGGCTTCCAAAAAAGATTTGTCAAACTTCCTAGACACTGCATTCCACTGTCAAACAGTTCTTACTACTAGGAAGCATCCATATTTTAGTTGAATTTAATCCCTGACAAAAAGAAAGCTAAATTGTTCCAATCTGGTACAGAGCACTGTGTTTGATTAGATCTATGTGTGTGGGATCAGCCCTAGGGCGCATGGCACCCTAGGCAGACTGCGGCCTGCTGCCCTCCTCCACAGCACCTATGCCGACCCTCCCGCACACTCACTGTTAGTGCCGGGTTGAGGGGGCAGGCCAGCAGCAGTGGGAAGGACTAGTGAGCCACTGAAAAACTGGTGGCTACTGCCACCTCCTCCCCACTAGGCAGCGGTAGCAGCTGATTTTTCAGCAGCTCGCTGGTCCTTCCTGCTGCTGCTGGCCTGCCCCCTCAACCCGGCACTGACCGTGAGCGCACTGGAGGGTCGGCATAGAAGCCGGGAGCCTCCAGAGTGGTTTTACCCGCTGATCAGCTGATCGGCAGGGGGACACTTTTAGATAGCCTGGGAGTGCAGTGCTCGACCGCCCATTCCTGGGCATTGAAATAGACTGGATGAGGAAAGGAGGGAGGAGGAGGCTGGGGAGCAGGCAAATTAGGCATTTGCTTGGGGGGGGGAAGGCTGAATTCAGCACCCCCGCCCTGCTGGCACCCTAGACAACTGCCTAGTTTGCCTCGTGGGTGAGCCGGCTCTGTATGTGTGCACCCCCTCTAACATATGGCTGGCAATGGCAGCTTTGACTGAGCCAGGGGCCTATGTTGGATGATGAATGGAATCTAGGCCTCTTCATCTCCTTAACAGATAAGTAATGCTCTCAAAACATGCAATTTTTTCAGTGGATGCATGCATAAATCCTTCCACCAATCTACTCCCACCTCTCTGACCTTCAGATCTAGCTTATAAGGAAAGTTTGAGAAGGTAGCCCTGCTGGTCTACATCTGCAATAGAACATCTAGTTTTGAGTTCAGTAGCAGTTTAGTGATCAACAAGATTTTCCGGCTATAAAAAGTCAAAGCTCCCTTTGTCAGGAATCCTGCTGGTCTCTAAGGGGCTACTGGATATGAATCTAGCTGTTCATAAAGAGGGCTTTTTTTGTAGAAGCAGCCCAGCAGGAACTAATTTCCATATTAGGCCACACCTCCTGACATCACCATTGTTTCACACATGGCTTTTTTTGCAGAAAAAAAGTCCATCAGGAATTCATTTTCATATTAGGCCACACCCCCTGACACCAAGCCAGCTGGAGCTGTGTTCCTGTGCATTCCTGCTCAAATAAAAGCCCTGTTCGTAAGAAAAGGAGACTTAGAAATTTTATAAAAAAGTAAGTACTAGTGGGATTTGTGGAACTAGTTGCTTTGTTTGGGGTTAGAAGGGAAATCATTGGTGTGGCAAGAAGCCTCATATAATCAAAGGAATTATCCAAGGAATTATGTCAGGAATGCTGGGATTTAGTTGCCCATGCCCTGTGCCAGGAAGGGCATGGTCTCCCGGCAACGCTCAAAGAAGATGAATCAGTGCTGTCTTTCTGGCATCTGCCTAACAATTGCTATTGTGGTAACTTTTTTTCTCGTGTTTGCCTGGGACAACCTTAAAAGAAGTATTAGTAAGCACAGCTGTGAAGGCTATAGCTTCTGAGAATCTAAGAGATCAGATTTGGAATATGTGCTCTTTCTTGTGTGTTTAGTTCACTACATGAGGCCTCAAATAGCTGATTTATACAATATCATAGCAGATACATACAGGGCCTTTCCAGCTGTGGAGGTCATCCTCAGGAATGTTCTTCCTTTAGGACTGCCCCCTTCCTCCCAATCAAAAACCTTCCTTTGCTCCCAGGTGTTTGCTGTCTTTTGTACTAACGGTTGGTCTGGATTCTCTGTCGTTTGTAATGCCCGTGTCTTTTGTTTCAACTGTTTCTGTCATTTTTACACAGACTAGAACAATCACTTTAAGTTGGAAATGTTTATAAATAAAAATAAACATAATATACTTTATGAGGAATAAACATCTGTAAGAAAGAATGGATGTATCCTGGGCCTCATTTTACATAGGCCAGTGAGCTTGCTATGGCACCTTTCAGTTCTAACACAGAGCTTCTACCACAACAGATATAAATCTTTAGAAAACAGAGTTAATCCTTCCCAGGAGAATGCTTCTGAGGCAAATAAGGTTGGGTTTTTAAGCCACTGCCTGCCTAGCAAAAATGTGTATACCCAGCACCTCCTCTTAAGCTTTTGTTTTCTTAGTGCTTTCATCCAAAATGAATCTGTTATTTACCTGAGCAGGGCTGCTATATGGGAATTCTGTTTTCTCATTGTTCTGGGTAGCCACAGATGGATTGCTGGAGCTGATGAGTATAGGAGAGCTGATCTCCAGAGACTGCCGCTCTGTGGGTGAATGGACCATCCTGTTGAGAGTATTTAAGGCAGTTGTAATTGAGAATTGCTTCATGCTCTTCCTTCTAGTTTCTGACCCTTTGCAGAAAGCAGGGGACTCCAAGCATTTTGCTCTAGGCAAGGATCTCTGTAAGGGTGAAGACTGTAGACTTTTGCTTGTTTGGAGGAGTTGTCGTGCTGTTGTATTGGGCTGAAACAGAAAAAAAAGGAAAGGGCAATTTCTTTGGCCATGGAAGCACACTGATTTTAAAGTTCCCAGTGTCAAGCATGGGGAAATTCCATTGTTAATTGATTGTTTTAGGGTCCTGCCTAACCTGGTCTGTGAAGTATCATGGAGGATCCACCTTTGCTAGCTTGTTATTCTTTCCCTCCCCCCTCCTTGCTTTATGGCTTATAATTAGAAGTAGTGAGAACTGAAACCAAGTAATCAGCACCTTCCCATACATTTCTGTAAGGGAGTACGAGCCATCTGGAGAAAGCAAGGATGCAGTCCCGATAACACTATGGGAATGAAGACATTTATGATAGTTTATGTGTGAATGCTACCCCGCAACTCCATCCCTTGGAATCCTTTTGAAGTAAGCCTTAAAAGTATTGTATCAATGTATTGTCAGCATTAATCTCAAGAACCTGTTACACCAAAGTATCGGTCTATCAATAAATGTAGTCTTTGTATCAACTTCGACTCGTCATTGAACCCGCATGCTTGACACCCAGCTGCAGGAATTATCTGATTTAATGTCTCTATCAATGTGAATACAGTTAGTGATAACCTGGTACATTGAACTTGAGAATGATGTGATGCATAGTGGTTGTGGTTGGCCACGTTGTGCTTCAACCTATTTTTCAAATGTTTTGCAAGACACAATTATGACCTGGACATGTGGCACTGCATTCACAAGGTCATCCCAAAATCCACTTGGAAGTCAGCTTACGGTGACTTCTTCACATAAATAATGCACATGTGAATCAGCCTCAAGTCTAGATGTGCTTTCTGTGTTACATTAAAATGAAATGGGAACTCTTGTGTCCATCACTTCTGTAACTAAAAATGTCTGTGGATGTGACAGCACATCATGATGTTTTCTTGGCAGATTTTTGTTACGGGGTGGTTTGCCATTGCCTTCCCCAGTCATCTACACTTTGCCCTCAGCAAGCTGGGTACTCATTTTACTGACCTCAGGATGGAAGGCTGAGTCAACCTTGAGCCAGCTACCTGAACACAGCTTCTGCTGGGATTGAACTCAGGTTATGAGCAGATCTTGGACAGCCGTACTGCAGCTTACCACTCTGCACCATGGAGCAACTTTTTCCATCTATACCTTGTGGCTAATAGCCATTGATGGGCCTCTGCTCCATATGTTTATCCAATGCCCTCTTGCAGCTGTCTATGCTTATACCAGCTACCACTTCCTGCAGTAGTGAATTCCATGTATTAATTACTTTTTGGATGAAGAAGTACTTCCTTTTATCTGTTCCATGCCTACTGTTCATTCATTTCATTGAGAGCCAACAAGGTCTTGTATTGTGAGAAAGGGAGAAAAATGCTTCTTTTTCTACCTTCTCTATCCCATACATAATTTTGTAAACGTCTATCTTGTCACTGTTCAGTCATCATCTCTCCAAGCTAAAGAACCCTAACCTCTTTACCCTTTCTTCATAGGGAAGGTGTTCCATTCCCTGAATTATTTTAGTTGCCCTTTTCTGCACCTTTTCCAATCTTTTCGAGGTACATTTGCCAGAAATATACACATTATTCCAAATGATACTGTGCCATAGATTTATACAGGGGCATTATGATACTGATTGATTTGTTTTCAATACCCTTCCTAATAATCCCTAGCATAGCATTTGCCTTTTAAAAATTGCAGTCGCACACTGAGTCACATCTTCAGTGGGTTATCTACCAAGACTCCAAGACCTCTCTCGGGGTCAGTTACCACCACTTTGGACCCTTTCAGTGTGTATTTATAGTTAGGATTTTTTGCTCCAATGTGCATTACTTTGCACTTTCCCACATTGAATCTCATTTGCCACATTGATGCTCACTCACTCAGCCTTGACAGATCCTTCAAGAGCAGGGGTGTCAAACATGTGGCCTGGTGGCTGAATCAGGCCCCAGAGGGCTCCTATCAGGCCTCTGAGCAACTGGCTGTCATCTGCTTTCTTCTCCCTCTCTCTTGCTTCCTTCTGCATAACAGCTTGCTTTGTAAGGCTTGCTCAATTGCACAGGAGCTACAGAGCAAAGCCTCTATTTTCTCCACTGGCTGAGGCTTCTCTCTTGGGAAGGAAGAGGAGGAGGGAAAGCCTGCTTTGCCAGGCTCTCTCAATTGCACAGCAGAGCTACTAAACAAAGCCTCTCTTACTTCCGACTGAGGCTCCCCCCCACCTCCTGGTCCCCTGGGAAGGAAGGAAAGAGCCATAGCTTTCTTTGCCCAGTTCCCTGGATCGTATGAGAGAGATACAAAGAAAGAACCTTTAAGACCAATGAGTGCTAATGTTTTAAGATTTTTAAATCTTTAATTGTGTTTGTCCATGTCCTTTATAAATTTTATATTTCTGCTTCCTGTCATTACATTTTATGACACTCATGGCCCGGTCCAATAAAGGTCTCTTTAAGTCAGATCTGGCCCTCATAACAAATGAGTTTGACACCCCTGCTCTAGAGTGCCTCATAATCCTCCCTGGCACTCACTGCCCTGAACAACTTAGTGTCATCTGCAAACTTAGCCACTTCCCTGCTTAGCCTCTGTGAACAAATTAAAAAGCATTGGACGTAGAACCAAGCTCTGCAGTACCTCACTGGTTACCACCTTTCACTGTGAAAACTGTCCATTTATACTCGCTTTTCCCTGTTGATTAACAAGCTTTTAATCCACAGGGGGACTTGTCCTCTCATCCTATGACTTCTGAGTTTCATTAGGAGCCTTTGATGAGAGGAATTTTATCAAAAGTTTTTTGGAAGTTTAGGTAAGCAACATCTACTGGGTCACCCTTGTCCACATATTTGTTCACCCCCTCACAGAACTCCAAAAGATTAGTGAGACAAGATCTTCCCGTACAGAATCCATGCTGATTCTTCCGCAATAGCTTTTGTTCATCAATGTATCTTTAATAATGGATTCCATCAACTTACCCAGTATTGACATTACACTGACAGGCTTTTAATTTGAGAGATCTCATCTGGAACCTTTTTTTAAAAGATGGGGGTTACATTTGCTACATTCTAGTCTTCAGGAATGGAGGCAGATTTTAGTGATAGATTGCAGATATTTGTCAGGAGATTCACAAATTCCCATTTGAGTTCTTTCAGAACTCTTGGATGAATGCCATCTGGGCCTGTTGATTTGGTTTTTTTTTTTAATTTGTCCATCAGTCATAGAAACTCCTCTATCACCACAATCCAACTCAGGTCTTTCAACACCCTTCCTGAAACCGGCAATTCTCAAATAAGAAAGCACCTGCCATCTTCCACAGTGAAGACTGAGGCAAAAATGCATTCAGCTTCTCTGCCATTTCCCTGCCAGCCTTTAGTAATCCTTTAACCCACTGGTCATCTAATGACCTCACTGCTTCTAATGCTTCTGCTTCTAATGTATATATATATATATATATATATATATATATATATATATATATATATATATATATATATATATTATTTTTGGTCTTTATGTTTTTTTGCAATATGTTCCTCATAGTCTCTTTTTGCCTGCCTGATAATTTCATTGGCCAAAGCCTGTGTTCCCTTTTATTTACCTCACTCAGACTTTGCCTTCCACTGCTTAAAGGAATCCTTCTTATCTTTTACTGAATCATAAAGTTGGAAGGTACCTCTAGGGTCATCTAGTTCAACCCCCTGCACAATACAGGGGATTCACAAATACCTCCCTCCCACACCCCAGTGACCTTTGTTCCATGCCCAGAAGATGGTAAAAAACCTCCAAGATCTCTGGCCAAACTGGTCTGGAGAAAAATTGCTTTCCAGCCTCAAAGTGGTGATCAGCATTTCTCTGAGAGTGTTAAAAAGGGCCACAAAAACTAAGCACTGATGCAACCCTTCCTGCCCTCCTCCTCATGATCTGCCTAAATTCACAGAATCAGCATTGCTGTCAGATGGCCATCTAGCTTCTGTTTCAAAATCTCCAAAGTAGAAGAGCCCGCCACCTCTTGAAGAAGCCTGTTCCACTGAGGAACTGCTCTGCCAGGAAGGTCTTCCTAATGTTTAGCCAAAAACTCTTTTGATTTAATTTCAACCCACTGGTTCTAGTCCAACCTTCAGGGGCAACAGAAAAACAACTCTGCACCATCCTGTACATGACAGCCCTTTAAGCAGTGGAAGATGGTTATCATATCACCTCTCAGTCTTTTCCTCTCCAAGCTAAGATGGAAGATGGTTATCATATCACCTCTCAGTCTTCTCTTCTCCTTGAACCTTTCCTCATAGAACTTGGTCTCCAAACCCCTCCCCATCTTTGCTGCCCTCCTCTGGACACATTCCAGCTTGTCTATGTCCTTCTTAAATTGTGGTGTCTCAAACTGAACACAATACTCTAGGTGAGGTCTAGCCAGAGCAGAATAAAATTATACAATCACTTCATAATATCCTTACATTGCTTCATGTGGAAGACTGGGGAATCAAACCCGATTCTCCAGACAAGAGGCTGCCACTCTTAATCACTATGCCACACTAGCTCTCAGCATGGTAGGAAATGACTACTGTATCCTGGCTACTAAATGATTGTTATAGTGGTAGGGAACTGGAATGGGGAAAATGCACTGATAACAAAGTCAGAGCAGCTGAGATCACAGCTGTGAGTGCTTTCTGCAGAAGGACACCTGCTTCCTTTTATTAGACTTTCCCATCAGTGTTTTCAAGAAGTGAAACAAAATCACAACCTTCCTTATGCTGCATACAACAAAGCAAGCTCAGACATATTAGGGTCAGGTTCTACTAAGCACCTGCTTTTATATTTTCAAAGGGAGAGCAGCCATTGTTTCTTTGCACTAGAAACAGTTGCGCTAGAAAACGTTACAAAAGGGGCAACCTTTTGCACAATTGGGATTATATTTTTATTACCTTCATTTATTGCGCACCTTTCTCTCCAACGGGGACCCAAAGCAACTCACATCATTCTCCTCCCTTCCATTTTATTCTCACAACTACCTAGTGAGGTAGGTTAGGCTGAGAGTGTGTGACTGCCCAAGGGACACAGCAGACTTCCAGGTCACAAGAAGGGATTTGAACCCGGGTCTCCTAGATTCTAGTCAAACACTCCAATCACTACATCATATTGGCTCTCTCCTACCCTGCCCTTTACCAACAACATCTGTCTCTCACGTAAGCCTACGTAGGGTTAACCATAATATGGGCACACTGCTAATATCTCAGTTTGGATGGTTTCTAATTTAATAACACTGATACTTACTTGTCCCCTAAATTTTTATTTCTTTGAAGAGGCACCACTGTGGAGGTGCGACACAATCATGTCAGCGCATGCAATGAACATATGCCAACATTATAGTTCCGCCCCCGATTAGTCCCATATGAAAACAGGGTAGGTTTTGTAATTCCTATTTAAACATTACATTTATTACAATTGACACAGTGGACAAAGAAAATATCTCCCTTCACTTGGATCATGCCAAGTCCCCTGTGATTATCATGTTAGTTTTCCCAAGAAAAAAGGGAAAAGGTGGTGGGGGGGAGATACCAATTTTGGTTGTCCTCATATGAATGTGCAGAACTGCTGATGATCCAAGTGCAGTGGTACCACACCCATGGTATGGAGGAACGCTTTGCACTGTCTTCAGAAATTACCTACCCACAAGGCAGCCAATGACTGCAAAGATCAAGCCGCTCTTCCACAAATCTAATTCATGCGGCTTCTACTGGGAATGTTAATTATTCCTCATTCAGGAAAAAGAAAGCTTTGTTTAACCTTAGAGAAGACAGACCAGTTCAAGCCTGCCTCTTGCCTATTAGCCTCAAAGCTCGAAATCCTTGCCGGGCAAACTGGCTACACATTGATAAAAACAATAAATGCCACATTATTGTGGTTTCCAAATGATTTTAAAAGCTTGCCCCCGCCCACTATTTTTGTTTCTTCTTTCCCCTCTTCCCACCGATTGATGCATCCAGCTGAGCCTCCAGCATTTCTCCTGCCTGCACTGATCAGGAAAACTCATTGGCTGTTACTGCTCATAAAGACCATTCTTGAGATTAAATGATGTACAAACAAATGCTGGCAGCTGTAGTACATAGCAAATGTTCAATGGACTGTCCTTACCTCCACAAACAAGATGGGGAAAATTCCAGTTTTGTCACCCAATTTGCCCTCTGCCCAGTTCTCATCCACTGGGTTGATTACAGTGATTATATCACCCTGAAAGCAAATAATAGATAGTTACCAACATACTGGCCTGTGCTTGGTAGATAACAGATGGGTTACCACCTGCATTAAAGTGAGAGATGAACCATACAAACTCTGGCTTGTATACTACTGAATGGTAGGAAAGAGGAAGAAATACACAGTGATATTGACAAAGCTAAGAAATTTAAACCCTGGGAAGTAGACACTTTTCCAATCTCACTTTCTTTGCCGTTTCACACACATCAAGCCCTTCTTTCTGGTCTAAAAGCCCCACACATCCTTCTGGGCATTCAGAACTCTCTCACAGAATTTAAGCAGGAGCCAATCAACAGCGGCATAAGTGGTTTTAATACAAAAAATATATTTACTGTGTTGAAAGGTACACTGGTTTTCCCCCATCCCCTAGTAAACTCAGAATCTGTATGAAATGATGATTCTGCTTTTAAACTGCTATAAATCTATAATTCAGCCAAATTGTGCAAAGTTAACCCTTACAACTTTACTTGCGATTAGGAAAGTCCCAAATGGAAATGGTCAGCAGGGGGCCAATTGTGGGACGCTGGCTGCTAGCTTATAAGGTCTAGGCGCTCCTTCCCTGCAGGTACTTAAGCCCTTGGGTGTGGCTGAAGGCACAAGCCAAAGGAAGAGCTCTTAGACTGAGGGCTGCAGTCTAAAACCATAAAGAAGATCTCTTAGCAGGGAAAGAGGAAGATCTGCTCTGCATTTGGACATATTCACCCTCTCTTCTGTTTGTTTCTTTTGAATTATTATATTTCATATCTCTGTTGTGAGCTGCTTTGGGTTCTCAATAAGGAGAAAGGAGGGATATGAATGAATAAAATGTTGTTCTCAGTTGCCTCAAAACAATTCTGTAGATTATGGATTCAATGCACGTCATGTACATTGGCTGGGATTTAAAGGTTCCTGCAGAGGGAATATAGCATGATATAGCTCAATCACATCAGGTCTTGGAAATTAAGCTGTTGGTCGGTACTTGAAAAGGAGACCACCAAGGAAGATTCTGCAGAGGAAGGTAATGGCAAACCACTTCTGCTTCTCACTGGCCTTGAAAGCCCCTTACTGGATTTTCCAGCTTTACAGTACTTCACACATGCAAAGTTTCCTGCAAATGGCTTGCACTTTATTTCCCATTTCATGCTCAATATATTTGGAGCAGTATACAATGAAACTTAAACCAATAAACAGGGCAAGTTCTATGGTTTTCTTGGGGGGACAGTAAGCAAGTCCACATGGGCCTCCTTCCCGACCTTTGCCTACCATCAGGACTCCTCCTTGTACCTCTTTTTTCCACTGACCTACATGTTTCATTTGCCTTGTGTTCTTCCCTGATTGCACATGAGACTTCCCACCACCTGTGCTTGATGGTTTGGGGTGGTGCGTGCAGCTGGGAGTTCCATCACCGCACTCACCAGGAATGCTGCCATTGTATATCACCTGAACATCCTTCCCTGGAATCTGGAAAGCAAATGCAGCTGGAAGCACTGGTGGTAGAGTGCTCATGTATAAGCAGGGGAATGGCCTGTGGGTGGGTGGGGTCAGTGAAAATGGGCCCTATCAGAAGCCCTGGACCTTGGCAGCTGCTCCATCTTAGGGTATGCTGATGTTGGTAGGCTTCCCAACCCTCCCGCCCTGGCGGGGGACCCCAGAATTTACAGCCTCTTTTCCCGCTCTCCAAAAAAACGGAAGCAGGGGGAGGGGGGGAAACAGTGCCAAGGAGCGTGGCGAGCCGCCCCATCTCAGAGGAGCAGCTATGGTGAACCAGAGAAGAGGCGGCAGCAGCGCAGCAGCATCGCCCGCTCCACCTCTGAGGTGAAATCAGAGAAGGGGAGGGTGGAGGCAGGCCAGGAGCGTGGCGAGCCGCGAATCTGGGTCCTTCTAGGACCCGGATTTGCGGCTCGCCACGCTCCTGGCCTGCCTCCACTCTCCCCTTCTCTGATTTCACCTCAGAGGCGAAGCGGAGCGGGCGATGCCACTGCGCTGCCGCCTCTTCTCTGCTTCACCGTAGCTGCTCCTCCGAGATGGGCTTAGCCTGAGCCCATCTTGGAGGAGCAGTTACGGTGAAGCGGAGAAGAGGCAGCAGCAGCGCAGCAGTGTCGCGCGCTCCACCTCTGAGGTGAAATCAGAGAAGGGGAGGGTGGAGGGAAGGAAGACATTTAAAAAGGTGTGCCGTCCCTTGAAATGCAATGGCCAAAACTCCCATCGGGGTTTAGTAATGCTTGTCACACCCTTGCTCCTAGCTCCATCCCAGTGTCTCCTGGCTCCACCCCCAAAGTCCCCAGATATTTCTTGAATTGGACTTGGCAACCCTAGATGTTGGCCCTGCAGTCTTTAAAAAAGTACAAAGCATGAACAACACGAATGTATTCTAGAGTTACCATGTAAAGACTATACCCAATCACTTTTGCTCTGGAAGAGCAAACACTCTCCAGCAAAAGTCTGTGTTTGGAGGAAGATGTGAAACTGGCTAGGTAGGCTTGCATAAATGGGACACTACAGCACACACACACACACACACACACACACACACAAAGGCCCTGGAACTTGTAAACATCTGCAGCACTTCACACTAGAAGGGCAGACAGAAATTGCAGCAGGACCTAGGGAACAGACCTAGATGGATGGAGGCACTCCTTCTCGGAAGCACTAGGCCAGGGGACTTTCTGACTCATTTGTCGGAAAGCTGATCCTCACACCACACCACACCACAAGCTGCTTTTGAAACTCTTCTGTTTCAAATGCTAGCAAATCCACTCATCAAGGAGCAGAACACACTGTTAGGTTCATAATAAATTGTCATCAAGTCTCCACCACTGACCAGGTACCCTGTTGGTTATATATATAACTGAACCTGGAGGACATTTGGAATGTATTTGATACATATTCTAAATAAATAAAAAGTCTGGTTTTGGAAATTCATGCACTTATCTGGCATTAGAAGGCTGCAAAAAAATCCAAAAGGCCTTTAAATATGCATGTGATCCTTGACTGGATAAACTCGTTTAATTTGTAAACCAAGACCAAGTGGAAATATAGCATTCTTTTTTTCTTTTTCTTTTAATCTCTTTTGTATTCCATGTAAAGACCCTCCTGAATTTGGGGATTTTCCTGGATCACCCTATCAAGGTAAAGACAGTTGCCTTACTTTCAGTGCTCTGTAAGGCGCAGTGCTCTGTAAGGTGTATGACTGGGGAAGGCAATGGCAAACCACCCTGAAAAAAAAATCTGCCAAGAAAACGCCATGATGTGATGTCGGTAATGATGACTCGGTGCTTGCACAGGGGACTACCTACCTTTTATGGTGCAATCTACTTCTAACTGGGAGGAGAAGGAGTAGACTCTGCTACTAACATGGAGCACTGCATTGCAGGACAATTCCCTTATAGTGGTAGCAATACTAGGAGTAATTTCTTAAGGTGATCTGAACTACAGATCTATCCAGCTCTTTGCTTGGCAAGAGAAGAGTTGGGATGTGCTCTGCATATTAGTGGGGATCACTTCCCCTAAATTGTTTCCCTTAAAATGCAAGCAAGCTCCCATCATCTGTGGAATCTAGTAGTATCCCTCCTCTTCCCTAAAGTGAAAAATGATTTGTCTTGAGACAGCATTGTTCTTTTGGAGAAACTCTCATATTTCTTGAAAATCTCACTTTAGGCTACAAAATTTGTAAAAATAATAAAAATCTGGCTCAGCCCTATTTCTGAGACTGCAAGGTGATAATTGTTTAGTGTTAAACTGAGCTTGTGATTTCTGTATGTGCCCCCCTAAAAAAAAATAACCTTCCAGCATCTGTTTTTGCAAGAATATTCAAAAGCAGCTTTAATCACAGCCACAGTCAAGCTGCATTCCTGACTCATAAAGCTTTGAAACACAAAGGGCGTTTTCGCACTGACCTTCAAGTGGTGCGACCACCCTCCTCACGCCGGCGGATCTGCAGGGATTTCGCACCAGAAGCGCCGGCGCACCCAAAAGAGCCGGCGACTTCCGTCGCGAAACCAGCTCAAACGGAAACCGCCAAGAAGCAGGAAAACGTTTGAGCTGGTTTCGCGACGGAAGTCGCTGGCTCTTTTGGGTGCGCCGGCGCTTCTGGTGCGAAATCCCTGCAGATCCGCCGGCGTGAGGAGGGTGGTCGCACCACTTGAAGGTGAGTGCGAAAACGCCCAAAGACAAATTAGGACTTTTCTTTTGTCCCTTGTGGGAGGATTCATCCTATGCGGAGCATATCAAAAATGAAGAAAATGGCACTTTGTTACATATCACTGGGCTCACTGATGAGAAGAGACACTGCTGTGGTCTGTTTTGTACAGGGTTTTTTTTTTTTTAACAGGAACACAGTTCTGGCTGGCTTGGCATCAGGGGGTGTGGCCTAATATGCAAATGAGTTCTTGCTGGGCTTTTTCTACAAAAAAATTTCCCTGGTTTTGTGGTTGTGGAAAGATGGAATCCAGTTCTAGCAGCCAGCAGCAACGCTGCTAGGCTGCAGAAGCGTTTTTGCCTCCCTGGAAGGAAGGGAGGATTTTTGCAGCCCGTTTGGGCGTGTTTAAAAGAGAAGGCTATCTGACCACCTTCTCAGTCCCCAGCAGATGATCGGGAAGAGCAGGAGTGCTGCATGCTGCCTCCTGTCTTTCTGTGGCAATTCCTGCGGCCATTTCAGGCCGGGGACTGTGGGGATTGGCATAGTCAGAGGGCTGCGGGAGCCTCGTTGTTTGCTCTTGCCTGGCCCTAGTCAGTTTCGCTTATCAGCGATCCATTTTGTGGTTGTGGAAAGATGGAAATGACTCCTTTTGACTGCTGGGGGGTTTCAACAATGTGTTGGCAAAGAAACTGCTTCAGTTCTCTTGTAAGAATTTGAGTCGGGTCAAAAGGCATCACAGAAGAGCTTTAAATAAATGAATAAAGAGACTTTAGCTAATGTTGTCAGCCACAGGTATGGGCATATTCCTCTTCCCTTGCTGAAACGGTGTCTGAAATTGTGTCCCAGAATTTTAACTTTGCTGCAGGAGTAGAGATGAGCTCTTTCTCCAACAGCAAACAGAACGAATAACCATCCAAACAAAGACAAATGAAGAAAATAAAACAGGAGGGAAAACAAAACCAGATGGCATGTAATGGGGGCAATGTCTGCAACTACCAAAGGAAACAGTCCCTTCTTACTGTCTCCTGTGTTCTCTTCAGTGGTGCTGAAAGCCACTTTAAAAAGTGTCGATACTGTTGAAACGAGCTGCAGCAGATGCAGCAGTGAAAACTGACTCTCACAGCTGGCTCCTTCACATCCCAGGCTGTGATAACAACTGTCTTTTCATAGCTCAGCTGTCCTCCCACAGCTCTCCTTCAAGCCAGCCCTGATTTCAGTGCTGCGTGGAAACACCCCGAAGTGTTTCTTGTCCTCATCATTCAATTTGCCACAACACTGCCATATACCCCTGACATCATGAGATTTGCTCATGACTATATTATGAGTTAGCTGCCTCATTTGCACAGCAAAATATACTTCTTGTCATCTTCCAGATGTTAAAGGCACATGCCTAGGAAAAACGAATGGCAATCCTGTTAATTATGCTTAATACAATATTGAAACAAATGGAAAATCTCTAGAGGAAACATGCAGAGTGTGGATCTCAAAGTTTAGCAACTGGAAGTGCCCTTCTTTGAGTCAAAACTGTTCAGACCTTCAAGCCCTCTCCTCCTCTCTCACTGCAACTCGCCACACACAAGTCCTTTTTCAAAGCATGGGCAGCAAGCCTCATACGCTCTCAAACAAAACAGTGAAACCTTTACTGGCCACACTTTAAAAAACATGTTCAAGAACAACGTATTGTTATGTCCACAACTCCCAAGGCCAGGCCTCAAAGGGCAGCTGATTCTCAAAGGTCACAAGTCAAAATGTCCTGACCCAATTTCACCCTTTGATTGGATGGGACTTTGGACTAAACATAGCAAGAAAATTCCTTATCGGTTATTAACTTTTAGCTAGAGGCCAGCCTAATGGAGTGAGAAGGGACCTGGAAAGAGCTGCTCATAGAAGGTCACTGGACATTTTGTTTCTGTTAGTTAACTGAAAACTACCAGTGGCTATTATTGTTTATGGATGCACAGTGCAATCTTTTTCTGTATGCTAAAATCCTTTGCATTGGGAAATGGAGTGAAAGCTAGTTTAATTTGGTAAAGTAACTAACTGTGATGACTGCATTAGAATTGTCCCAGTGCAGTAGCCATGTTAGTTCATTGAACGGATATCATTAGTCTTTAAGGTGCCACTGGATTTCTATTTTATTTTGCATGATGACAAGAGCCAGCATGTGGGAGTAGGTGGGGTAGGTGGCCACTTAGGGTGCCACCCCATCTGGGGGTGCCACTGGGTGCCCCCCCAGGAGCCGAGCCAGGGCTTGCATCCTGCTCATCTTGAAAGGCATGGGGGAGGCGACCATCAGCTCCTCCGCCCCCCAATCAGCCTTCCTGTGCTGCAGGAAGGCTGAGTGGGGGATGGGGCTTGTGTCCTGCATGCCGTGAAAGGTGTGTGGGAGGCGACCATTGGTGCCCCCGATCAGCCTTCGTGCATTGCAGGAAGGCTGAGCGGGGGACAGGGCTTGCGTCCCGCATGCCTTGCAAGGCATGCGGAACACAACTGTCAGCTCCCCCCACCTTCCACCCCAATCTGGAAGCCTGAGGGGGATGGGGGGCCTACTTGATGATGTCACTTTTTGTGATGTCATCGTGCCACATGCATGAATGTTTTTTTTCTAAAAGAAGATGGGGCGCGCGCGCTGAGCTGGGGTCTGTCTCCAGTGGCAGAAAATCCAGCACTGACCCTGATGATGACTGTACCTTCTTGGTGCCACTCAGCAAATTAAGAGCTCATAGGGCTGACTACATTTTCTGGCTTCTGCTCTAAGGCATTCAGGAAACTAGGTGATCATGGGCAGCAGCAGTTCTATGAGCTTCTGCCCTTTAAAAGAGGGAAAAGCCAGTCCTGTCTCTTTTTTTACTTGAAACAGACAGTCCTCCGGTATTATCCAGTTTACAAGTTAATATACGCCTCTCAGTCTCTGCTCTCACTTCTTCAGAGACAGGGCATTTTCTGTGGTAGCACCATACCCATGGAGCATCCTCCCCCTTAAGGCTTGCATGGTGCCTACTAGGGATGGGCTCAAACCAGGAAAATGGAGGTTAGTTGGAGGTTCATGTTTCAGGGTTTTCATGAACCCTGAACCTCCAACTGGTTCATCCAGTTCAGGAGTTTGGCTTTGCTGCCCAATTAGAAGTGAGCTCCAAAGGTGTTTAAATGCCTTCAGAGCCCACCTCTGGGTCAGGCCAGCCTGACTGAGCTCTGAGAGTCAGCTCGAAAAGCCTTTATAGGCCTTAGGAGCACTCAGAATGAGTTCTGAAGGCCACATAAGGGCATATCTCTCTATATAATAAAAGCCTAGATGTACTGGGGACAACACACCTACTCACCCATTGGTCACTGGGGAAGCTGCCTTTGCCCGCTATTGGCCCATCCCATCAGCTTCGCCTTGCAGAGCACTGCCTCAACTCACTTCTTTCCCCTCCCCACAATGACAAACACGATGAGGAGGACAGTGAGCTAGGCAGCAGCAGGAGCACTGGCTTCTCTATCCTGCCCAGCTTGGAGCTTTACAGGTGATCACAGGGTGGTCCTCCTGGTGGGTTGAGAGGTCTGACTAGCCCCTCCTTGCCAGCCACTGTCAGCTCTTCATCCCCATACCAGAAAAAATCCCCTCAGGACCCCCCCCCTCTCTCTCGGCTTGACTTCGCGAATGAAGATTTAAGAAGGGTGCAGTAGTCCACGTCTGCTGCAGGCTCGCTGGTGGCTGACAAGACCAATGCGGGACAGGCAGATCTGGCCACAGTGGCTGCAGGGAAAAGTCTGATTTGGGGTTGGTGCTGTAGCAGTGCGATTCTTCCTCAATCACCCCACCAGGACCCCACCACCACACTTAACCCCTCCGTACACACTTAACCCCTCTGGCTTCCCTCGGAGTCATGTTCAGGTGGCACTGGGAAAGGTTTTACTGAGGGAGCAAAGTGGCATCTCCCATGGTGTGGCATGTTGTGCCATGAGGAAAGGAGGCAGGCAGGTGAGCAGCACAGTTAGTCATTCATCCCACCTGAGGGAGGTGAAGAGGGAGTGGCCTGGAAGTGGCTAGGGCAACTGAGAGGGAGAGCAGGAGGGAAGGAGGGAAGAAAGGAGGCAGCCTTGGAGCTCTGCTAAGGTGGGGAAGACAGCCGAGCCGGGCAGGCAGCCAGCCCATGGCTGGCAGAGAGGAGGGTGGAACTGTGTAGTGGCTTTTGTGTCTCTCTTCACTTTGCCTCATGCAGTTGATAGGGAGAAGGTAGGGAAGGAGGCAGATAGGTAGACAACCAGCACACATAGTCAGTCAGCTCACTTGAGGGAGGCAAAGGGGGAGCAGCTGGGAGAGGGAGAGGGAAGGAAGGAGGTAGCTGCAGAGCTCCGCTGGAGAGGGAAAGAGGCCCAAGCCAGGCAGCCAGCCCATGGCAGGCGAAGAGGAGGGTGCAACTCGGTGGTGGCTTCTATGTCTCTTTGCTTCGCCTTGCACAGCCAGCAGGGAGAAGTCACTGCCTGAGGGAGGGAAGATGTGGGCTCCTCTCTCTGCTGCCCCAGTGACTCTGCAGTGGAGGTGGGTCGGGGAAGAAAAGGCGAGGCAGCAGTGTGGCCCTTCTTGGCATCTGGGGGGATAATAATTGCAAATGGGGGGACATGATGAGGTTCCCTACCTTCCAAAGCACACCCTCTTGACTGGGGGAAGGGAAAGAAGCCCTCCCTTTCCCTCCTCCCCCTCTTTTCTGTAACAAAGAGAGGTCTCTGGTAGCCCCTCCTATGATATCTTTTTCCTTTTAAAAAGATGATTGCAGAGGTTTTGTGTAGATTATGGAGGTTTTGTGCCATGGCCAGCTTTGGAGGTTGGGGCACTTGCACAAAATCTCTTTCTAGAACCCGTTGTATTCATTCTCACAACAGACCTTATTTCTAGTAATGTCTATTAAAGCCTTTGGAGCTCACTCTGAGAGCTCAGTCAAGTCAGGCCGCCATCTATAAAGGCCTTTGGAACTCACTCTTGGAGCTCAGTTGGGCTGGCTGAACCCTCTGAAGGCATTTAAATGCCTTCAGAGCTCACTCAGGTTGGCCCTTGGTGTTAGTGGTAGACTCTGACTGCATTTAAATGCCTTCAGAGTTCACTTCCTTCAGAGCCTGCGCAAGCCGTCCATAGAGGTTCATGTTTGCAGGAGGCACAATCTCCGGAACCAGGGGTTTGGGAACCTTGAACCAGCCTGGTTCATGCTCAAGCCAGAGTTCATTTGTGAGTTTGTGCTCATCTCTTGTGCCTCCTTTACTTTCTTCTAGAGACCAAGCTAAAACACATCTTTTTACCCAAGTTTTTAATTAGTGTTTTTATCCTATCAGCTTTTTGATGATCTACTTCTGTTCTACGAATAGTTTTTACGCTGGTTATGTTCAGCAGCTTGTGTTTCAATGGCTTGTACTTTAATATTGTGTGTTTTAACTGTAAACGCCCAGAGCAGAATTTTGCAGAGGTAGAATAGAAACAAGTCTCTAAATAGATAAATACTAAATTGATACCTTGCCTGGAAACCAATTTTCAGGCTGAAAATCATAGATAATGGGTACGATCACAAACCATGAAGGCTGTTCAAAAACAGCTCAATGCGCGAACTCACAGGGCTAATTTTGATCATGTATCAAATATAGCAAATATGGAGCAAAATATTGATAGGATGGACATCAGTTGCTGAAAGCTGTGAGTATATTTGGGCTGCACAAATGCAGGAGCCGCACCCCCGTAACTTATTTGCCGAATTACCTTGATACATCTCATCCTAAGGCAGTACTCCAGGCTGATTTTGTGGCACACAAGACCACAATTAAGACATTGGAATTGGATAATAAGCCTCAGGACATGTGGGTACTGGTTCCACTTCTGAAAATGTACCCTGCTCGTATTCAAAAGAGTATGTTTTGTGCTTGGAAGATTGGCTGCTGACATTTTTATTCAATGACAAGTTCAGCACAGAGTTTTATAAGGAATCTTGCTTTTTGGCTCTCTATTGTCATTTATGTTGGTGAGAAAGAGATACATCTATTCTGTTCCTGCAACAAGGGATGACAGAAGTTGCTCAAGATAACAAAAATCTGTAATCTTTCATTGAAATCTGCCTCCGTTCCTGAGGACTGGAAGGTAGCAAATGTCACCCCCATCTTTAAAAAGGGTTCCAGAAGAGATCCGGGAAATTACAGGCCAGTCAGTCTGACTTCAATACCGGGAAAGTTGGTAGAAACCATTATCAAGGACAGAATGAGTAGGCACATTGATGAACACGGGTTATTGAGGAAGACTCAGCATGGGTTCTGCAAGGGAAGATCTTGCCTCACTAACCTGTTACATTTCTTTGAGGGGGTGAACAAACATGTGGACAAAGGAGACCCGATAGATGTTGTTTACCTTGACTTCCAGAAAGCTTTTGATAAAGTTCCTCATCAAAGGCTCCTTAGAAAGCTTGAGAGTCATGGAGTAAAAGGACAGGTCCTCTTGTGGATCAAAAACTGGCTGAGTAATAGGAAGCAGAGAGTGAGTATAAATGGGCAGTCTTCGCAGTGGAGGACGGTAAGCAGTGGGGTGCCGCAGGGCTCGGTACTGGGTCCCATCCTCTTTAACTTGTTCATAAATGATTTAGAGTTGGGAGTGAGCAGTGAAGTGGCCAAATTTGCGGATGACACTAAATTGTTCAGGGTGGTGAGAACCAGAGAGGATTGTGAGGAACTCCAAAGGGATCTGTTGAGGCTGGGTGACTGGGCGTCAACGTGGCAGATGCGGTTCAATGTGGCCAAGTGCAAAGTAATGCACATTGGGGCCAAGAATCCCAGCTACAAATAAAAGTTGATGGGGTGTGAACTGGCAGAGACAGACCAAGAGAGAGATCTTGGGGTCATGGTAGATAATTCACTGAAAATGTCAAGACAGTGTGCGTTTGCAATAAAAAAAACCAACGCCATGCTGGGAATTATTAGGAAGGGAATTGAAAACAAATCAGCCAGTATCATAATGCCTCTGTATAAATCGATGGTGCGGTGTCATTTGGAGTACCGTGTGCAGTTCTGGTCGCCGCACCTCAAAAAGGATATTATAGCATTGGAGAAAGTTCAGAAAAGGGCAACTAAAATGATTAAAGGGCTGGAACACCTTCCCTATGAAGAAAGGTTGAAACGCTTAGGGCTCTTTAGCTTGGAGAAACGTCGACTGAGGGGTGACATGATAGAAGTTTACAAGATAATGCATGGGATGGAGAAAGTAGAGAAAGAAGTACTTTTCTCCCTTTCTCACAATACAAGAACTCGTGGGCATTCGATGAAATTGCTGAGCAGACAGGTTAAAACGGATAAAAGGAAGTACTTCTTCACCCAAAGGGTGATTAACATGTGGTGGTGGCGTCCACAAGCATAGCCACCTTCAAGAAGGGGTTAGATAAAAATATGGAGCAGAGGTCCATCAGTGGCTATTAGCCACAGTGTGTGTGTATGTATGTATATATATATATATATATATATATATATATATATATATATATATATATATATATATATATATATATATATATTTGGCCGCTGTGTGACACAGAATGTTGGACTGGATGGGCCATTGGCCTGATCTAACATGGCTTCTCTTATGTTCTCTTATGTTCTTAAGAAGAAGAAGATGATATTGGATTTATATCCCGCCCTCCACTCCGAAGAGTCTCAGAGTGGCTCACAATCTCCTTTCCCTTCCTCCCCCACAACAGACACCCTGTGAGGTGGGTGGGGCTGGAGAGGGCTCTCACAGCAGCTGCCCTTTCAAGGACAACCTCTGCCAGAGCTATGCCTGACCCAAGGCCATGCTAGCAGGTGCAAGTGGAGGAGTGGGGAATCAAACCCAGTTCTCCCAGATAAGAGTCCGCACACTTAACCACTACACCAAACTGGCTCTCTACACCAAACCGGCTATCTCAAGGAGCGCGCACACACACACACACCATAAAGTAGATGTTCACAGTCAGGATGTTATCAAAGCTACATGTAGTTAACCTGCAACTCAGATAGAGCAAGATGGGCAGAATTTGTGGAACCTAGACAGGAGAAGCAGGGTCTATAGTGATGGCACAAGATTCCTGCTGACCTCTGCAGTGCTACCTTGGAGCCTGATCCCCAGTACAGCAGACTGGTGGCAAAACCAACTCACACTATATACTTTATTACACTGAAATAGTGCTATTTCATACTTGGACAGAATTTTTGGTGCACTTGCTAAAAAAGGCTGTTCCTAAATGTATCTTAGGCTGTTCTCCCCCCCCTCTCTCTACGTATATGCAATAAAAAAGGTGACAGTACTCATATATCAGGTTGTGCTTATTTCCATCAATTCCCCTTCAGGACTTGGCAGAGTCTTGAAAAAGGGGCCAGACAGTGCTCAGTATTAATGAGTGCCATCCCCCCCCAAACTCCCCCCCCCCCGAGCTTACATACTTATAAAGTTTGCATAAATGGTGGTGACTAAGTGAGCATGTCTGTTACTGACCTGTGCTTTTGTGTTCTTTTATGGACAATAGATGCTGGACAGAATGAATCATTGCTCCAAAGCTAACAGGGCATGCATCAATTGAGGTCTTTGTCCTTAGTTGTAAAACGCTAGGCTTACCTTATGAAAAGTCAGGCAGTCCTTATCATTTTTATTCCTGGATTTTAGATCAAAGTTATACAGTGCTCTGCACAGAGCTGGTGGCTGCGGCAACTGTTTGATAACTTGCACCGAGTTTGTTGGGAAAACTCCGCTGACCCCATTGATTTCTCCTAGGTACCAGTTTTCATCCAGCTGACGATGCAATATGATAATGTCACCTTTGTTGAACCTTAGTTCTCCAGGGTTGTGTCCTCTGTAGCTATATAGGGCTTTAGCTCGAGGAACCTGTGGATGAAAGAAATGGAGAAGTGAGTTAGCTCATGACAAACTGATGCAATGCTGAACAATGTGCGGTTTGGGACAATTTTCATTGATTTCAAGATCAGGGCCAGAAGCTAAAACAATTTCTCAAGTTACACTCAATGTCCTTAAAATGACAGGACCTGAAATGCTAATTTCTGATTTATACCCAGGGCTTTTTTTTCTGAGAGAACGCAGCGGAACGGAGTTCTGTAACCTCTTCATGGAAACATAATTCTCAAAAAAATATTTTAAAAGTTTCTCCTTCATTTCCCTCTTGAGAGTTCTGGCACCTCTTTTTTCAGAAAAAAAGAGCCCTGTTTAGACCAATGTCTTTTCAGAATGTAACTAAGAACATAAGAGAAGCCATGTTGGATCAGGCCAACGGCCCATCCAGTCCAACACTCTGTATCACACAATGGCCAATAATATATATATATACATACACATATATATACACACTGTGGCTAATAGCCACTGATGGACCTCTGCTCCATATTTTTTATCTAACCCCCTCTTGAAGCTGGCTATGCTTGTAGCTGCCACCACCTCCTGTGGCAGTGAAATGTGGCCTTAAAATGACAGGACCTGAAATGCTAATTTCTGATTTATACCCAGGGCTGTTGCCAATGAGTAATTTATATCCTCAAGTGATTCTGTGTGGCTGAAATTTCTCTTGTGAACTCAAAAGGAATGTAATAATAGCTCTGATTTAACCAAATTGCTTTGTTTAGATTTTTGCTGTTGTTGAGTGTCAGAATTAATAATAATTTGATCTCTTTTAAAAGTTTTATAAAAGTTGTTGTATTCATCTTGACATACAAAATATGAAGACAGCCAGGGTTATGTGGATTGTGCACTATTTTATTTAGAAATCTCACTGAACCAGCTTCAACGGAGACATCAATTATAGCCTTGCCTACAACAGAAGGACTCACCATATGAAAAGTCAGACATTATCTTATTCATGGCTCATGCCTTGTAACCTCCTGTTTGGATTACTATACTGCTGTTTACATGGACTACCCCTGAAGACAGTCTGGAGTTCCTTTGCCTGTCCTTATGTTATATAGTTCTTCCTGCTTCTACTATGTGAGTTTTCAAAGAAGTTAACGAATAACTGGGTTGTGAAGAGTAAGGAGGGAGGGAAGAAAGAAATAATGGACTTTGCACACATTTGTAAACTCAAAGATGTATATAGAATAAGATGAGACAAAATTAGTGCCGCAAGGCAGATTAGCAGTTTACTTTACTAAGCAAATCCCAGTGGGCTCTTCGCCTAAGCCCCGCCATCCCTACAGTGGAGGTGATGAGGTGGAGTACAGGTACCACTGGCATAGGACAAAGCTAGGAGCTACTGTGCCTGTTCTCCTTGTCTAAACCTTGTAAAGAGTGGCACTTCCATTTTGTGCCAGCAGCAATCCTCCTTGATAGCTTCACCATGCTCAGGCCAGCAAAGAGAAGCATAGCACAACAGTGCTTAGCTTTAATCTGTGTTGGTATGGTGCAGTTGGTCAGGAGAAGCTTGGGAATAGCCTGCTGGCATAGGTGAATGATACAGTCAGCAAGGAGGAGCCTGGCATTACTTGTAATACTGCATCTAGGTTGGCAAGGAGGAACACAGACACAGCAGAACCAGGCTTCACCCTCTGCCAGCTCAGGTGTGGTGCATCTGGAGAGAAGGATGGAAGTGCTCACCTTTTCCCTGAGAGCTTGAGTAGGGTGTGACCAGCAAGGAAGAGTGCAGTATTATTATTATTTATTGTATGGCAGAGTTACACACAGGAAGCATATAATGAAATAAAATATGGAACCAAGTTGATACAGGAAGATTGCAGTGGCACCCTCAGTTAGATGAGGAGAGTGGCTGCAAGAAGGGGTGTGGCCTTTTTCCAGGTCCTTTTTGCCCTCCGAATCTGCCCCTGATGTAGGCTTCCCAATCCCCAGGTCCCAGTGGGGGATCTCCCAGTTTTGCAGGCTCCTTCCCACTTCCAGTCAGCTGGCCAGCAGGGAGAAGCCCTGCCCCAACAGTCACCATGGGCCTTTTCACTTTAGAAGGATAGAAGAAGCTTGGAAACTGCTTGCTTTTTAGAAGGCGTGTATGTCTTTAAATCTGTAGAAGCCAGGCTGAATAGGGACAGGGTGAGCCGGAAAGATGACATGGCTGCTTCCAGTGAACTGCCTCCCTGGCTGGTTTCCTGCTTCTAATATATTTGAAGAAATTTTTATTGTTGGTCTTTATGTTTTTTTGCAATATGCTCCTCATAGTCCCCTTTTGCCTGCCTGATCACAGTCTTGCATTTGATTTGCCACAGCCTGTGTTCCCTTTTATTAATCTTACTTGGACTAGCTTTCCACCGCTTAAAGAAGTCCTTCTTGCCTTTTACAGCTTCCATTACTTTGTTTGTTAACCATGCAGGCCTTTTCTTATACCTGTTTGTGCCTTTCCTAACTTGTGGTATATATTTTATCTGAGCTTCTAGGATTGTAGTTTTAAATAGCCTCCAAGCTTCCCCAAGGGTTTTGACCATATTTACCTTTCCTTTCAGTTTCCTCTTCACATGCCTCCTCATCTCAGAGAATTTACCCCTTTTAAAGTTAAACATGGTTGTGCTGGTCTTTTGGGGTAACTCTCTATTTATACAAATGGTGAAATCAATAACGTTATGGTCACTGCTCCCAAGTGGTGCGATCACTTTTACATCTCTCACCAAGTCTTGGGCATTACTTAGGACCAAATCCAGGATCGCCCCGCCCCTGGTAGGTTCTGAGACCATCTGCTCCATAGCACAGTCATTGAGAGCATCAAGAAACTCAATCTCTTTCTCTTGACCAGAACACATATTGACCCAATCAATCTGCGGGTAGTTAAAATCACCTATTACGACACAGTTTTTACGTTTAGCCACTATCTTTAATCCTTCCATCATATTATAATCGTCCTCTATCTTTTGATTTTGTGGGGGATAACAAACTTCCATAGTTAAATTTCCTTTTGGGCCCTCTATTTGAACCCAAAGCATTTCTAGAAGGGAATCTAATTCTCTGACCTCAGTCTTACTGGACCATATACCCACTCTGACATACACAGCCACCCCACCTCCAACCCTTCCCTCTCTATCCTTCTGATATAACTTATATCCAGGAATCACTGTGTCCCACTGATTCGCCTCGTTCCACCAAGTTTCTGAAATTCCCACAATGTCTATGTTTTCTCCCAACACTAAACATTCCAACTCACCAATTTTACTTCAAACACTTCTAGCATTTGCATACAAACATCTATAATTTCCCAGGCAAGCTAGCCCCACAACCTTCCTCCTGCCGCCTCGAGACTTTGGCAGATAGTCCATACTGTTTGTCACCATCTCAGTGGACAACTCTGATCCATTATCCGGTAGAAAAGTAACAGCTAACCCTTCATCTCTTTGAGATGAGTCCTCCCGAACCAGAGACATTTCATCTCTTGTTGGCTTTCCCCCAAGATTTAGTTTAAAAACTGCTCTGCCACCTTTTTGATTTTAAGCGCCAGCAGCCTGGTTCCATCTGGGGACAAGTGGAGACCATCTCTTTTGTACAGCTCCCGCTTGTTCCAGAAAGCATCCCAGTGCCTAACTTAAACCCTTCCTCCTTACACTATTGTCTCATCCACACATTGAGACTTCTAATTTGTGCCTGTCTCTCCAGCCCTGCACATGGAACAGGCAGCACTTCTGAGAAGGCTACCTTGGAGGTCCTTGCCTTAAGTCTCCCACCTAGCAGCCTAAATTTTTCCTCCAGGACCTCACGACTGTATTTCCCCACATCCTCCACTGGCTCCTCCCCAGCACTGTCTATCAGCCTATCTACTACACGCGTAATGTCCGCTACCTCATCAAAGGCTCCTTAGAAAGCTCGTGAGCCATGGAGTAAAAGGACAGTCCTCTTGTGGATAAAAAACTGGCTAATTAATAGAAGCAGAGAATATAAATGGGCAGTCTTCGCAGTGGAAGATGGTAAGCAGTGGGGTGCCGCAGGGCTCAGTACTGGGTCCCATGCTCTTTAACTTGTTCATAAATGATTTGGAGTTGGGAGTGAGCAGTGAAGTGGCCAAGTTTGCGATGACACTAAATTGTTCAGGGTGGTGAGAACCAGAGAGGATTGTGAGGTACTCCAAAGGGATCTATTGAGGCTGGGTGAGTGGGCGTCAACGTGGCAGATGCAGTTCAATGTGGCCAAGTGCAAAGTAATGCACATTGGGGCCAAGAATCCCAGCTACAAATACAAGTTGATGGGGTGTGAACTGGCAGAGACTGACCAAGAGAGAGATCTTGGGGTCATGGTAGATAACTCACTGAAAATGTCAAGACAGTGTGCATTTGCAATAAAAAAAGCCAATGCCATGCTGGGAATTATTAGGAAGGGAATTGAAAACAAATCAGCCAGTATCATAATGCCCCTGTATAAATCGATGGTGCGGTCTCATTTGGAGTACTTTGTGCAATTCTGGTCACTGCACCTCAAAAAGGATATTATAGCATTGGGAAAAGTCCAGAAAAGGGCAACTAGAATGATTAAAGGGTTGGAACACTTTCCCTATGAAGAAAGGTTAAAATGCTTGGGGCTCTTTAACTTGGAGAAACGTCGACTGCGGGGTGATATGATAGAGGTTTACAAGATAATGCATGGGATGGAGAAAGTAGAGAAAGAAGTCCTTTTCTCCCTTTCTCACAATACAAGAACTAGTGGGCATTCGATGAAATTGCTGAGCAGTCAGGTTTTTTTTTTAATACTAATTTTTTATTTTATTGTTCTGTTTAGTCTGTTACATCAAATATTCGTAGCTACATACATTTCGATCTCTCCCTCCCTCCCTTTACTCTTAGTCTTTTCGCCCCAGCCATGGGCACAAAGTCTTAATCTTCCACTGAATGTCTTTTCTTCCTTCTTTCAATATCCAATCTAGGTAGGTCTTCCATCTGGTCTTGATTTCATTAGATTTCCCTTCCCTTGTTGCCTCTTTGTTTTTGTCTTTCCAGCCCAGAGCTATAACTGCCAATATAATAGCCTTAGCTAAATTTTGAATACTCCTATCCATTATCGGGCCTCCTATTGTACTTAACATTAGATTAAAATCTACAGTTAATGTTATATTGCATACTTTTCTAATAATTTTGATAATTTCCTTCCAAAGGGTCTTTACTTTTGAACATTCCCACCACATGTGTGCATACCAACCTTTAGAATGTTTACAGTGCCAGCATTATGGACTTAATCCTGGAATCATGTTAGCTAGCTGTGCTGGTGTCTTATACCATTTTGTAAGGAATTCATATTCAAGTTCTTTAAATTTGGTTACTTTGATTTCTTCTATTCCTTTCATAATTTTATCCACCATCCTCTCTGTTATCTGACCTTCATGGCTCCATCTCTTTTGTAAGTATTCTGTTATTTTATCCTTATTTGTTATCATCTTTCTATATATTTTCCCTACCAGTCCCTTTTTCTGCTTTGCCATTTGCCATTTCTTAAAAATAGCAGGGCTAAACAAGGCAGTAAAAACGATTAGCGAAAATTAAGAACTCTGGATAGATGCACCAATGAAAGTAATATACTGATCAGTCAGGTTAAAATGGATAAAAGGAAGTACTTCTTCACCCAAAGGGAGATTAACATGTGGAATTCACTGCCACAGGAGGTGGTGGCGGCTACAAGCATAGACAGCTTCAAGAGGGGGTTAGATAAAAATATGAAGCAGAGGTCCATCAGTGGCTATTAGCCACAGTGTGTATATATATGTGTGTGTGTGTATGTGTGTGTGTGTGTGTGTATATATATATATATATAATTTTTTTGGCCACTGTGTGACACAGAGTGTTGGACTGGATGGGCCATTGGCCTGATCCAACATGGCTTCTCTTATGTTCTTATGCTTGCATTGCAATAGTGGAAGAAGTGACTTGCACTGATACAGATGGAAAAGAACATTATACTTACTAAGCAAGGAAGAATAGATGAGATGTGCTCTGTTTTCTGAGAGAAATAAAAAGTACTAATCCCTGGCACAGGAGGTATGCATTTGCCTTCATGCCTATGTTATTCGGCCCCTCACACCCGCAGCACTGCCTTGGCGGACTAGGGCGGGGGCTGCGTTTGCCTCCCCGGAAGAATGCTCATCTGGGGAGTGGGGCGGGACCCTGCCCCAGACAACGCAGTCCGTTTTGGGTTCTTGGCCCACCCTCCCGCCCTTTAACAGTACAGGCTCCACCGGTTGCCATATTGTTGGGGCCAGGTAGAAATTTTTTCATCCCAATCGATTGGCCAGGATTGGGGTGTTTTTCGCCTACCTTGTACTGTTGGGACATTGGGGTTGGATTAATTGGCATTATGGTTAATTTGGTCACTTGGCGAGAGTTGGCTAGGGCTATTAAGAGCTTCGGCGAGGACCCTTGGTTTACCCTATTTGCATGGGGAAGTGGCACGCTGAAACAGCAGCTGGGCTGTACGGCTCTCTGCGGTGAGAGCCTGCTACATGGTCCCTCCTCTGCCTGCACCAGCCTTGCTTAGGCTGGGCATGGACTGGGAGGGCAACCTATGCCAGGCTGGCCCAGCATTAGCCATAGCGAATGGCTCATGCTGAGGGCAGGATGCCTTGTCAACACAGGACAGCGAAGGGTCAGGGGTTTCCCTTGGCCTGTCCTTTAAGCTTAGTTTGCCCCAGGCCGGTTGATGTAAGTTAATAAATTGGCCTTGTTTATACCCAAACTATGCTTGTTGCCTCATTATTCTGACTGGGGGCGGGGTGCAATTAGTTGCTGTGTCAGCACACTGGTTTATAAGAACAGACTGTAATGCTACTATTGGTAACCTTCTCAAGTCTGGATTTGAACCTACATACTGCAGTTCAGGCATTTATATATATTGGACTACTGTTTCCTTTACATTTCACACACACAAAAAATTCTTCAATGAAATCAGAAGAGTTGAACCATCTGCCTTTTAAAATATATATTCGACCCCTGTCCTCAAAGGGAAATGACTGTTCAGCTGAAACATCCACTTTACTGACTTGAATCCTATTTTATCCACTCTAGAAACCTTCAATTTAATATACAACAAACCAGATCATTTAGCTTGCTGGAGCAAATCCAGAGCCTTCACTGGATTTACCATCCTTGTTGCAGCCACAATCTGAGAGCTGATGAGAGGCCTTTCCCCCCCCATCAGAAGAAGTGACTGAGATAAGCGAAAGATATTGTTCACTGCACAAGGTCCCAAGCCTGGGTGCCTCCCCCCTCTTACCATGTACCAAGCATGGAAAAGGGATTGCTGTATCAGTTCAGAAACCAAGTTTGTGGATGCCAGCAAGTGATTTACTGATAATAAGGTGGTGGAAACGCTTGTCAGCGTATGAATCCTTCTGATATGCCTCATGAAAGTAAATGGATGTGCACCTTCACCCACATGCTTACACAGGGCATGCTAAATGTAACTTTACATTGCTGGCTGAAATAAGCAGTGACAAAGTTGAAAATGCTATGCTGAGGTTTTACCCACAATGCACTTAAAAAAAAAAAAGCAGACAGCCATAATATTTAGACAATGGCAGATAGGTCTACTGAGAGCTAACAGCGAGATCAAAAATTCATACAAGGCAACAGATTTCCAAATACCAGATGTGGGTAACAAACAAGAGAAGGTAGTTTTGGCATTGTAGTGTATCGGACTCAGCGCAAGCGCCGCGCGACCCGAGCCACCCTCGGGTCACCGTGCGCAGCGCGGGAAAAGCCACCGCCAATCCTGACCTAGGGCGGGAAGTTTAACTGGCCAGGATTGGGCTGGCCAGCGAAGGGGATGTTCCGGGAGGCATGTATATATTAGCGGACCCGGCCGCGTGTTCTGTGTTGCGTGTGATGTACCAGCCAATAAAGACCTATGCTTTCATCACGTCTCGTCTCCCAGTACATTACACTGGCGACGAGGATGGGATCTAGATAGGCCCGGCCGCCCCGAGGGGAACCTGACCGGGCCGGAGACGAGGAAGGCGTGAGACCGCAGGATCGCACAGCCCGCCGCCACCATGGCGAACTCTACAGTAACGACGGGCCATCTTGCGGAATTCAACCCGGAGCACCCCGAGAGATGGGAGATCTACACAGAAAGGGTCGAGTGCTACCTGCGGGCGAACCTGATCGAAGACGACGACAGGAAGAGAGACGTCCTGCTGAGCGTCTGTGGAGAAGAAACTTTCGAGATCGCAAGAGGCCTCTCCGCTCCAGCTAAGCTGACCGAGAGGACCTACCGGGAAGTCGTGAGACTCCTCACGGGCCACTTTTCGCCCCAACCGTCCATCGTCGCCCGCCGATTCCTCTTCCACAAGAGGGACCAAAAGTCGGGGGAGACAGCGGCGGTCTACCTGGCGGCCCTTCGACAGATCGCCGGGAACTGCAATTTTGACAAAAGGGACGAAGCCCTGAGGGACCGTTTCGTCTGGGGCCTCCGAGACGAACGACTGCAGCAGAAGCTCTTCGCTAAGGAGGAGCTCACGCTACAACAAGCCTTCAACGAGGCGACGGCGTTCGAGAGGGCCACCAAGGCGTTCGGCCAGCCACGCGGCGAAGCAGTCCACCAAGGAGAAACAGAGCTGGAAGACCGAGCAGAGGAAGAAGCGTTTCAGCTCCGGAGGCCTCAGAGAACGGACACACGGGCCCCCGCGAGACAAAGAGCGACGGAGAGGGCCACTGCCACCACCGGTTCCAGGTGCGCCAGCTGCGGCGACCCCCACGAGCGACGGGACTGCCCGTACCGCAACCTGGACTGCCGCAGCTGCGGGAAGACAGGCCACATCGCCCGGGCTTGCCGGGCCAAGAACAGCCGCCGCCAACCGTCAGCGCATCACGACTCCCTGGACGCACACACGACGGCATCCACCAGTCTGCAGGTATTGAACTTGCCCCTCTCGGCCCCAGACAAGGTCAAAATGTCGGTCCTAATCGAGGGCGCCCCCTGCATCATGGAAGTAGACTCGGGTTCCTCCATCTCTATCATTTCGGAGGAAACCCTCAAGAAACTATGTCCCCGCCGCCGCATCCAAACGAGGCCAGCGGACTTCGTACTGAGGGACTTTCAGAAGAACCCAGTACACATCGTGGGGTGGGCCTGGGTGCATGTAGAAAGAGGGGGTTTTAGGGGGCCCCTAGACATCCTAGTGGTCAAACGCCAACTGACCACACTTCTCGGGTTGGCGTGGTTCAATCCACTGGGGATCCAGCTGGTGGGGGTGGACCAATTGCAGGCCAGCAATTTCGACGGGGTCTGCCGGGAGTTCCCCGAGGTCTTCGACGGGTCCTTGGGGAGCTACAAGGGTCCGCCCATCACCTTACCGATAGACCCAATGGTCAGGCCCATAAGGCTTAAAGCGAGGCGCGTCCCGTTCGCCCTTAAGCCTAAAATAGAGGCAGAACTGGACCGCCTAACAGCCCAGGGCGTCCTAGAACCTGTAACGTATGCGGAATGGGAGACCCCCATAGTAACGCCAGTCAAACCCAACGGGGAGGTTAGGATCTGCGCTGACTACAAGTGCACGATCAATAAGGCGCTGCAAGACAACCCCTACCCAGTCCCGGTGGTTAGCCACGTCCTAGCAGCACTAGCCGGGGCGAGGGTTTTTGGAAAGCTGGACTTAGCACAAGCATACCAGCAACTGCCGGTCGACGCTAAGACAGCGGAGGCGCAGACGATCGTGACCCACAGGGGCGCGTTCAGGGTTAAACGGCTGCAGTTCGGGGTCAGTGTAGCTCCGGGGATATTCCAGAGCATAATGGACGCTCTCTTGAAAGGGATCCCCGGAGTTCAACCCTTCTTTGACGACGTTTTAATCGCCGCCCCCACCGAAGGAGAGTTCAGCTGCCGCCTGCGAGAGGTCCTCAGACGGTTCCAAGCGGCGGGGCTGCGAGTCAAAAAGGAGAAATGTTTGTTGGGTGTCCCGCGAGTGGAGTTCCTGGGGTTCGCCGTGGACGCGGCTGGAATTCACCCGACGGCGGACAAGACCAGGGCCATAGTCCAGGCCCCTGCCCCCAAATGCAAGGCAGAACTACAGAGTTTTTAAGGATTATTGAACTTTTATCATGCATTCCTGCCACACAAAGCCGCCGTGGCGGAACTGTTGCACCGCTTGTTAGATAAACAGGCCCCGTGGGTCTGGGGTAAACGCCAAGCCGCGGCGTTCCAGGCTGTGAAAGACCTCTTGGTCTCTAACGCGGTACTTCATCACTACGATGAAAACCTACCCCTGATCCTGGCTTGCGACGCCTCCCCCTACGGAGTAGGAGCGGTCTTAGGGCACCAACTCCCGGACGGGAGAGAGGCGCCGATCGCTTACTACTCCCGGACTCTGTCCCCTGCCGAGCGGAACTACGCCCAGATCGATAAGGAGGCCCTGGCGATCGTGGCGGGGGTGCAAAAGTTCAACGACTACCTCTACGGTAGGCGTTTCACCATCGCCACTGACCACAAGCCGCTCCTCGGCCTCCTAGCCCCCGATCGTCAGACCCCCCAGATTCTGTCTCAGAGGGTTTTAAGGTGGAACCAGTTCCTGAATTCATACACTTACGCTCTGATACACCGCCCCGGTAAAGCAATGGGTCACGCAGATGCCCTCAGCCGCCTGCCGCTACCCACAACGGACCCAGATCCCGCCCCGGCACACGGGGTGATGCTCATTGAGTCGCTCCCCGAGCGCCCACTGCACGCGGACGAGGTGGCTCGGGCGACTGGGAGAGACCGCATCCTCGCACGGGTCAGGGACTGGGTGGGAAGGGGGTGGCCCTCGGGCAAGGTGGAAGAAGCATTTCGGCCGTTCGCGTCCAGGAAGGACGAGCTATCGACACACAAGGGGTGCATACTCTGGGGGAGCCGGGTGGTGGTGCCCCCCCCCTGCGCAGACAGGTATTTGACGACGTTTTAATCGCCGCCCCCACCGAAGGAGAGTTCAGCTGCCGCCTGCGAGAGGTCCTCAGACGGTTCCAAGCGGCGGGGCTGCGAGTCAAAAAGGAGAAATGTTTGTTGGGTGTCCCGCGAGTGGAGTTCCTGGGGTTCGCCGTGGACGCGGCTGGAATTCACCCGACGGCGGACAAGACCAGGGCCATAGTCCAGGCCCCTGCCCCAAAATGCAAGGCAGAACTACAGAGTTTCTTAGGATTATTGAACTTTTATCATGCATTCCTGCCACACAAAGCCGCCGTGGCGGAACTGTTGCACCGCTTGTTAGATAAACAGGCCCCGTGGGTCTGGGGTAAACGCCAAGCCGCGGCGTTCCAGGCTGTGAAAGACCTCTTGGTCTCTAACGCGGTACTTCATCACTACGATGAAAACCTACCCCTGATCCTGGCTTGCGACGCCTCCCCCTACGGAGTAGGAGCGGTCTTAGGGCACCAACTCCCGGACGGGAGAGAGGCGCCGATCGCTTACTACTCCCGGACTCTGTCCCCTGCCGAGCGGAACTACGCCCAGATCGATAAGGAGGCCCTGGCGATCGTGGCGGGGGTGCAAAAGTTCAACGACTACCTCTACGGTAGGCGTTTCACCATCGCCACTGACCACAAGCCGCTCCTCGGCCTCCTAGCCCCCGATCGTCAGACCCCCCAGATTCTGTCTCAGAGGGTTTTAAGGTGGAACCAGTTCCTGAATTCATACACTTACGCTCTGATACACCGCCCCGGTAAAGCAATGGGTCACGCAGATGCCCTCAGCCGCCTGCCGCTACCCACAACGGACCCAGATCCCGCCCCGGCACACGGGGTGATGCTCATTGAGTCGCTCCCCGAGCGCCCACTGCACGCGGACGAGGTGGCTCGGGCGACTGGGAGAGACCGCATCCTCGCACGGGTCAGGGACTGGGTGGGAAGGGGGTGGCCCTCGGGCAAGGTGGAAGAAGCATTTCGGCCGTTCGCGTCCAGGAAGGACGAGCTATCGACACACAAGGGGTGCATACTCTGGGGGAGCCGGGTGGTGGTGCCCCCCCCCTGCGCAGACAGGTATTGGAGGATCTCCACGAGACCCACCCGGGCATCGTGAGAATGAAAGCCCTGGCCCGGAGCTACGTGTGGTGGCCGGGCATGGATGAGGAAATAGAGGGGTGGGTAAGAAGGTGCCAACCATGCCAGGAGTCCAGACCCAATCCGCCGTCCGCCCCGGTCCACAGGTGGGAGTCGAACGGGCGGCCGTGGTCCCGCCTCCATGTGGATTTCGCGGGGCCGTATCAGGGCCAGATCTTCTTTATACTCGTGGACGCATATACTAAATGGCTAGAGGTAATCCCGGTGGCCTCGACCTCCACCGCAGCAGCAGTCAGGGCGCTCAGAAGGGTCCTCTGCACACACGGGATCCCTGACACCCTGGTGACGGACAACGGCACGGCATTCACCTCCCGGGAATTCCGGGAGTTCACCGACCGGTACCTCATAAGGCACATAAGGTCCGCCCCGTTCCATCCAGCCACCAACGGCCAGGCGGAGCGCATGGTGCGGACCACCAAAGAGGCCCTTGGCCGTATAGTACATGGGGATTGGGACCACCGCCTCTCAGCATTCCTGTTCCACAACAGGATCACCCCAAACCCTGTAACCGGTTTCAGCCCCGCAGAACTGCTCATGGGGAGGAAACTGACCACTCGTCTAGATAGGCTACACCCGGACCGGGCGCCGGATGTCCGCGGGTCCCCCGAGGTCCGGGAAGCAGTGAGAGGATTCTTTCCGGGCGACCCAGTGTATGCGAAAAACTTCGCAAGCGGCCCCGAGTGGTTGGCGGGAAGGGTTCTGAGGGTGACAGGCTCCCGGTCATACGAGGTAACCACCGCCGGAGGCCAGGTGCTGAGGCGGCACATCGACCAGCTGCGCCGCCGCACCCTACCCGAGGAGGCAGAAGAGGCAGAGAGTAGGGAACCGCCAGCAACGGAACCGCCAGAAGGGGCCCCGCCAATACAGGAGCTACCCACGTACGAGGCCCCCGCAGCCGCGGGACCAGAACCGGAGCCAGCACCCGACCCGGGCCGGCAACAGCCAGAAACGGCGCCACCCACGTTGGGATCGGGCCCCACACCAACGGCAACCCCGAGGAGATCAACACGGGAACGCAGGACGCCAGCGTACCTACAGGACTATGTAGTTTAAACTAGGAGGGGAGGAGTGTAGTGTATCGGACTCAGCGCAAGCGCCGCGCGACCCGAGCCACCCTCGGGTCGCCGTGCGCAGCGCGGGAAAAGCCACCGCCAATCCTGACCTAGGGCGGGAAGTTTAACTGGCCAGGATTGGGCTGGCCAGCGAAGGGGATGTTCCGGGAGGCATGTATATATTAGCGGACCCGGCCGCGTGTTCTGTGTTGCGTGTGATGTACCAGCCAATAAAGACCTATGCTTTCATCACGTCTCGTCTCCCAGTACATTACAGGCATCCTCCTCTGCAGGTGGTCATCTGGCTGGATGTTGTTAGAGGCAGAATGGTGGGCTAGATGAAAAACCAGCCTGACTAGCAAGACACATTTGTTATGTACATGAAGCCTGCCAGTTAGTAATATTCTACAACCCTGGCCTTGCTTGAAATAAAATCATGGTTTATATTGTCCTTGTCCTGCAGCCTAGCAATCAGAACATAAAGAGACAGCAACATCATTATCATGGACTTTATACTGATCCATGGTTTTAAGGCCCTACAAGAAGTCTGAACTTTTAGTATCAGGCATTTTCTTTGAGCTGGGAGCATGGTAACTGCTTCTCTGTTGTATAAGAAGGTATACATTGATCAGGTATAGAAGCTCTGTCCTGTTTTGTATTGGATCCTCCAGCTTTTGCAACAGCATTCCAGCAGCAAACTCTTTAAATGCATTCTCCAAGCTGCCAACTGGCTTGACTTGGAGAAGTTCATGCTGGTTGACTTGCCATGAACTTCATTTTGTGAATCATGAACTGGCCAAAATTCATCATGAATTTTAGTTTGTAATCTGGTTCATGGCATCTGGTTTATAGTCCCTATAAACTATTCATATTAAAGAAATCAGATGCAAATTCCTCTTGTTTTTTATAGCTCAATTTTAATTTCCAATGCCCTTAACATTAATCCTCACCATCCTTGCATTTTCTAACATGAAAATAAATCCTATTTTTAGTAAACAGTATTTGACAGGGAAGTTCCATTACACCATTGGGCCAGAGAGTTTTAACCATTAATCCACTATCCCCTATTATAACATTATTACTAAATGCACCCATAATTTATTTAGTAATTAAAGTAGTTATATTTCATAGTGACTTTACTAGGACAAGCCCTTTTTAAAAATTTCACCTCACCAGACTCCAACTCAAAATTGTTATTTTCACACATTTCCCACTATATCAGAGATACCTCTGGGAATAATGCTCTGAGACTGATGCTTAATCCACCATACTCTTTAACATATATATGGAGCTATTGGGTGTGGTAATCTGGAGATCTGGGCTAGGCGGTCACCAATAATTAGAAGACACTCATCTATATTTCATGGTTCCAGCTGATTCCAGGGAGGCTATAGGAACCATGAACTGGAGCCTAAAGGCAGTTTTAGGATGCTTGAGTGAAGCTTAATCCTGACAAGACAGAAGTTCTACTGGTGGCTGGAAAGACTGATCTTGGATTTGAGGTGTCTCCTGCTCTCAATAGGGTAGCCCCTCCTCTTGAAGGAGTGGGTCTGTAGCTTGTGGGTGCTGCTGGACCTGCGTCCACTGCTTGGTAAGCAGGTGGTGGTGGTGGTTTTGACCTTCAAAGCCCTATACAGCTTTTGACCAACATATCTAAAGGACTGCCTACTCTCAGAGGCAAAGTGTATCACTATTAAGGGTAGGATGTTTTCTGTTGCAATACTTTGCTTACTTTCCTTCTACCTATTTGCTTGACTATTTACCATATAGCAGTTAATCTGGTGCAAGAACTAATGACATTTCAGCACCTAGCTAAAAAAGTATTTTTTAAAAAATTCAGTCCTTTGCTTTTAAAAAAAAAAAAAAAAACAAACCCTGTTCCTCAGTTTTACAACTTCCCCCTTTGTACTGATTGTGTTTGATTTATTACTGGTTTTAAATTTATGCTCAGTTTTATGTACTGCACTGGTTTTGTGGCATGTTATTTAGCATCATTGTTTTAACTGAATGCTGCCTTGGGAATACTCTGTTGAGTGTTTGGCAAAGAAGTATCGAAGTCCTATAAATATAAAATATATTTGGGAAAAGTGCCCTTTTACATCTTGGATCCACTAGAGCTACTGATCCACTGATTAAATATTGCTCCCACCGTTTAATACTGCTTCTTAACGACTAGCCGTTTAAAGCATTACCACAAAAACTTGCATGTTGTTCTTCACATTCCTGCTGAGAGTGTCCAGAGGAGACTGGTGGGCTGCACGGAATGGCTGCCTTTGCCTGGGACACCACCTGAGCTTCTAGTCATGCTCATCTATTGCTTCCTCTTTCCAACTGATATCAGTACAGAAGAAAATAGATGAGCTGATACCAATGAGTATTACTGATGATCTGGGCTGAGTGGCCCCTGATGTGCTGGCAGAGTTGCTTGGGCATGGCTGTACATACCTAGTCGCTAGTGGCCTGCTCACCAGTGGTCTACTGGGAAATTCCCCTGGTCAGTCTGCCCTAGGGATGCCAGCCCCCAGGAGTGACCTGGTGATCCCCTGAAATTACAACTCATCTCCAGCAGGGCTAGAATTCTAGCAGGAGCTTCTTTGCATATTAGGCCACACCCCCTGGTGTAGCCAATCCTCCAAGAGCTTACAAAAAACAGCCTTGTAAGCTCTTGGAGGATTGGCTACATCAGAGGTGTGTGTGGCCTAATATGCAAGGGAGCTCCTGCTAGAATTTTACCCCTGATCTCCAGACTACAGAGATCAGCTCCCCTGTAGAAAATGGATGCTTTGGAGGTAGACTCTACAGTGGGGGTCCCCAATCCTTGGGCATGGACCGGTCCCGGTCCATGGCCTGTTAGATGAAAGAGGCAGCGCAGCCTCACAAGGGAGGCAGCCTTGGAATGAGGCAGAGCAGCCCTGCCACTCCTTCCGCCCACCCAAAACCTGGGTGGATGAAAGAGGCAGTGCTGCCTCACTCTGAAGCTGCTTCCCCTTGCAGGGGAGGCAGCCTTGGAGTGAGGCCACATTGCCTTTTTTTTCTGCCTGTGTCCTGGGTGGGCAGAAGGGGCAGCACTGCTGCACCCTTTGCCTAACCCTCATTTATAGAACCCCGCTGATCAGCTGATTGGCGGGGGCCTTTACATAGGAGGGGGAGGCAGATTAGCCCCTTCTGCTGCCTGGCCGCCTAGTGGGGAGGAGGCAGAAGCAGCCCCAGTGACCTTAAAGACCCCCAAAGGGGCAGGGATGGGACGTGGGTGAGGCGGCAGCCTGGGGCAGCAAAACCCCCAGTGCTGCCCTCCCACACTAGTAAGTGGAAAAACTGCCTTCCACTAAACTGGTCCCTGGTGCCAAAAAGGTTGGGAGCCACTATGTCAAGCATGGTAAATGGTAGAGGTGATATGTGGTTTTAGGGCCCTCCATAAAACTGGTCTGTAGAATATCATGGAGGGCCGAAGAGACATGGCTCTGTTATTCTTTCCTCCTTCCTCCCTCCCCTCTCTTTCTTTATGGCTTTTGTAGTGAAGTAGAAAAGGAAACCAGCAGAGAAAGAAATGACACCTTCCCATGCATTCCTGCAGGGGAGTGCAGACCATCTGGGAAAGCAAGGACGAGATACTGATAACTTTGTGAGAATGTAGACTTTTATGATAATTGATGCGCCGACTGGCATTCCTCAACCCTTTCCGTGAGAACTCTTTGATGTAAGCCTTAAAAGAAGTGTAATCAATGTATTGTGGGCATCACTCTCAAGGTTTCCAACTGAAGGAGAGTATCGGTTTATCAATAAACGCAGTTTTGTAGCAACTCGACTCGTTCTTTTGAAAATCGCATACCTGACACACTGCTATGTACCCCATTAAAGTCCCTGTCCTCCAGGGGTTTTCCAATTTGGATCTGGCAATTCTACTCCTCCATAGTCTCCCGGTGGCCAGGAGGATCTTGGGAACACTAGATGAGGCCATAATTATCACCACACTTACAAAGTTACATGGGGGGTGGGGAAATGAAATGATGGCCATTGCTGAAAATGCTTGAAGGAGCTGAATCAAACTGATTTTTTTTTAAAAGCCTATTTTGAGTATTACTAAGCTGCTCACACAATGATTCACTGTTTCCTAATTGCTCTCCCACCACCCAGTGCCAGCGCACTGTCAAAACTGAAGTCGAGTGCAGTTTTAAAATAAGATACTAAGAGAATCATCCTAAACAGAGTCATATCCTTTTTAGTTCATGGACTTCAATGGATTTAGAAGGATACAACTCTGCTCAGAATGGCACTGCAGTTCTTGAATAAAATGCAGCATAGTACTGAATCAAAAATCTTACGAGCCTAGCAAATTTTGGAACTGTGACATCTGACTAGTCTGTGAGTGCTGTAACAGTTTTGCTTTATTTTGTTACTACCAGCCGTACAGGCTACGAGTGGCTCAAGTTAATGAAAACAAAAGTACTTGGCATATATTTAAAGATGGGCAAGAAAGTATTTTCACATATTTATCTGAGTGAAAAGTATTGTGTATAAGCATCTGAGCATCACATGAGTAGAATGTGAGGGCCCAGAAAGGGGGGGGGGGAACCCTGGGAAATTTCATTTCTTCCAGTGGCTGATCTGCACTTGCTTTTCTCACATATTCTCATGCCAGTAGCCTTGACCTGAGAAGGTGTCGGATCCTTCAATCTCTGATGCATCCTTGATCGGAACCCCGAAGGCCAATGAAGGTGGTACATAGTGGTGTACCATCACTGTGGAAGATCATTTTCCTTTTATCACATAGGGCTGACTGAGCCAGAGGGATCAGGATCCAAGTCTACTGCAGTATTATAAGGTAAATGAACAGCAAATATGTTGCCTTTCTCGTAGAACTAACTGACGGAATAGAAATGACCCACGATGGCTGATTTGTGACAGATTTTAGCTTTGTTTGCCCTGGCACAAGCCTGCAGGGCACTTGCCCATCAGATTCATGCCAGTGTACAAGTAACCAATATGGTTTCTACTGTGCCATGAATCAGTTAACTTTTAGACAAACACTGATATGCAACCAACACATAACATCTGCACTGCAGATGGGCACAATTGTAGTGCCAGCCTCTGTGCTATGCCAGAAGCTTTCACATCAAGTCCTCCTTTGCCACACAATTCCAGAATGAGCAGCCATGGTTGATTCCTAAGGAGAAAGCTACAACAAGCCTCTCCAGAAACCTAAACAATTTCTCTCTACACAAGGAAGCCACACACCACAGAACACTGTGTGGATAGAACCTTTTACCTCCTGGATTTTTTTTTATTATGACAGTGTAAAATCCAACAGGATGAGGATCCTCTGATAATTTCTGATTTGTGAGGGATGGCTCCGCTGTTATCAGTGGTGACTGAACGAACTCTGCACATGGTCTACCTCAGTTAGCTTGGACACTACGCACAAATTCTGGGGATGAATCCTGGATCGAGTAAAGTCTAGCTGTTTCATGAGCAGTGTTCCCTCTAAACTGAGTTAGTCTGAGCTAGCTCACAGATATTTAGCTTCCAGCTCACACATTTTTGTCTTAGCTCAGGAAAGATGACCTCAGAGCACACTAATAGCTCACAACTTTAATGCCAGTAGCTCACAAAGTAGAATTTTTGCTCACAAGACTCTACAGCTTAGAGGGAACATTGCTCATGAGTCTTCTTTCCACTTTCTCCCCCGTAGGGCTTGCAACAGCTAACAAATTCTGATAGACTTGGTACCAAGTTATACCATGCAGTGGATTTTGTCTACTGCTGACAAGCATTGGAAGGAACTAACCATGGTTTCATGTGGCATCATCAGATTTCTTTGAAATGGGTGCACTTTGATACACCATCCACATTAGTGATGTGCAAAAAAAAGGTTTGGCCTTAAATTTTAAAATTATTTTTTAAATTGGCACTGTCAAGGATTCCCAATCCAGAGGATCGTTGGTATGAAGGGCAGAGTTCAAAGTCACACAACAAACCTTCCACCAGCCCATTAGAGCATTCCGCTCGGATCAGAAGCCAGCAGGCAGGCTCCTGAACTTTCTGGGATTAAACCAGAAAGTCAATCCTGCAAGGTAAGACAGTTGCAGAATGGGTTTCTATAAACCATTTACCAGTAGGTCATCATTTAGTCAGGTACTGAATTTAGTTTCTGAAGTACAGAACGGCCAAATATAGTTAAAATATTCATTAAAGAATGGTTGACTTTCAAAGGAACTTGGCAGTAAGAAAGAAAACAAAGATGTTACCAGTTAAGGTTCTAGCTACACAGTTACATCCTAAGGCATAGCTAGCTACTAGGCTATGCTTCTTGAGAGAACTCAGGCAATCATTTCAAGTCTTTGTAAGCCAGGCATGGCTTAACCCATTCTAGGATTAACCCATGCCTCTGGTGAGCTGAAGCAGGCTGCTCCAACTGATGCTAGCTCCTTGGAGTCTTGAAGATGCTAGTTCCTTAAAGTCTTGAAATCTGCGTAGGCTTGAGGCCCTTTGAGCTAATACAAAATCCAGACCTTTCATTAACATGTGTTATAACAGATGGTTCAGGGAAAGGGCTGTTTTATGAAGGATGGAGAGTTATCTAGAATCTCTCCCATCCTTCCACAGAGTATAAATCACAGCATGAATTGCAGGGGTGTTGTGAAGCAGGAAGGCATTAGTGCCTCAATCCCATTCTGGTAGACAAATGAGCTTCTGGTCCCTGAAGTGTTTATCCAAAGGTACAAAGGCGATTTGCTGACTCCCTCACGACAAGTACCAGATGTTCTCCTTTGATCTGCTCTCCATGTTCCTGAACTAAGTTTTGATATGAAGCCTGAAGCAAGTTTAGTTCTATGTCTAATAAAAGAACAAGAAATTGACTAGAGGTCTATTTCCTTGACAGGCACTATTACATGCGTCTGAATTTATAACATAATTTCCATTGTTCTCAATGGCATACACATTTATGCCAAAGATGAAATTCTTGGGGATTGTAGGCTGCTCATACAAAGAATCTTCCTTGCCAGATTTCAAAGGAAGTGTCCTTATAATATAGGCCATTAAAATTGCTGCATACAGTGATGACAGAGGCAAACATCTGGCAACCAGGGTTGCCAGCCCCCACTGGAATTGGGGAACCCTGCCCTTGAACCCTATCCCATGCCACCGATCAGATGTCCAGCAGGAAGCCTAAGCAGGAGAAGGAGGAGGAAGGCCTAGGCTATGTCACTGGCATCATGGTAATGTAACTTCTAGCATGTACCAGAAGTGATGTCATCATGTCAGTGATGTCTGGGTGACACTCTGGCATTTGGACAAAAGCTCTATGCTAAAAACATCATTGGGATGTCCTAACATCATGATGTCACTCCAGTACATACGAGAAGTGCCAGCAAGGTAGCCTGGACCTCGCTCACTCCTGGTAATGCCCCCCTCCCCAGTTGGTTGTCAGGAGGGACCTGGCACCCATACTGGCAACCCATGAAATCAGGTGTGCACAAACATAACAACAGAATAATAACAAAGAGGGGGATCTTCATGTATGACTTTGCTCATTCAAATGTAAAGCAGGGAGAGGGTCTATTTTTAAACAAAAATGGAGCCCATAGTAAGGACAGTTTAAAAGCTCATTGCAATCTGCTGCTTGAAACATTTTTTTTCATAACTAGACTCCAATTCCAGCAATGAGCTGGGATGGGAGGAAAATGAGATAAAGTTAGTAAAGTGCCAGGACGAGAAGGGCTTAGTTAATATGCCATTATAGGTCTGTGAATGTGTGTGAGGGCTTAGCTCATCTTGCCCCTGCCTTTTGCTTTTTAAAAAGAAGATCCCTGTTGCTAAATCCAGGTTTGGAAATTTGGAGATGGAGCCTCAGGAGGGCAGGGTTTGAGGAGGGGATGGGCCTTTTCAGAGTATAATGCCACAGAACCCCCCCCCCCCCAAGCAGCCAGGGGAACAGCTTTCTGTAGTCTGGATATCACTTGTAATTCTGGGGGATCTCCAGGCTCCATCCGGAGGCTGGCAACTCTGCTGCCCTCCTACTCTCTTTACGTAAGAATTCTTACTTGTCCTCCTTCCCCAAAGCTAATAGCAGCTTGGAAGTAAGCAATTTTATCACAAAAAGGGCACAATGAACTAACCCTCCTGCCACTGGCCACCCCCAGAGCTGTTTTTAAGGAACATCAAAACCATCAAGAGTTCTTAGATTCACTGTCATCATTTATGCCTTACTGGGCTTGGCCCTTGTTAATCACCAACTGCACTGTGCATTAAGACAGCACGGTAGATGATGGCTGTTACCCAGGGAGGACAAGTGAGGCATTTGGGCCCACACCTTAGTCTGTAGAGCCGCCTGCTGGAATGTCAACATGTGGAAGATAAACATTTCTTCCTGGCCACTCCAGAGCTGGTGCTGCCCATGAGGGAACAGAACAGCAAGCAGAGAGGAGTCATTGCGCTTATGCAGAGCTAAATCAATGCGATGCCTTCAAACTAACAATATGATTGCTATTCAACCCCACTTTGGAAAAGGCAGGCCTATCAGCGCAACCCTTGTTGTTGGCGAGTTCTTAGGATACCTCTGCTGAGAGAAAAAACACCCTTGTTGTTCTTTCCCCATCTAGATTCTCTTAAAGTCGAAACCAAATGGCCAGGTGACATAATAATAATAATAATAATAATAATAATAATAATAATAATAATAATGATGATGATGATGATGATGATGATGATGATGATGATGATGATGATGATGATAATTTTTATTTATATCCCGCCCTCCCCGCCAAGGCAGGCTCAGGGCGGCTCACAGACATGGAAAGTGCCATGATTACAGCAATACATTATACAATAAAACACATTAAAATACATTAAATAAATAAATTGATTAATTAATTAATTAATTAATAAAGGCCAAATCCAAACCATTCTGAACATTATTCCTTTTCCAGCTTGGGTTGGTTGTAATAACGATATCAAACAATGGGGTGTTATTTGGTTCAGTTCCTGATTAGTTGCTATCTAAATACACATCCTTAATGCACATGTCTTGGAGGGATGTTGCAAGATGGGAGCCACACAACAAGCCCAGCTTTAGCGCTCCTTTAGGGGGCGCTCACAATTTGATTACAGTAGCAATAGAACTGGCCTTCTGCTTCAATAGAGGGTGTTGCAAAGTTACTCCATTTCTCAACATGTCGAATTGCCAACATTATGATGGGGTCTGGTGCTCTCCTGGAATAACAACTGATCTCCAGACTACAGCAATCAGTTCCTTGAGAAGAAATGACAGCTTCAGAGGGTAGACTCTATGACTTCCATATCCATTGAGTTCCCTTTCATCCCCAAACTCCATCCTTCCCAGGTACCACTCTCCCAATCTCCAGGTATTTCTCAAGTAAGAGTTGGCAACCCTATCTCCATGAGAAATAAAGTTGTTTGTGGTCCCTTCTTCCATCTCCTACCGTACTGAGTAGAAAAACACACAGATGAGTTTTAAAGCAGAGTGGTTCGCTGCATTTTCCCTGGCTTACTAATAGGAGAACATCTTTTTGGGTAAGTACTACAACCCAGGACAAATCTGTGTACAGCGTCAATTTGCAGAAGTGGGGAGGCTCTAAGAGTGAAGGAACTGACTCATGGCTGAGTGTGCTAGCCTCAACCTCCTGCCCGCCACAGCACAGGCACATCACACGTCAACACCGTGCTGACATGAGTGAACACGCATAGGCAGGGATCAGGGTCAGCATGCTCACGCCGGCACCTCCTCTGTACCCATCAGCTCTGAACATGATGTGTACAAGTCTTGTAAGATAATTTCTTTAACATACAGGAATTAAAAAGCCATGCTGATATCCTTAACCACATTCGAACCTGCCTGTAACGAAAACAGCCGGATGTTTCAGCTTTTGAGAAATAACAAAACAGGCAGAACTGGAAAAGTTTGGCAAGTCATATGTAAAACAACTTTGGGCTTATATTCATTCAGCTCTGGATATTAAAAGGAATCAAACTCTGAAGTAGTTTAATCCACACTACAGTTACAACAAAAACTCTTTGTAGTACAGTGCTAAAGGAAGATTAACTTTTTTGCTAGAGTTCATCATGGCATGCAAAAAAGGTCCTAAGTAGTTATACAACTTCAGGGCAGAAGCAAGGAGCTGTTGCTAGCTTACATCTCTATTTTGAAAGTTTAATCCAAACATAGACCGATTTCGCACTCAGTTTACCCCGCGGTCCCGTTCCCCTTCTCTGCACCGATTTCCCACTATCTGCGCCGGAGTTACAGGAAGTGTTGCGGCTTTTGCCCAGCAAACAGAAACTGGTTTTTAGCAGTTTCCATTTGCTGTGTGAAAGCCGCAATGCTTCCTGTAACTCCAGCACAGATAGTGGGAAATCTGATGGACGCTGCACAGAGAAGAGGAAAGTGACTGCGGGGTAAACCGAGTGCAAAATCGGTCCTAGCTATCATCCACTTATTCACAAAGGACAGCTGGGATAACAATGCACTGCCTTTCTAGCACACAATTACAAGTATTTCTGCCTGAGCTGAATTCTCTCTCCAGCTTCAGACATTAACAGAACAGATCAAATGCCAATTTTTCCCCTCAATGTTGGTATTAGGCAATGTTTTCTTTCCAAATCCTACTGTGATGTTTCCAGTAAGTTGTATGCTGTTTGTAAACAGAACATGCAAAGAGTTATCCAGCAGAATTTGAGACAGGAAACCATTGGAGGGAAAGAAGAGTGATTATTTCTTACAGCTGCCCAGGAAGACTGAATTCAGCCCGATGGCACCTTGCCCTCCTCAGTGCTTAGTATTCTGTGATTCACTGCACCTTGTGTAACAATGCCTGACAGTAGTCTGGTTCATTATTAATTATAAAAATACAAACATGGGGTGTTTTGTAATGATTACAATTAATATGAAAAGGAAACAAATCCTCCATCTAAGTCTATAATAAAAAACCCACCCCAATAATCCTGGTTTCTTTTGTTATTGCAGTCTCTGCTTGTGTTGGTTTCACTTTGACAAGCTAGGCAGCATTTTCCAAATAAAAAAGCACAGAAAGAGAGAGCATAGACTTCTTTGGGAGAAGGGGGGAATCAGGCCTTTCTTGACTGAAAACTGTAGCCACCAGGAGTACATATAGGGTTGCCAAGTCCAATTCAAGAAATATCTGGGGACTTTGGGGGTGGGGCCAGGAGACTTTGGGGGTGGAGCCAGGAGACATTGGGGCGGAGCCAGGAGCATGGGTGTGACAAGCAGAATTGAACTCCAAGGGAGTTCTGGACATCACATTTAAAGGGAACGCACGCCTTTTAAAATGCCTTCCTTCCATAGAAAATAATGAAGGATAGGGGCACCTTCTTTTGGGGCTTGTAGAATTGGACCCCCTGGTCCAATACTTTTAAAACTTGGGGGGGTATTTTGGGAAGAGGCACTAGATGCTATACTGAAAATTTGGCACTTCTACCTCAAAAAACAGCCTCCCCAGAGCCCCCGATACCCGCTGATCAATTTCCCATCATTCCTTATGGGAATTGTTCATGGAGGTGCATAATGGCTGTGGGGGTGGAGCTTCCCCCGCCGGCCAGCTGGCTGGGGGAGGGGGGAAGCCTGTAAAACTGGGGGATCCCCTGCTGGGACCTGGGGATTGGGAAGCCTAAGTACATATATGTGTTTATTCCAATCATGAAGCATACAGGGTAAAACTTTTTCCTTCCTCTCTCTTAGTGCCTGCCCTGCTGTGCCAAATCTCCCCTCACAGTCTGCACTCCCCTGCTTGCCTGCTGTTCTCCAACTAGGGTTGCCAGGTCCAGCTCAGGAAATATCTGAGGGCTTTAGGGGTGGAGATGGGAGACTTTCTCATTCCAAATAAATAATAAAAAAAATAAAAACACAGCAATGTGGTTCCCCTGAATACAGTCTTCATGTCCTCCTCCTCTTTTTTGTTCCCCAGCAGCTTTTTCATTCCCCTCCAGCTGCATATTCCCTAAATGAAAGGGTGTTTTCGCACTTACGTTTTACTGGCGCGACGACCCTCCTCACGCCGGCGGATCTGCAGTGATTTCGCACTAGAAGCGCCGGTGCAGCCCATTGCGCCGGCTACTTCCGTCGCTAAGCCAGCGCAAACGTTTTCCTGCTTCTTGGCGGTTTCCGTTTGCGCTGGCTTAGCGACGGAAGTAGCCGGCGCAATGGGCTGCGCCGGCGCTTCTAGTGCGAAATCACTGCAGATCCGCCGGCGTGAGGAGGGTGGTCGCACCAGTAAAAGGTAAGTGCGAAAACACCCAAAGTGAACACATGCATATACTCACAAAGCAGCCAAAATAAACAGTTTGCATGCCCACACTTCTTTGATCTCCCTGGAGCAATGCTATAGATAGCTTTACTCACCAGAGTTGCTCAGTGTAACAATCTGCTGTATTTTTTCCCCTCTATTCCATAAGCAAGTTCTAGTTAACTCTTTACTATCCCTTTTGCTATACAAACAGCTTCCGAAAGGAATGCAAAATGTACAGAGGGCCTGGGATCTTTCTCTTCTTCTTTCACACACACGTATCTGCCTCCTTGTCCTGCCCCCATACAGCTTCAGTCTTGCTGAGATTTTAAGGAACATACACACCCCTTCCAAAATACAAGGAGTTTGCAAACTTCCAACCCTGCCTGAGATCCAAAGGCATATCCTGGCTGTTGGGGCAGGGAGCTGACTGCTGGTCGGAAGAAGCTTGAAAAACTGGGGGATCCCCCACCTGGACCTTGGGACTAGACTATCTCTATCCCTCACTTCCCTTTTAAGCAAATCTACCTCAAGGCCCTCCTGCTGCTGCCTGCCGGACGAGAGATCTTACGTTCTTTGTGCCACCAAATGCCCTTGCTCTGTCAGCCTGTCTCTGTTCTTCAAGCTAAGTGACAGGAGTGCTGCCTGTGCTACTGTTTTGAATCTTTCCTATCAATTCTGCCATAGACTTTACTGTTAAATATGTGCGTGTGAGTGTGTGTGTGTGTGTGTGCACCTGGAAGTAATGGCAATCTCTGGTGACTGACCTCCTACTGGGAACATGGAGGATATTCAGAGATTGGGCTTGCCTGGGCTATCCAGGTCAGGGCTTCCAATGTAGTTTCAAGTGCATGTTTGCACACATAAATAGCCACAGCAGGGAGCTGCAAAGAAAAAACTGCACGTGGAGAAGGATTATGAACCCTCTCCCCCTGTGCCTCTTTATGCTGGTTGCCCCCTCTTTAGTTAACTTTTCCACAGCAGTAGAGTTTTGTTGCATGCTGTGGTAAAATGCAGTTAAGCCCTTTGCATTCAGGGTCCCCACCTATCAGGGCTTTTTTGGGGTAGAAAAAGCCCAGCAGGAACTTATTTGCATATTAGGCCACACCCTGACACCAAGCCAGCTGGAACTGTGTTCCTGTGCATTTTGTGTGTTTATGGTCCAGTGATGATCCATCCATTAGGTGCATCTGGGTGACTGAGTAGGGCATCAGTAGTGGAAGGGCACCAATGGGCCCTGTAGTCACCCAGCCTGCAGCACCCACATTGTCTATTGCATTTGGATCTGTAGCATACCTGCTCCTCCCCTAGTTGCCTCTGGGGAGGGTGAGGCATGGGGCAGGAGGCAAGGCCCTTTGTTAGAGGTGAAGGAGGACAGGTGAAGGCTTCTTGACTTTGTGCAACACAGAGGGGAGTGAGCGGAAGCTGGGCAGAAAATCCTTCCTTTCCTGCCTATTCGCAGCACATGGAGGGGGAGGGCAAGAACCACCCCTCTTGCTTGCTTGGAATCAGGCCCACAGTATGTCAAAATGGCCCTTAGAGAGTTTTCATACAGAGCTAATGCACCATAAGTGAAACAAAAAGAATAAATAATAGCATCCTGATGTACTTTGGAGATTAACACTTCTATAAGCTCTCTTGGGTGAGAGTGTACAAAATTATATTCAGCTGGCAGATTTTATATGTACTAGAAAAAAGTTCATAAACAGTGGGACCAAAAGTCCACAAAATACAAGAGAGATCAATATGTGTGCCACATTTCTGTGCTGAACCCAGATTTTTGAAAGAACTGAATGACAATAATAGTGGTAATACTGTATTTTCTGCAATTCTAATTTAACACCAAAAGAGAGACAATTACTTTGTCTAGCAGGAAAGACAACCTCAACCTCAATGAAATCCAAGTTCAATAGAACCATATTTGCCGATAAATTCTCTTTGAACTCTTTCATGCTGGAACCTCTCTTTGAAGTCTTTTGTTTGCTTGCCAACAGTGGAGTTTCCTGGGAGATGCTCTGTTGTTTTACTAGTTTCCGAATGTTGCCAATTTAATGATATTCCTTCTAGCACCTGATTGGCTAGAGTCTGACCATATATGGTATGTAAAGCACTATCAAGTCACAGTCTACTTATGGCGACCCATTGACCCCACCAAAGGGCCTTCAAGGCAAATGAGAAGCAGAGGTGGTTTACCATTGCCTTCCTTTGCAGAGCCATCCCTTCCAAATACTGATGGATCAGCAATCTGCTGAGACATCTGTCACCCCATTGATCACCAGGGTTGATTTGGCTGATCTGGTTGGCTAGATGGGTATCCCCTACCTCCCTCACCGCTCCATGTGCGTCCCTCCCAAAGCTGCATGCTTTGTGGGAGAGGACAACCATCCCAGATAGAAGGAGTGTACCATACTTCCGTCAAGGGTATATGATAGCTTTGCTCCCCTGCTAGAAACTCCAAAAAAGCTCAAGGTCCAAGTACTGACCCTGTTTAGCTTCTGAAATCTGAGGAGGTCAGGATATACCATACAGCTTTCCCTCCCCTGACCATATGGCTATTCTATTATTTAAAATAATCTATATCAGCTCAGTCTTTAGCATGGGAAAGTTCTAACTCACGTTTGCCATTTAACAGGGAGGGCGGCTATCTGAACAGTACACTTGCAACAGTACATTTGCAAAACTGTTTGTTGTGTCCACACATGATGGGGGTTTTTTTTAGGAGTACACCAAAAATGTACTGTATAAAGTGGCCTAGCAACCAAAGGACATCTAGTTCTCATGATGTCCTTCTTTGCCTGGGTCACCTGAATATGTCTTACCAACATTCTTTGGTATAGGCTTCTCTGGCATCCTTGCATCTTTGACACACTCTACTCGTGAAACACTATAATTTAGGTGGATAGTTCCATGACAAGGCCCTGAAGAAGTGACAGGTATTAATTAAATGGAGTTGTTCTCTATTTCTTGCTTCCTTTATCTTGGTGGCTCCACTCTAATTATTCAAAATGAAACAGTTTTTTCATTCCTGCTGGACTTTTTCTTCCTGCGCTTTAGACCACAGTTTATAATAATAATAATAATAATAAATTTTATTTGTACCCCGCCCTCCCCCGCCGAAGCAGGCTCAGGGCGGCTAACAACACAGTGACCAATGGTACATTAATAAATAAAACATTAATAAACAACATAGTAACCAATGGTGCATTAATAAAACAATTACATTAAGAACATTAAATTAAGCATTAATAACCTTAAAAACCAGTAGAACATTAATTAAAACAAACTATAACATTATCATTGACGCTATTCTAGTTAGTGCTAATGGCGGATTTTCTTTGTTGTAAAATGTACTTCAGCTGTTCATAAAAGCTAATTTAAAAAGAGTGGTCTTGCAGGCCCCGCGGAACTGCGGATTAATGGTATTGTTCCTCATTCAATCGGTTTCCTTTCACCCCCAACTGAGAACTTACTGACCATTCCCTATGTTTCCCACTCAGACATCTCCTACTGGATAAAAGATTTCAAACTGCTGAGTTGCTTTACACTTGAAGAGTCATTTCCCACATTACCTGGGGTCAACCTGGTTTTTCCACAGAGTGGACATTCAAAACGAGTGGTCAGTCCCTCCTCCTGCACTGAATTATGCTTGGAAATGTGTCCTGGCTTCATGCTTAAAACTTTTTAATTATATAATTTGGGCAAAGGCTCATAGGCCTACTGATCATTGACCTTTTTTGTCCTTACTGACATCCTTTTAATGTCATCCAAAGAACACACCTTTGATACCGTAAACCAGCTCTAATCAGCTGCTAAACATGTGCTCACTTTCATGGCAGAGCAGTTAAGCGTTATAGGAATGCAAATAATGATAGCTAATTGCAAGGAAGTCCTGTAATCCTAAACATACTTACTTGAAGTAAATGTCAAGAAAACCAATGGAACAAAGAATCAAACGAGGTATGATCTGAGCAATCCTTGATTCGGATTTTGCATACCTTGTTTTTAAAAGGGCTCAAAGTTGCCATTGGTTAGGGCAATTCAAATTGGTCTTTAATTCTTTTCTTCCCACACTGCCCTCTCAATTTTAATTGCCCCTCTACAACTGTCATTTGTCCTGTGGAGGAAACCATAGGATAAACAGTTGCTTCAGAGGGATGGGTAATTTGCATTGGGAGAACAGCACAGGGAAGAGGAAAATTGTGTCTTTCCCTTGCACGGTGGCTCAGACCAAAATCTTCCCCAGTTGGTTTTGACCATTATCTCAAAGTTTGACTATTATCTCAAAGTAAACATGGATAAAACCGGTCTGATAATTCAGTATTGACTGTGCTGTTTTATGTTCAATTTCCCTGGAAAAAGATGGTTTGTAACCTGCCATACTTCCAGAATAAGAAGACTGGTTCAGCTGGACCAGATGACTGTCCATTTCTAATGGCATTTCTAATGACAAAAACTCAAATAAGGATAAACTGAGGAACAAAACTTTAAGAGACTTGGTGAGACCACACTAGAAGGAAAAATGCCAGCGAGGTTTAACATGAATAAAAACATGCTACAAATAAATTTGAAAAGAACTATGGGGCTGAACAGAGGGTTAATTTGATATATCTTTTCAAGAAGAAGGACGTTTATTGAACGTTGATTTGATTTTCATTAAAATCCAATTCAGAACTGCTTACACAGTCCTATTTTTAAACCAAAAAATAGGTTGACCTGGTTTGAATATTCTTTTACATTCCCTCCTTGCTCAAACAGGGGAAAGTTCCAGGGCATATTTTTAAAGGATTTCTTTTATTTGGATGAGAGAGTACTGCTGCATCCCTAGAGCCTAAAGCTGCAGAAAATTTAGAACTGTCTTTGGCTGAATTCAGACTGTACAAACTTTTCCCTTTCGGCTCCAGGCAGTTACACACATTCTAGTCGCTTGGAATAGCTGTGGTGCTATGAGGCACTGTTATCTATTTGTTTGGCCCTACCATGCTATGGTCTTCCTGAAAATGTCAGCAAAATACCCATCTTAATGTCTTTCAGAAAACTGTAAGGTTGACCTGAGTGCATTTGAGGGTGGTTAGTAGTACCCAGCTTTAACAATGTGTGTTCTTACATGTGTGCTGTGTCATTGGCTGTGTGCTTGTCATTGGGTGCCTCTGTGTTGGCCCTGTTTAGCTTCTGAGATCTGATAAGATCAGGCTAGGCTGGGGCTGTCCAGGTCAGAGCCCTTCCTCAAAGCAACAAAATTATTTTCAGTAATAATAATGAAAGAAAAAAATAATAATGTCCAAAATTAGATTCCATTTATTTCATTTAACTTTGTATATATAATAGGTTGCCAATCCCCAGGTGGGGGCAGGGGATCCCCCGATTTGGAGGCCCTCCCCCCGCTTCAGGGTCATCAGAAAGCAGGGCGAGGGGAGGGAAATGTCTGCTGGGAACTCTGTTATTCCCTATGGAGATTTAGTCCCATAGAAAATCATGGAGAATTGATCTGGGGCTCTGGGGAAGCTGTTTTTTGGGGTAGAGGCACCAAATTTTCAGTATAGTATCTAGTGCCTCTCCCCAAATTACCCCCCCAAGTTTCAAAAAGATTGGACCAGGGGGTCCAATTCTATGAGCCCCCAAAGAAGGTGCCCCTATCCTTTATTATTTCCTATGGAAGGAAGGAATTGAAAAGGTGTGCTGTCCTTTTAAATGTGATGGCCAGAACTCCGTTTGGAGTTCAATTATGCTTGTCACAGCCTTGATCTTGGCTCCACCCCTAATGTCTCCTGGCTCCACCCCCAAAGTCCCCAGATATTTCTTGAATTGGACTTGGCAACCTTAATATATAATCATGCCAGTAAAAAAAAAAAAAAATTCAAATTCCAATATGCCAACATGGTGTAGTGTTTAAAGTGTTGAATTAGGATCTGGGTAATCCATGTTGGAATCCTGACTTGTATCAAGGAAACTTGCTAGGTGACCTTGGGCTAGTTACATTACTCTCAGCCTAGCCCTGACCTAGATAGACCCAGGATAGCCTGATCTCATCAGATCTCAGAAGCTAAGTAGGGCCAATGCAGAGGCAGGCAATGGCAAACTACCTCCAAATGTCTCTTGCCTTGAAAAACTCTACAGGTTAGCCATACGTCAGGTGTGACTTGACAGCAAAGACAAACCAACCAACCATCATGCCACTCGTGTTCTAAGCAGGCACTTGGGAGGGCTTCTGTTCTCCATTTTGAAGCTGACAAATCCCAAACATCTATAAGGCATTTTTGAGAGCTAGGAGTCTGCCTCTGTACTAATGTTGTGTCCTAGGCTCAAATGGGAGAACTGTTACTTTTGGAGGGAACTGTTACTTTTGGAGGGAAGCCGAACAAGCCAGAGCTTGAACTCCACACCAGGGTTCCAGAGAAGGCCTAAGCGTGCCCAATCAGGCGAAGGATTGAAACATAAGTAGCCAATCAACATCCAGGCTCATACTGTACCCTGATAGGCCCTTAGGGCCCTGTAAATAGCCAATCCATGTAGATAGTTAAGGACTAATCAGAAGGGGGCAAGAATTGTATAAAGGAGTGGGAAGTTTGAACAGAGCTCAGTCTCTGTGTGTGTGTTCCTGAAGTAAAGCTTGCTGAAATCACTCTCCGACTCTGGTCCCTTACTCTGCCGACCCCAGTACATTACAACTAACTTTTACTAACTGATACTAGCCAAAGCATCACAAAATCATGGTCACAACCTTCACCAGACTGGATGTTAAGAAACACCCTCCCCCCAAAGAAGATGCCCTCGTACTCCATTGTTTCTAAAGGTCTAAAGTTAAACTTGGGAATCTCTGCAATAGAAACGGAAGGTAGGGGCATTTTTACAAGCCCAGAAGAACCAGTGCAATGTACAGTGACCAGCACCCCCAATGTCATTGTGGCAATGACAGCTGAGGACAAGCACAGAATCACATTCCAAGCAAGGGAAGGGGTTGGGAAGCCCAGCAGAATCAGTGCAATGTATAGTGCCCATCAAACTCAATGCCTTCTTTTCATAATATTAACAAAGGCTTGCTACTATACTCCTCTTAAATACATTGTGCCACCAAGCAGGATAGGAATGAGAAGGTCTTGAGACCAACAAAGGTTTGCTACTATACTACTGTTAAATACATTATGCCACTAAGCAGGATAGGGATGAGAAGGTCTTGAAACCAAGAAAGGTTTGCTGTTATACTACTCTTAAATACATTATGCCACCAAGCAGGATAGGGATGAGAAGGTCTTGAGACCAACAAAGGTTTGCTACTATACTGCTCTTAAATACATTATACCACCAAGCAGGATAGGGATGAGAAGGTCTTGAGACCAACAAAGGTTTGGTACTATACTACTCTTAAATACATTATGCCACCAAGCAGGATAGGGATGAGAAGGTCTTGAGACCAACAAAGGTTTGCTACTATACTGCTCTTAAATACATTATACCACCAAGCAGGATAGGGATGAGAAGGTCTTGAGACCAACAAAGGTTTGGTACTATACTACTCTTAAATACATTATGCCACCAAGCAGGATAGGGATGAGAAGGTCTCGAGACCTACAAAGGTTTGCTACTATACTACTCTTAAATACATTATGCCACCAAGCAGGATAGGGATGAGAAGGTCTTGAGACCAACAAATGAAAATTGGGGGAGCAGGGGCGGGGGAGGAATATATGCATTTTCAAAAGGAAAGACATTTCGTTGGACACAGCATGACCCTGGCTTCAAGGACCTTCCTCAAGTTGCCCTGGGGCAGACCACACTCCCTGCCCCACCCTTGGTACACCACTGGTTGCCAGCACACCGGCCTCTCAAGCAACCAGTTCCTTGGGGGTACCCTGATAAGGCTGCCTCTGTGCAAGTACCAAGAGTAGAGTTTCTAAGTACTTTAGCTCTCCCACTGTACATGTCCTTAGTGTGTAAGAGCAGTCTTCAGTGTATAGGTAAGATATGAGTAACAATCTGCTTTCTTAAACAGGAAAGAAGCTTTATTACTAAAGATTAAATCAGAGCATATATATGGAGAATAGTTATCATAGCTAGGAGATACAGATCTAAGGAAATAAAATAAACATGAGTCTAGCTAAGTTATAATACAAGACAGTTACCTTAGATGGAGCAAACACACCCCAGTCTCTCTACTGCCCCCTTGACAGAGGAGTATGAGCCCTGCAGCATCTGGACAAAATGTTTGAACCCAGAACAAAAGAAGATTCCACCTGTTAAAACTTCTGCCTGTTTTGGTAAGAACCTCCTCCCCACAGTCCAGAGTTAGGAATCCTGCCCCTTGTGGCAGATAATAAGCTCTGTTTCTGAGGTCCCTTGCCCCCCACCCCTTTCAGGTTTTTATGATGCTGTGACGGACTCAGGAACTTAGCCTGAGTAGCTGAGGAACAGGCTTGCAGCGATTGGCTGAGCAACGAAAAAGTATCCTTTTGAGGTTTGCTCAGCAGAAAATCACCTCAGGATTTTAATGAGCAAGGGAGTCTTCGAGAGGAGTCTTCAGTATACCAATCTGAAGTGAAGACAGTGGGCTTAGGCCGGGCAGTTGGAAAACCAACAGGACGAGGGGCTGAGAGTGGCCAGAGTGGCTGAGCTCCTTGTGGGAGACAGAGCTGAGTGGACTCTGTCTGGAAGAGGGAGTTTTCAGAAGGAGTGAAATTCTCTGAGGGAGATTTTGCCAGCGCATCAGGCAATCTTCAAATGCAAACTAGATCACACAAATACACACTGAGGGGAGAACTGGAATCTGGTGGTCAGCAGGGTTGCCCAAGACTCAGACCAGAGAACTAGTTGTGGGGCTGAGACACATCGGTATAGAGCAGGAGTGGCCAACGGTAGCTCTCCAGATGTTTTTTGCCTACAACTCCCATTAGCCCCAGCCATTGGCCATGCTGGCTGGGGCTGATGGAAGTTGTAGGCAAAAAACATCTGGAGTGCTACTGTTGGCAATCCCTGGTATAGAGGGGTGCGAGTCCTGGAAGATAGCTAGTGTGAAAGAGTCTGTGAGGGAGAATACTGACACCAGTCAGGAGTTCTCTATGTGTGTGTGGAAGAGTGATTGTAGTTTGTTATTTTTATGATTTGGCACTGCCAAAGTAGGGTAAAACATCTGAAGAAACAGCATTCTAAGCGCCCAGAAGGCACAGACAGCCTGTGTGAAGTAGAGTCTAGTGGGACTCTGAAACCTGCCAGGTTTATTGTTTATTTTAAAGATATTCTGCCAAAGTAGTGTTACATTTTACCTCAGCCTGATTAGTCCCTACTCTCTGTAATTGATTTATTCTGCCAACTGATTCTGTGCTATTGATTAGTTCCAATCACTATTATTTCATCCCTCTCCCTTGCCTTTTGTGATTTTTTTACTTTAAAACTGTCTGGTGCCAATTATTAATAGTTCTGACAGGATTTCTGGGAGTGTTACTGAGGGACTGAGGGAAGGTGATCGGGGAGAAATGTAAAGTGGTCGCCTCCCAAGTAAAGCTTATGACTGGGTTCCTCACAGATGCCCATTCACCTCCTCCTTTGGCAGGTAAGCCAAATGGTTTTCCTGCTGTAACCCAGTTCCTGTTTCCTAACTTTCCTTCTCTAGGGAAAGTTGTCACGGTTTCAGAGTCCCCAATCATAACACCAGCAACTTCCCCTTTCTCTTGAACTGGTATTTTTATTATGTGATAATTTTGTTTTGGATTCCACAATGGATACCTTTGAGAAAAATGTGAGCTACAAATAATTTAAATAACCAGTTTTTAAAATCCTACAGAGGGTTCCATTTTTCATAAGCAAAGTACAGAAACTGCAATCCTACATTCAGCTGCTCATCTGAATGATTCACCATGAAGACTCTCAAACACATCCACCAGTCTTGCCGGTGATCTAATATCATACAGAATTGCTTGGGCAGCTAGTAGCAGAGCTCTGCACATAACATTCCCTTCTAAACCTCTCTGTAAATACTGATTACTCATACCAATTGTTCTGTCTAATTTGTATGCTTTGTAATGACCACTGACATCACTGTGGCAAAAGTTCTACCAGGCACATTCTTCTATCAAGAAGGAGGCTGGAACTTACTGGAATGGTCCAGGTCCCAAGGTATCAAATTTTAATAAAGCGTGTACCACTCTAGTCTTCTTTCATTACCTCAAATAAAAATAAGATTTATTTGTTGCTCTTGGGGAGTGTTAACTAGTGACTTTGCACAGTGGTGTTCCTGGGGATGTACTTTGGGCAAAAGTCCAGAGTCCCCCCTCCTAGTTCAACAGCAGGCCTCAAAGGCAGGTTGTGGTTTTGTATTTGAAAGAGTCTAAAATCACTGACCTAGACTGACTTTGTGAAGTTCACAAATGAACCTCAATGAAATTTTATTGTGTTTGACCAGAGTATCTAACTTTGCTGGGCCTGTGGGCATTTTTTTAAATGTTGAAAAACAATATGGGATGCTACTGCAAAATGGCTGCCATGGGACTGAGGCCAATTAGAAGAAGCAGCAGAAGAAGATGATTTTGGATTTATATCCTGCCCTCCACTCCGAAGAGTCTCAGAGCGCCTCACAATCTCCTTTACCTTCCTCCCCCACAACAGACACCCTGTGAGGTGGGTGGGGCTGGAGAGGGCTCTCACAGCAGCTGCCCTTTCAAGGACAACTCCTACCAGAGCTATGGCTGACCCAAGGCCATGCTAGCAGGTGCAAGTGGAGGAGTGGGGCATCAAACCCGGTTCTCCCAGATAAGAGTCCACACACTTAACCACTACACCAAACTGGGTTGCTGCATTCACAGAGCGAATCTCAAAATACCGGGAAATTCCAAGCCAAATCCTCTTCTATCATGGAGGCACCCATAGCTGAAAGTACAATGAAGTGGCATTGTGACCTCAAGTCAATTTTGGGAGCTGGCAGATTCTGCTTCTTGCACTTCTTTGCCCCCACCCCTTGCAGGAGCCAGAGTTTCTAATGCTCCTTCCCTCCATGTTCACCAGGCATCTTAAAACACTGTGTTTAAAGGAACGCTGTGTTTAAAGACTCCTGGGTAATAAGGAGGGAAGATGCAAGCATCAGATGCTGTTATTTCTGGGGGGGTGGTTATGTTGTAATGAGGAGGGCAAAACAGCAAGGGATAGTGGCCAGATAAGGCAGCCTCAGGCAGCACTCCTGGTTGAGCCATCACAGCATGCAGCAGCTCCCAGGTGGGAGTTCTCTGCAGAAACAAATGCAATGCCTCTTCAACTTTTTGCTCTGGGAAAGAGATTTCATTTTGGTTTCCACATTAAGGGGAGGGATCACTCTCGTTTTGTTAGCTGTTCACCATTAACACATGGATGATTTTTCGAGCCGGGCAGATGGAAAGATAGCTGGAAAATGTGACCTACAGCCTCATGACTACTTGTGAAGGTCATGTTAAACCTCTGAGCATTGTCAAAGTCCATATTAGTTATTTATCGTTTAAGGTTGTGTTTTTTACCCAGGCTACCCGCCAGGTGAGGTCTCATTTCATCATAGTTAATGAGCTTATGTTTATAGCTGAAATAGAAATCTCCATTTGATGATTAAGCAAAATGTACAGTGGTACCATGTAAATTTTAATGTAGAAGAAGATGATGATATTGGATTTCTATCCTGCCCTTCACTCTGAAGAGTCTCAGAGTGGCTCACAATCTCCTTTACCTTCCTCCCCCGCAACAGACACCCTGTGAGGTAGATGACGATATTGGATTTATATCCCACCCTCCACTCCGAAGAGTCTCAGAGCGGCTCACAATCTCCTTTACCTTTCTCCCCCACAACAGACACCCTGTGAGGTGGGTGGGGCTGGAGAGGGCTCTCCCAGCAGCTGCCCTTTCAAGGACAACCTCTGCCAGAGCTATGACTGACCCAAGCCCATTCCAGCAGCTGCAAGTGGAGGAGTGGGGAATCAAACCCGATTCTCCCAGATAAGAGTCCGCACACTTAACCACTACACCAAACTGGCTCATTTTATAATAATAATAATAATAATAATAAATTTTATTTCTACCCCGCCCTCCCCGCAAAGCGGCTCAGGGCGGCTAACAGTAAGTAATATATTAACATAAATAGTAAAACATTAGATTAGCAATTAAAATTACACACATAAAAACCCGTTAATTCAGTTAAAATACTTAATTTACAATTACATTATATATATATCTGGCAGTAATAGCTGTTCTGGCGCTGATTCTGCCAGTTTAAATGGTGTTAAAGATGGCGGTTCTTCGTTCATTGCAACTCAGCAGTCCGTATCTTTATAGGCGTGTCTAAAAAGGGCAGTCTTGCAGGCCCTGCAGAACTGGTCGAGGTTCCGCAGGGCCCGCACCTCCTCCGGGAGCTGGTTCCACAGTGCAGGTGCCGCAACTGAAAAGGCTCGCACCCTGGTGCTTTGGAGCCTGGCCTCTCTCGGCCCAGGGATGGTCATTTTGTTTTTACTTGCTGACCTCAGTGCCCTCTGGGGTTCATACGGGGAGAGACGGTCCCTTAGGTAGGCAGGTCCTCGGCCATATAGGGCTTTAAAGGTAATAACCAACACTTTGTACTGGACTCGGTAGATAACCGGCAGCCAGTGCAGTCCGCGCAGCCCCGGCTGTATGTGCTCCCATTTCGGGAGCCCCAGTAACAGCCTGGCCGCCGCATTCTGCACTAGCTGCAGCTTCCGAGTCCGGCACAGAGGTAGCCCCAAGTAGAGGGCATTACAGTAGTCCAATCTTGAGGTGACCGTTGCATGGATCACTGTTGCGAGGTCGCGGCGTTCCAGGAAGGGGGCCAACTGCCTTGCCCGCTTCAGATGAAAGAATGCTGACTTGGCAGTGGCTGCTATCTGGGCCTCCATTGATAATGAAGGCTCCAGTAAAACACCCAAACTCTTTACCTGGCGCACTGGTTCCAATAGTGCGCCGTCGAAGGTTGGGAGAGCTATTTCCCCTCCCTGGGCGCCGCGACCCACGCAAAGGACCTCTGTCTTCGCTGGGTTCAACTTCAACCCACTCAATCTAAGCCACGCCGCTACAGCCTGCAAGGCCCGATCCAGGTTCCCTGGGGCGGAGCCAGGCCGGCCGTCCATTAGTAGATAGAGCTGGGTGTCATCTGCATATTGATGGCAACCCAGCCCAAACCTCCGGACAATCTGGGCAAGGGGGCGCATATAAATGTTAAACAGCATTGGGGAGAGAACTGCTCCCTGAGGCACCCCACAATCAAGTGTGTGCCTCTGGGATCGCTCGCCCCCAATGGCCACCCTTTGTCCCCGATCGGAGAGGAAGGAGGAAAGCCACTGTAAGGCCAGCCCCCTAACCCCTATGTCGGCAAGGCGGCGCTTTAGTAGCTGATGGTCGACTGTATCAAATGCCGCCGACAGGTCTAATAACATCAGTACCGCAGAGCCGCCCCGATCCAGATGCCGCTGGAGGTCATCCACCAAGGCGACCAGCACTGTCTCCGTCCCATGGCCCGGTCGGAACCCAGACTGGCACGGGTCAAGGACGGAAGCGTCATCTAGGAACCTCTGTAGCTGCAACGCCACTGCCCTCTCAATAATTTTGCCTAGGAATGGTAGATTAGACACCGGACGGTAATTCGCCAATTCGGCCGGGTCTGCTGTACATTTTTTTTTAAGAGAGGGCGAACCAACGCCTCTTTCAGAGGCGTTGGGAAGTGCCCCTCTACGAGGGATCTATTTATGATGTCCCGTAAAGGACTTCTGAGCTCCCTTTGGCAGGATTTAATCAGCCAAGAGGGGCAAGGATCCAAATCACATGTTGTTGGGCGAGCAGCGGAGAGGATCCCATCGACTTTATCCCATCGACTATAAAATGTGACATTTTATAAAAATGTAAAATTTGAGTGTTTTAAACCCACTGGCATTTAAAAATTATTTGGCAGGTGCAAAATATGAAATTCCATAAATTTGCAACTGCCACATACTGAATTACATTATATGCAAGCAATCTACTGAATAGTTGATAACATGGCATATCAGATATTGAGTGCCAACTGTTAGATATGATCACAAATGATTATTGCAAGCCAGCTACCAAATACTGGCAAATATCAACTGTCCAATATTATAAGTGAAGTCATATACTAAAGTAAAATATTTGAGTATCATGTCACTGGATGCCCGATGAGGAATAAATTAGTTGCCCACAAAAATACGTGTCTTTGTCTGATTACTGTTTTTAAAAGTTTTAAAATAAATAAATAGACTTTTAAAAATGAGTTGGTCAGAAAAACTTGGTCAGCTATGAAGGGAACTTGCCTAAGCCTACTGGTTGTACAGTCAAGGTGACATGGGGAGGGCTCTCACTTGGTGCTGGGTAGCATCCAACTGAACCCAGGCTGCTGCAAAGTACAGGGAATATTTGTAGGGCACAGAACATCTCACCATACTTATGTGCAGGAAGTTCTAAAAAAAGTCTGAGAGCAACCTGTCTTAACAGCACTCTTTGATGAATCTGCCCATAAGAGATTTTAAAAATGGATGTCAAATAATACTATAAAACAGCTGATTGAGGTTTGAAACAAAATTTCCAATGGAGAATTTGGAGGAGAATGTTTCGGGCCAAATGTATTTTATCAAAGATTTCAGGTTTTCACGGCTGGTAACATCATTAGGGTTAGTAGAATCTTTCAGGATCAAGTGCCGTGTTCTACTGGAGAAAGTTTTCCTTCCAGACGTTTCGTTCTCAGCTGCGGAGAACATCCTCAGTGGCGTTGCAGCTGGAGCAGGCGCTCAGACCTTCTGAGCAGCAGCCAAGAAGTTTGACATCTGGCAGTTTCACTCTTACTAGTTGTTAGAAATTTGCCAATGAAAAGAGAAATGTATTTCAGACTTCTGCTTTGCTGTAAGGATGATCCCATATGTTTAAATTTGCTATCATATAACATGGGGAGGGGAAGAATCTTGTAAGAGAGATGTTGTTCAAAGACTCCTTTAATAGCTAAAAGAAATATGCACTATCATTATGTTTAATGAGAGTTATAACTTCCTCTTTCATTGACGTCGGATTTGTCATAAGACGGTAGGCTGACTTATTTGGATAAACAAGACAACTGAGGGAAGAGTAATTAAATGAAGAAATAGAAGTAACAGTAAAGCTGTGTGGTGGTAAACCACCACCACATTGGTCACCAGTAATGTGTAGAACACTATTCCCTGATTACCTTCCCAGTGACCCTTTTGTGGGACACAAGGACCTGAAGGAACTCGGAAAGATGCACCACAGTATGCATATGGAAGTGGCTTCACTAATGTTCATCTGTCAAGCACTTAAGTATTCTATACATGTAGGTCAACCCTGGATTAACTATTAAGCAAAATAAGCACATGCTTAGGACACCAAGGGAAGGGGGGTACCACAAAAGGTTGTTGTTGTTGTTGTTTATATTGCTTACCGCTATTTAGTGTTAATTTTTTAAAAAAAGTTTAATATAGTTGCAGGGTCTGGCCTGGTTGATGGCCTGGAAGAAAGCTGAAATTTTAATTTCTTATTTATTATCAGTGATTATTTTCCCTTTACCTTGGCTTTTCAAGTTGCCCCTACCACTTACCCTTCTTGCAACCTGAACTCACAACCCTCTGAGACTAATCCACTGCCTAGAGTACCCTGGAATGATCGCACAAAATGGAAAATTCAACAACTTTTTAATTGTGGCTCTGTTGCAGAGTACAAAGCCTCCTTAGTTAAGGCAACTGATCCCATCACATCTGTGTTAGTCTATAACTCTTTAATATCCCATCTCTCTGAATCATTGAATGTTAACCTAGGTGCTCAAGTAGAGGGATAACCAGCCTAGTAAGCCCCACACATCTATGGTTTGATCAAGAATGCAAGGAAACAAAAACCTTGCTACGTAAAGTTTATAGCCACTATCGTGATTTGAAGGCCCTAACTCTGTTGCCAGAATATTTTAAGCTTAAGCATCAGCTGCATCAATTTACAATAAAAAAGAGATCTGATTATATTAAGAACCAATGGGATGAGCTATATCATGCCACAACCTTAAAGAATTCCAAAATGTTCTGGGCCATAGTTTCAGGTGCATTCCAGGTCGATGATCCCTCCATGTCTGTCATTTCTTCCTATGTATGGTTCCAGCACTTTTCAATTCTGTTCCATCAAGAACCAAACTGTGCTGAACCATTTGAACTCCGTTTAGCAGACCTACCTGACAGGCCTATTGTGTCACCTGATGAAATCAAAGAATTGGTAGTGCAACTGGAACCAGGAAAGGCTCCCGGCCCCGATGCCATCCCTTCCGAAATCCTGAAACTGGACCTAGACTGGTGGGCCTCTTCTCTCACATCCCTGTTAACAACTATAGACAGAACTGGTATAATCCCTACAGCACTGGTCCCACTATATAAAAAAGGTGATCACACTAATCCTGCTAATTACAGGCCAATTAGCTTACTTTCTATGTTGGGCAAGCTTTACACTAAACATCTGCTAGTTAAGCTCAATCTCTGGATGACACAGGAGTAAATTTTAGGCCCTGAGCAGCAGGGTTTTTGCAAAGACCATTGTGCTACCCTATCGCATCTGGTTGATAAGTATTCTGTGTGAAATAACCAGAAACTATTTGTGACTTTCCTGGATTTAAAAAGTGCATTCGATTCAGTTGATAGGGACCTTCTTTGGATCAGATTAGACCAGCTAAATATGGACAAAAGACTTCTCATGCTCATTATGAAACTGTACACCTCTAATTTTTGTCAGATAAAATGCTCACTAGCAGGCAATCTGACACCAAACATCTCTGTTAACAAGAGTGTCAGACAGGGTTGCATATTATCTCCCTTTTTATTCAATCTCTTCCTCAGTGACCTTGCTGGTCAATTGTCTGATGTTGACTGTCACAGCCTGAAATTTGGTGCAATACATGTACCCTTGCTACTCTATGCGGACGATACAGTGTTGTCCTGCTCTAGAGTGGGTTTAAGATGTCTGCTATCCCGCTCTTCAGTCTTGCTAACTAATAACAAGTTCCAGCTGAACCAGAGCTGGCTCGTCCACTAGGCAAACTAAGTGGCTGCCTAGGGTGCTGGGAGAGAGGGGACGCCGAATTGGGCTCCCCCTGGTGCCCAAGGAAACTGCCTAAATTTGCCTCCCTCCCTCCCTCTGCTGCTGCTGCCGCCACCACCACCAGCCCCCTCCCTTCCGCTGCACTCCTGCCGCCCCTCTGCCATGCTCCTGCTGCCCCTTCCCATCCGAAGCTTGCCTTGGCAATGCTGAGCCATACTACCAACTTCTCGCAGCTGCGTCTGTGTTTTTTTTTTAAGAGACGGATGGAGGAGACTTTGCTCCCCCCTCACTTCTGGTTATGGAAAGAAGAGGGGAGAAGCCTCCTCCATCCATCTCTTCACAAAACATGCAGATGTGGCTGCAAGAAGCTGGTAGTAGGGCTCAGCATTGTAGCAGCAAGCTGCAGGGGGGGGGGTGAGCGGAGTGTGGTGGGGGTGAGTGGAGTGTGGGGGTGGAGTGAGCGGAGCATGGCGGGGGGGGCAGTGGTGGTGGGAGCCTGCCTAGGGCGCCATGTGCCGTAGAGCCAGCGCTAAGCTGAACCATGATAAATAAAAAATATTATTCTTCTAGAAAAAGTGGAGATTTTATAAGTGGGTCATTGATGGTAAAGAGATAGAACAGGTCAAATACTATAAATATTTAGGCATTTACTAACAATATAATGCAACCTGGTGCACCCACCACAAGTATGCAGCGAAGACAGCTAACACCAGTGCTTCAGCTATAACACACTTCTTCTACAACAGAGGCAACCAATTTGTTCCTGCTGCTATATGAATTTTTAAGGCTAAAGTGACTCCACAATTACTGCATGGCATTCTAAACTGGATTAGGTCCTTCGACTGTGCTATTGAATGTGCCCAATCGAAATTCCTGAGAAAAATTTTGGGCATTCCAAAATGTGTTTCATATGCAGTTATCTGCTTAGAAACTGGCCAGTCCTTAATGGAAACCAGTGCATGGCTTATGACATTCAAATTCTGGCTATGCCTACATTATAGTTTTGAACCTGGGAGCTTTATATATCAAATGCTCTCTGAGTCTAATGTGTCAAACTGGTCAGCATACATAGAGAAAAAAATTAAAGTGATGGGCCTATCTATAGAATCACTGTCCATGCTTACATTTACTGTTGCATTCCAACAAATCAAAAACATTGAGTGCCGGAAGTTAAATAGTCTGGCTAACAAAATCTGCTCCCCTCTGAGCTTTGAGATTACTCTCAGCACAGGGAAGATGGCCTCTTACCTATCGTCTTTGCAGATGCCACAACAACACAGGGCGTTTTCTCTCGCTAGGTGCAATGCTATGCCCTCTGCGATTCTTGATGGCTGATTCAACAAAATAGCCTGTTCAGCTAGGTACTACCCTTGTAAACAAAAATGTGTTGAGTCAATTACTCATGTTTTCCTGCACTGCCATCTGTATATGGATCTATGTAATATGTATTTATACCCTGTTTTAGCCAGTATGATCGACTGCTCTGATGCACTTAAGGTCCATAGACTCTTGAATGATTTTTCTATCAATGTTACTGAGAGGTCATTTGTACAAGTGTACATGAAAGTTGTGTTTCTATCCTGTTTCAGACTATATTAATATGTAGTTATTTTTATGCCAATAAAGGCTGACTTGACTTGATTATTTCACCTTCAGTACTTATTGAGTCTTAATGTCATGTCAGTTAACCAATGGAAGGACCGAGGGGCACCATTGTTGGGCTGTGCTTAGGGCATTAATTGGCCTTAATCTGGTCCTGAATGAGGTAAGTAAACTGAGGTGAGTCCCAACCTATACAGATCTACTCAGAATCCTACTCAGGTCTATTCAGTGGAACTTATTCCCAGGAAAGCATCTTTAAGATTTCATTGTGTGCCGCTTCAAATTGCAGGTGGAGAGCATATTAATATCTTCCTGCTAAGAGAAAGCTCACACACATAGGAAGATTTAGTATCCATCCCTCCCCCATGTTCTCAATTCTAGCTGTTGGTAGTTTTGTGCCTGGAGACACCACAGGTGGTTTGATGATTGTGAGGTAAAACAGTGATACATTTCTATCATTGAGTAAGATGTGGGAATGATCCAGTGTGTCTGAATTTGTCATAATCTATCTCCACTATGAATTGTACCATCTCAATTTATCCCTCAGGTACTGCAAAGCAGAGCAGTGTGACTACGAGCACCAGAAAATGGTAAAAGATCAAAACCCTGTTTGTGCAAGTCCTGCAAACATGCATGTTGAAGGGAGGAGGGTTGTAGCACTGGGCCCCACCTCCCACCTTGCGTGCATTTGATATGTCATGTCAGTAAGGCTGTTTTAAGAAATTACAAGCTGTATGCTCTTCATGTGATCAGGGGCACCGCTATACACAGGGTTCCGGGCTGTATGTACAGGCTATATGTGTGATCTGTGTACATGTACAGTCTTGTCATGTTAATGGCTGACAACATGCTGCTCCAGACCAGGAACCAGATCCTGTTCCTCCACATTTATAATTATTGGTGGTTTATTTCACTGGTGAAAAAGGCTAAGCAGTGAATTGATTGATTATGAGCCTAAGGACAGCTGACAGCTGCCGAAGTCCAGATCCTCAAGCATTTGGAAAGGGCCAGCACTGTGGTTTGGAAATGTGGTGTTGCTGAATGGGTTTGAATGGTTCCTTTTGCCCCTTCTAATGGGGGTCTGGGGCACTTTTAACAATAACAGCCTTGGATGGTTGGTGGACCAATATAGATTTCTCATACCAAACCAAGTCTGAGCTAACATTCTCAGATTTGTAGTCAGGTACTTCCTCCTCTTTCTCATAAAGTGGCCTCTTCTTGAATACAGTGAAGATTAAATAGGCAAGAAAGAGATTTTGCTGTGGTCAGTTTTTAACCTTACGAACAACATGCTTGCTGTGAATAAGGAAACAGTCTTTAAGTTCAACCCTTGCTCTTTTGGGTGGATTCAATCCATTATTTATTTTATATATTTAAAACATATCTAAACTGCCTTTCCCCCAAATAGGGTCCCAAAAGAGGCAAATATCAAAACATTAAAACATGTCAACACAACTCTAAAATATTTGCGATATTCTTCTGGGATCCGTCATCTTGGCTTCAGAGTTGTCTGCAGATGCTCTCTGCAGCAACTCTGAATCTGGTTGTTGGAGGGGTATCACTGAAGTGATACTTCCAAAGGGGGGGGGGCTTGTAGAGCATTCTCTTCGGCATGGGAATTCCACAGGGAGGGAGGGGGGCAACGGCAACGGCTCCTGAGACTCATTGTGCATCCTGAAGCTCCGCGGCTATGAAAAGCTGATATCAGCAGATAAAGAAGAACTCCCGAATGCTTAAGCTTTCACTTTCTCCAGTACATCTTTTAAAGCAACATTTCTCCACTTTTAAAGCGACAACTCTGCCTAACAAGTAGGTGTTTTTTTCTCTAACTCTACCCCCCCCCCCCGATGGGTCACTTAGCATATCATCAATAGATTAGCTCAAGAATAACTTCAAAAGGCCTTGGAACATGATGAGTAGTCTTAACTATTCAAACTGGTTTGAATATAAACATTAAAATTTACCCGGATTTTAATTGGATGTATATTACAAAGATCATCAAGAATCTACAATATGATCTGAATACAAAAGGGAAATACAGACAGTTCTGTCTTCTTTATTTGTTTGTAGCTGAAAGAATGTCTCTTAACAACCTCCGTTAAAGCTGTCATAGAATGAGAATTATCAAGAGAGAAGTGAAGAAATAATCGGATTTAAGAGACTGAGCTTATGCACAATGTGAGTTTTAAAATGGCACCATTTAATGAAATGGCACATGGAAAAGATATCAGTGCAAATTTCAGATCTTTAAAGGAAGATTTTATTTCACTCACACAGTTTCTTAAAGATTACTTCATGCTTACAGCTAATTATTTGAGTGAAGAGGATCTAACAGCTAATGAAAGGGCAAATCTACAGGAGCCCTGCACTAAAAAGAGTGAATCGGTGCCAGTGAAAACAGAAGGGGAAACTGTTATTATGCGAAACAAACAAAGGGAAAAGAAGATGGCTCCGTCTGACGCAGTTTCAAAACTTTACCGGATGCTGAGCACTAATAAGATCAACTGGAGAAGGGGAAATGGGGATGAACTCTTTCTTTTGTGGTTGAGGAGGCGGGCCATGTCGAGAAGAGAAAAACTGCACTTCAATCATCGAATCTGGATTTGGAAAGCCATCCGTAAAAAGGATTTTGGATCTTTCTCTCTGCTTTGGTGAATGGCTGAACAAGGAACTCTGACTAAGAAATGTAAGATGATACTAGAAGATAAACTATGGACAAATGGGCTGCCTTGTATATATTTTTGGATGTAGAAACTAAAGGAACTCAAAAGTTTTTAACCCTGGGGAAGAAGGACTTTGGAATCTGGGTCTTCTTTATGTTTTCTTTCTTTCTTTCCTTCTTTCTTTCTTTCTTTCTTTCTTTCTTTCTTTCTTTCTTTCTTTCTTTCTTTCTTTCTTTCTTTCTTTCTTTCTTTCTTTCTTTCTTTCTTTCTTTCTTTCTTTCTTTCTTTCTTTCTTTCTTTCTCTCTTTTCTCTCCCTGGTGAATAGGTAAATACTGACAGTCTGCCTATTTAGAGAGATTGTTGCTAACAAGGTGAAAATAGGACCAATGGTGAAAAGATAGATAGCATAACGGCTGCAGAATTTGAACAATTTGGTAATTTGGTAGACTTGCTTCAATATGCTTGTAGGAGAAATGTTTTAGATAGAGACAGACAAAGTAATTGACTGCATTTAATGTACTTTATGCAATTTGCTATGAACAAAGAAAAGATTTTCATGTGCTTTTTCTTGATAGGGTTTTTGCTAAATCAATAACTTAATTTGTGCTTGCTATAGGTGTAAGTTAATTTAGTAAAATCTGAGGATGAGACAGTTTGATTTGTGTTTAAGAAGAATGGTTTAGTTGTATAATGCTTTTCTAGGTTATTAAAATATTTTTTTCTTTTGTCCTGATAAAAGAAGATAGGAAAGTAACATTTAATAGAGATTTTTATACTTGTAGGTATAAAGATTTGAGTATTATATTGAGAGGTGGAGTTATAAACTGAAATAACTGATATATTTGTACTGGTTTCTATTTTTCCCATTCTGTATGTCCCCTTTTCTCTCTTTCCCCCTACTTTTATGTACACTCTGCAATGCTTCTGTCCTGCAGTAGTTTAAATCAATAAAACTTTTTAAAACTGAATATTTGCGATATAAAAATAGCATTTAAAATAAAGTATATATAAACTAAACAATTCTATAAAACATACATGGACTGGGTGGTACACCAACAGAATCCCGATCCTGTCTCCCACTCCCAAAACTAGACTCACATTTTCAAGATCTCACCTCACATTTTCAGGATCTTGAAATAGATAATTTAAAAGATTATGTCATCAGTCAGGGTAGTCATTAACAATTCCTGCCTGAGAATACACTTCCTAGAGTAGAGGAGAGATTCTTATTTACATATAGTTTGTGTGATCATTTTTGCAGTATGCCCAAATCTTTAGTATGGCAGAAAGGTGCCATTCCATGGTAAATTCATTATAATTCAGTTCTGTTTTTCTGCTTTTTAACAGATAAGATAATGTCAATTCTGTCACATAGAACAATACTGTCAAAAACAGAACCTGTCATTTCAATCTCTTCTTATAATTATATTCCAAGAATTTAAGACAGCTGGAGTGTCTTTAGCTTTGTTTACCACCTCCCTATAAAAGCTGCAAAGTCTCTCCCAAGCAGATAGTGGAGAAATAAAACTCATTCCCCATGAATGATCTTATATAGTACAACAAATCTTGCAAATGTTCTTTTGGCTCATTTTAGACTTCAGGTCAAAGCTGTAGCTATTTATAGGGAGGCTGATAACAAAACAGAACAGTCAATTAGATTCCTTCTCCCTCACCCCCCCCCCCCAAAAAAAAAATCAATTTCAGTTAACCCAGAACAAGGGAAGCCTATAAGGCTGAAGAGACTGACCAATATCTGCACATTTGCCTAAGGAGCTTATCATTATCTCTAAAGCACCCATTCCCCTGGCTAAAGGGATACCAAGCATGGTCCCTTGGGAATGTTTAATATGGGATTATCTCAATTTGTTTGTTCCAGTTTCTTATGGAGAACCTAGATGATGCCATAGCTAATGAATTCTGCTCCAGTATTTTCTGTATGTTCTGCCTTGATTTATTTTTTTAAAGATTTGATTTATGGTGATTAAAAAAAAAAAGCAGAATGCAGTAGCAATGCCAGCTGTCCACATGTAGGCAGTCAAAGTGTTATTGATGGACCCTTCAAATACTCTTGCCTCTATCAGTGCTCCAGCTTTCCTGAATGAAGCCTTGACTTGCAGGAGGCTTAAATTATTCCAATTTGCAACGACTTTTCAATTCTATTTTGCCACTTTGTATTTTTAATAATTGATTATATGACAACCACTTTTCTTCAACTATCTCAGCCGTTATTTTTATTTCTTCAGCTGGCACTATCCATAATGGTCTTCTCTCATCTCCATATTTCTTATATTTCATCCATGTATTTAGCAAATTATTTCTTATGTAATGGTGAGAGAAAAAACCGTCCATCTTCTTATTTCCATAATACAAATACGCATGCCAGCCAAATTTATTTCTGTGACCTTCCAGCACGAAGAGTTTTTTGTTTAACAGCGTTATCCATTCTTTTATCCACACTAAACAAACTGCTTCCTGATATAATTTTAAATTCGGTAGTTGAAATCCACCTCTCTCTTGTGCATCTGTCAAAATTTTCATTTTGATCCTTGGTTTCTTCCCAGCCCACACAAATTCTGAAAATTTTCTTCGCCATTTATCAAATTGTTTACTATCTTTCACAATGGGAATAGTTTGAAACAAATACATTATTCTTGGTAAAATATTCATTTTAATTGCAGCTATTCTACCCAGCAGTGACAAATTAAGTTTATTCCATTTTAACATATCTTCATCCATTTTACACAATAGCTTCTCATAATTATTTTTAAACAGATCAATATTCTTCATTGTTATCTCCACACCTAAATATTTTACCTTGGAGGTGACTTCACAGCCCGTTAATCTCTGCAATTCTTGTTGCTTATTTATTTGCACATTTTTACATAGAAGTTTTAATTTTTCTTTATTAATATAAAGTCCCGCCAATTCCCCATATTCTTGTATTTTGGCTAACAACAAGGGTGTGACTTGTATGGGGTTTTCATTTATAAACATTATATCATCTGCAAATGCTCTGTATTTGTAAGTAAATTCTTTTATTTTTAATCCTATTTATTTTTCTTCTTGGATCTGCATCAGTAGTATTTCAAGAGTCATTATAAACAACAATGGAGAAAGCGGACAACTTTGTCTTGTACCTTTGCTAATTATCATATCTTCTGTAAGATCTGCATTTATATATAGCCTTGCACGTTGTTCAGTGTATATTGCTTTTATCATTTTTATAAAGCTTTCTCCCAGCTCCATTTTCTCCATTACTGCAAACATAAAGTCCCAGTTTAAATTGTCAAATGCTTTTTCTGCATCCGCAAAGAATAATGCTACTTCCTTTTCTGGATGTCTTTCATAATATTCTACTTTGATTTGAAAAACAACAACAAATGATCAAGTATAATTATTGCACTATTATGACAGTACTATGCGAAAAAATTAAAACAAGGTACACTTTACAAATGCAGTAATTATATTTTGCCTATCCTTAATAACCCCCTCCCCCCCATGATTCAGAAAACATTCAGGTTTTGCCAGAGAACTGCAAGTTAACAGACAGTAACTAAACACCACAGAGGACCTGGAACTTCCTGAAAACCAGGGAAGCAATAAGGATCTAAGGAAGGGTGTAAGTGGGAAGAAATCCCTGCTCCAATCCTTAGTGCAGCGTCCAATGATCCATAATACTCAGTTACTTTCAGCATAATCTTCCATAAATAGAAGATATTGAAGATGAAGAAGATATTGGATTTATATCCCGCCCTCCACTCCGAAGAGTCTCAGAGCGGCTCACAATCTCCTTTACCTTCCTCCCCCACAACAGACACCCTGTGAGGTGGGTGGGGCTGGAGAGGGCTCTCACAGCAGCTGCCCTTTCAAGGACAACCTCTGCCAGAGCTATGGCTGACCCAAGGCCAAGCTAGCAGGTGCAAGTAGAGAAGTGGGGACTCAAACCCGGTTCTCCCAGATAAGAGTCCGCACACTTAACCACTACACCAAACTGGCTCTCCACACCAAACTGGCTCTACAATACAAACAGAAGTATTTGGTTGTCTCTGGAAAATGCTAATATGCTCGATGCAAATGCCAGTTTAGGGTTGCTTGCCAGGTGCCTCTTGGCAACCAGGCAAGTTTGTGTGTGGGGGGGACTTAACAAGAGAAAGAAAGAGCCCCAGGCCATGTTGCTGGCATTACACAGGAAGTGATGCAATCAGGCCAGTGACTTCCAGGCAGTGCTCTGGTATTTGGGCAAAAACTCTATGGCAAAACTGTCTTCTACTATTTGAGTTTTTGCTCAAATACCAGAGCATTGCCCGGAAGTTGCTGCTGTGATGATGTGCTATGCCAGCAATATGGCCTGGGCTTTCCACTTTCTACAGATAAGTCCCCCTGCGAGCCAGCTGATCAGTGGCTAGGACAGGGCCTTGAAGCAGGGGACCCCCGCCTCCACTGGGGTGTGTGGCAATCTTATACCAGTAGGACCAGATTCACTTTGCTGGGAACCCTGCTAACACTCACATGCATGTACTACCTAATTATGATAACTCTCCCAGTTCTCTTTATTTTTGAAGAATCTACAAGGCGAATACAGATATTCAAGAAGAACCAGAATTTATTTACTAACTACATGATGAATGGAACTGTCTATGTAATGTCTTTTTCTGCAGAGAGAATTCTACTACATATCTGTATCTGATTGCAAATCATGCTGAGTGGGTAAAAATTCCTGACACTATTTGACAGAATGACTCTGCCAACCAAACAACTACATGTATACCATGATAAACCACTACTTGATAAATGGTTGGCTGTATTCACTCAAAGTCAAATAGGAATAGTTACTACCTGAACAATCCCTCCTCCCCTTTTATGGCTGGCAACTAGGGGTGTGCATTCTGATCTACCCGAGCCAAAAATCTACCAAAAATACCTTACTGATATTTCCAGGTAGATTTCAGCATCCCAAATATATCTGGGTTTTCTTTGAAAAAAAAAATCCCAGATCCATTTGTGAATTACTGAGCAGATCTGAAAAGAGCAGAGAGCTTTGCTGGGTTTCTACTTCAGTCCCTTTAAAGTTCAAAGAGACTGCAGAAGACAGCAAGAGGATCTGCTTTGCTGGTCAGGAGCAGACTATTCATGCCGGCATAGTTTGGGACTGGCTTCTCATGCTGCCCGGTTTAAACCAAGTTGCAGAAGAAGTGAGCCCAGCCAGGATCTCCTGTACTGCATGGAGCACATTGCTCCCAGTGGCACAACAGGTATTTGGGCTCACTTCTCCAGCAGTCTGGCTTAAACTGGACTGCAAGAGAAGTGAGCTGGGAGCAATGTGCTCTATGCAGTACAGAAACTCCTGGGGCTTGCTTCTTATGCAGCCTAGTTTCCATTTTTTTTTAAAAAAAAACCCTGAATCCAAATACCATAATAGTATTGGGATCTGGGATTTATCAAAATCTAAAAAATCGGTGGAAAGGGGGTCCAGTAGACCTGAACCAAAAAAATACCAGTTTGTTTTTAAAATACTAGCAACTCATGGGAGATTGCAGTGAGTGGGACTTATCTTTTCAGCATTGTGCCAAAACCATGATGTCACTTTTGGAGCAAACTGGAAATGCCATCATGGTGCAGGGGCCAAAGCTTATTAGTCCCAAACACCGCAGTTCTCTACATCCACTGCAGCACCCTATGCCACGGATGTCATACTTTTCTAAAGGACCCCTCTGTCATTAGTGGCTTTGCAGGGTGTGCAAGAAGTTGCAGCCAGAAGAACAGGGTCAGAAAGCAGATCAGCAGTCACAGTTCTCAGGATCCTATGGCTTGGAGACATGACATTTTGGTGGGTTAGGGAAGCACTGGCTTTTATCAGCTGGTGTAGTAAGTATTAGGGTGTAGTACCATACACCATGAACAGGGACCCTCATACCAGTAACACATTGCACTTACCCATCATGCAGTAGAGACTTGATACTTTGCCCCAGTTACAGAGAGCAGTTACATGACTTTTTGACCCAGCAACCACTAGATGGGTGGGAAGATCACAAGTCTAGCTACCCAGATAAAGGTCAGCAGGGACTTTCTCAAATGTGGGGAAACAGAGATGTTCTTACGTCTGTCACCTTGAGACAAGTTATTTCTGGATAATTGTCATGGTAGATTTCGGTATTTCGGTAAATGTTTTGCATGTCCCTTGTGCGAGTCTTGTGATTGTGATGACAAAGTCTAAGACCAAAATCCTATAAAAATAAAGACTGCTGGCTTGCAAGCTGAGCATTTCTCCCAGGACACGTGTCTTGTGTGGTTGCATCCTACATTAGGGTCTTTTTTAAAACTGGAATCAGATACGACAGCCCTCTGGCTCATTCATTAAGTTGGCAAAATATACAAGGAATAAGGTAGAATGGAAGCAGTCTCTGAGAATCTGAAACTTACAGAAAGCTGCATTATGTTCCCATATCCTATTCCACGCTGTCCCAGACTTGCAGCGTACACACACCTTGGTATTTTAGTAATGTGAAAGAAGTGAATGTAATTTTTGTATTTTTGAGAAAGAACTATTTAGGAATATTGGATCACCAGAAGAGCTGAACTCGGGAAAAAGAGGCTTTTCCATCATTCATTAGAATTAGTCCCCAAATAAAGGCAGATTAGGAACAAAAGTGACATCTGTCATGGATATGAGGGGGCCAGTGGGGGCTTGTCTATGGTAGGTGCCCCATGAATCTCTTTAGCCCCCCACTCTCTCCTTACTGTCCCCTTCAGGCCTGAAGCAGGCAAGGGCCTTAACTACGTGCCACCACCCCAGTATGATGCTTCAAATAAGGGAGAACCCAGAATATTCTGCCCTCCCTTCACCTTTCCAAACAGCACCCTTCCACTGATGAGGGCATTGCCAAGTGAACAGCTTGAAATTAAGGCATGAGGATTCAGGCAGATGAAAACAAATTGTTTTATTGAATAAGGTGGGTAATAACCAATCAGATTGGGGGGGAGGGAGAAGAAAAATATGGAAGCAACAGCTTTAACAGGGATATGTTTTCAGCCAATGAGGGAATAACACACAAAGGAGTCAGCAAGAGAACAGTAAAGATTCCCAACATGGCTGCCTCACTGGTGGGGTATGCATTCAGCAAATACCTTATATACATTCAGAAAATAATTCCAGAAAAAAACGTATTTGTATTTTTTTTGATTTTTAAAAACCAATATATAAAGCTTGGCATTTGTCTAAAACTATCTGAAATGGCCAAGACTGAAAAATCCCCAAAATATTCAGGATTTTTTGGGGTTGCCAGATAGCTGGTGTTTAAAGGGATTGCCTTCCCTTTAAACACCTTCCAGGTCAATTAGCTGCTTTCACTTGCGGCATAGCTTGTAAAAGGCATTTAAAGGGACCACGTTCCCTTTAGAAAAAGAAGAGTTTGAGTTATATCCTGCCTTTCACTTGGAGTCCCAGAGCAGTTTATAATCTCCTTCCCTTCCTCTACCCACAACACACCCTGTGAGGTAGGTGGGGCTGAGAGAACTCAGAGAGAACTGCTCTTGAGAGTATAGCTCTGAGAGAACTGTGACTGACCCAAGGTCACCCATGTGGCTGCACGTGGAGGAGTGGGAAATCAAACCCAGTTCTCCAGATTAAGAGTCTGCCACTCTTAACCATTACATCAAAATGCCCTTTTGCTCTGGCCAGATGTTCTACCCTTCCATCTGCAGTTATGCAAGGCAGGTACAATAAAATCCGCTATTCTGAAAGGCTATGCTCATGCCCTCTAAGTGAGGTTGAATCTGTAGAGCATATGTTTTTCAGTTGCCCATATTACAGGGAGGCTCATTTTAGAATGATTACTCCATTAGTCGATAGGACACCTGCTTATATTAATATAAACAAAGCAAAACTTAATTGGTTCCTATCAGATAAGAATTCAGAGATTACGCATTCAGTTGCTGAGTTTTGTGCATTAATTCTTAGACTGCGGGAATTGCATTTTAAAAATTCTTAAATTTCGATATCTATTTTAGTATACTATGTTTTTATTTTTTCATATTATGTTTGTACTGTATTCTGATCGTGAAACTGTAATAAACTATGATGATGACGATGGCCCTTTCCCTCTTCATTGGATATAACGGAGGGCTCATAGAATTTGACCCTCTGGTCAAATCTTTTTGAAACTTGGGGGGGGGGAGTTTTGAGGAGAGACACCAGCAGCTATGTTGCAAGGTTGGTGTCTCTACCTCAAAAACAGCCCCCACAGAGCCCCAGATATCCCCGGATTGATTCTCTATTATGTCCTATGGGAACCACTGACTATAATGGCCTCCATAGAGTACAATGGAGCAATTTTTTAAAAGGAATCCCAAATATTTACTGAATTTAGAAATATTGGGAAATACCGACACTTTTCAGGTTCAGTATACTTGAACCCAATAAATACTGAGTTTTTTTGTTTTTTTGCACACCCCTAGTACCTACTGTACCTAACCTTTCCTGGGTTCGACACGCCTTCCTTGGGTGAGGGATCCTCTCCTGTTGGCAGTGGCTTCTTTGCCACTCAGCTTCTGGGAGGAGAACACCTTTCCTCATCCTTATATAATTTCTTTCAATGCCCAGCCTCCTTGGTGATGATTTGCCGTCCCTTTTCCCTTCAGTTTCACCTCAGTCTAATTATGAGGCTCAGAGGGTACCTGGGAAATGTAGACCTATTATAAACTTTACACAAGGCATTAGAGGTTTCTTTGAGGCATGCTGGCTGCTTACTCTTTAGCCTTAGGCCTGGGATCATAGCAACGTCTATCTACCAATACTGGTGTAGAAAAGAAATCTGGAGAAACAGTTCTGTTGATTGTAAACATTTTGGCAATGTGGAACCTGTTATCCAACAGGTGACGGAAATTTTGATAGATAGGGATCCAAGAAAATTAAAGATTCTTAGCAGCAAGCAGTAGTATTAGCCTAACACTGTCATCCATTAATCCTCTCCCATTTCTTTCTGACTTTCAGTCTGAGTCATTACCTTGGTAACAAATGAAATACTTTGTGTTTTGCAAGTCAGTGCTTTATATCTGAGAAACCAGAGAAACCTGTTCTCAAGATTTCACTGTTCTAGTTATTTTGTCCCCTCTCTTTGCTGGCTTGCTGGGGCCTGGTTTCTCCTGTGTAACCTAAAGTTGATTCACATGAGCATTTAAGAGTGCTGTGATATGGGTTCTCATGTGAGCATTGGGTGATGAATCTGATTATTTTGTCATTTATCCAGATTTAAAAGCCACTGAGTAATATAAACTGCTTTCTCTTGGTAGGATTCCCAGTTCCTGGATAGTAATCCCTGAGATACTAGAAGTGGTGGAAATTTATGCAAATAGAATCTTGTGTCACCTTGATGTTACTTATGGTTGTGTAACTCAAATGTCAGTGCCACAATGTCACTGTGGCATAAGACACTCTAAGACCTTTCTAAAAACCATAGAGTTTGAGGAGAATCCTAGAGAGCCTCACAATGTGGTGACATCACTTCTGGTTATGCAGCCAGAAATGACATTGAGGCATTACAGGATCTCTCCCCACCCCCACCCACATTTTTCTGTTGCTGCCTGTGAAGAAATAAGAACATAAGAGAAGCCATGTTGGATCAGGCCAATGACCTGTCCAGTCCAACATTGTCATACAATGGCAAAAAAAGGTAGCTGAGATGAGGCTGAAATGCATGTTGGGGTGGAGGCAGGGCTGACCCTAGGGCGCATGGTGCCCCAGGCAGACTTGCCATCCACCCACCCCTTCGCAGTGTTGCACCCCACTGTCCCCCTCTGTGCCACCGCCCCTCCGTTGCCCCACTCCATGGTGCCTTCTCCTTTCTCTCTTCCCCACCATTTCAATGCTCAGGAAGGGGCAGTGGAGTGCCACGCTTCCTGGGCTCTGTAAAGTCCCCTCTATGACCAGCAGATTGGTAGGTAAAATGGTGCTGGAGGCTCGCAGCTCCTATGTTGGCCTGCCGGCATGATCACAATCAGTGTAGGGTTGAAGGGGCAGCAACAGTGGGAAGGACGAGCAAGCCGCTGAAAAAGCAGCCACTGCTGCTGCCTCCCCCCCTTCCTTCCCCCACAATCCAGGAAGAAAGGGGGGGGGAGGAGGCAGTGGCAGCAGTGGCTCTTTCAGCGGCTCACTCGTCCTTCCCACTGCTGCTGCCCCCTCAACCCCACACTGATCATGATCACGCCAGAGGGCTGGCATAGGAGCTGCAAGCCTTTGGCACCATTTTACACACTGATTAGCTGATTGGCGGGGAGGGGCCTTTACAGAGCCTAGGAAGCGCAGCACTCCCTGCCACTTCACGGGCATTGAAATGGTGGGGAAGGGAGGGAGGAGAAGGCATCGCGGAGCACAGGCAAAGGAGGTGTTTGCCTAGGGGGAGGGCCGAATTCGGTGGCCCCACCCTGCCGGCACCCTAGGCAAATGCCTTATTTGCCTAGTGAGTGGGCTGGCCCTGAACTGAGTAAAACCTCCACCAGAAGTTTTTGGGCAGAGAACAGGCAGGAAGGCAGAAGTCAGTTCAGTGGCCTTCCAGCCTCATCTCAGCTATCTCTTAAGAAATGCTAATAGGTCTAGCTAGAGATAATATGATGGTCCAATCCCTTCCTCCCTCCCAAGCAGGGAACAGAGCTCTGGAGGAACAGAGACTAGGAGACTTCAGGAAGAAACACCTGGAGACTTCAGGAAAACCTTCTTTGACCAAACCTGACATGGTCAGTGGGTGGAGAAAGAGAGCTGTTAAAGCTCCTGGGAGCAAGGAGGAGGTGCTCTTGGTGCTGATTCCATCAAAGCAGATAGAGCTCGTAGCTGAAGTCTGGAGGAGGCAGCCAATGCCATGGGCCATTGCCATGTACTGACCTGCACACCTGAAGGAGGCTTGAAAGTAAAGGACCTCCTCAAAAATCTGTAACTTTCTAAACTTATATTTAACTTCTGACAGGGCGTGTACAGAGGGAGGGACAGATTAATTGAATTTTACCCTTTTCTTTTGAATCCCCTGCTCAATCTGGTGCTGTGCTAAAAGTATGCTTATGAACATTTCTAAAAAAATACTTTGTAACTAACAGATCCCCACCATCTTGGAAATGTTATTTTAAAAGGAGTGCCATGAAGAAGGGGAGGGTAGTCATTTGGCAAGCAGCTACTCCCCAAGTGGCGCACAAGGCAGTAAGCTTTCCCTGTGGTAACCAGGTGCTGGGTTCCAGGAGATGGAGAGTCGAGGCCTCAGAACACAGAAGGGAAGCTGGGAGTCCTGAACCTCCCAGTGGGGAATCTCTACAAAGGTCAGGTGGTGGTGATGAGAGAGTTAGGGTGCGGCCACACTCACCATTAAATCCATCTGCAACGCACCTCTATTATAATCTGCACAACCAATTTTCCGATCAGACAACAGCCAGGCTCCCATTCTAGCCCATGTGGGTCCTGTTGCTGGTCAATCAGAGTGCTCTACCAGACCTCATTTCATGAGACGTCAATCTGCATTAGCGCAGGCGCAGTGATGCCCACTATCGCTTTAAAATGGGTCGGATCACTAACAGTTTTGCTAGTCCGTTGGCACTACTTTATAAGTACGAGCACTACGCATGCAGAAAAAACCCCAAGAATTCAAATCAGTTCACATCTAGTTTCAAAACTGAGTTTTGTTTCTGGACATAGAGGCGGGTAAACGATTTATCGAGCCAACATTCACTCGCTCATTCACGGGTGCAGTGATATCACTTGCAGGGGGCTTTGGGAGGGAAGCAGTGGTGCGCTTCTGATGAGTCACCAACGATGGAGCGTTCAAACAGAGAAATTCCGCTCAGGAACCGTCAGAAGAATTTTGTTCCGGATTTAAAGCAGTATCAAATTAGTCCGTGCCCCAGTCGTCTCAACGCGGGACTCGAACGAGCTATCCACCATTCGCAGATGCTGACATTTGGACAACCGCTTAAAATCCGACATGCTTCCGGACTCCACTCATGCCCATAGTGGGATTTTCTGAATGTCTGACCTCACCCTTAGAGATAGAGAGAGAAAAGCCCTTCCTGGTGTCAGGAAAACCTTGAAGGGCAGGGTGGAACAGGGCCCGACGATCAGAGCAGGACTGTTCCACCACACTGCCTTGCTAAGTAGCAGCAAAAGCCAGGAGATTGTCTGCCAAATCATGCAACCTGGCTTCCCTGCTACAGAGGGAGACCCATGAACAGCACTAAACTCCCTGGAGGACTGATGGGATAAACACAGAATTATTGTCTTGAAACCAAAACAATGAAGATGTTTGTGGTACCTTGATGACTAATGAATCTATGGTGGCACAAGCTTTTATAAGTCAGTGACCTTGCCATATGCCGCTACTTGGTCCACATTTGAAAGGCCAACAATGGCTTAGCAAGTGGCTCAAAATGACAGCGTCATGTTGGATTCTACATGGTATACCAGCTGCAGAAGCTACTATTTGTTAAAGGCAGAGGTTGTATGCATTTAAGAGCTAAACTATGTATGATGGGGGCCGTGTTCACCTATAAAGTGAGGATGGGTTACTTAAAAGGAGCATGTGAAAAAAGACATGGAACTCTTCCTCCTGCACCATAATTCCTCCAAATAGATATTTTCCCCAGTCATCTGTATCCCTTCCTGTTTCCAAACATGAGAAGGGAATGAATGAAACAACCTATCTGTGTGGATTAAGGTGCAGAAGGAAGGGTCAATGCCCCTCTTCCATTCACTCTTGTTAGAGATTCACCTCCATTTTACATATATGTGAATGGGGCAGTCCCATGGGAAAAAAGACCTACCATTTTTGCGCACAGCTTACCTCGCAGTCACAATCCTGTTCTCTCCGCAACGTCCGGTCGGATTTCCCACCATCTGCACCGGAGTTACAGGAAGTGCCGCAGCTTCTGCGCAGCAAACGTAAACTGGGTTTTATCAGTTTACGTTTGCTACGCAAAAGCCGCGGCACTTCCTGTAACTCCGGCGCAAATTGTGGGAAATCCGACCGGACGCTGCGGAGGGAACAGGATTGTGACTGCGAGGTAAGCTGTGTGCGAAAATGGTAAACCTGTCCATCACTATTACATCTAGTTTGGCTGTATGCTGCTTTAAGGTGTTCTCTTTATGTAGCTCAACAAAGAATCATTGCTCTGTTACTGGAAAGAAAACACTTGCACAAAAGCCTCTGCACCCAGCTAAATATAACCAATGTGCAGCTGCTCCCCAAATTACTATTTTGATTTTATTTTGCACTACAGTACAGACAGGTATTGCAATTCTGGGGAAGAAGCCAATTTCAATATCTGAGAGCACGTTTCTATCTTGCTTCCAGCTGTTTTCTTCTTGGTACCTTCCTTCTAGCACTCCATATCCCAGAAAATTTTTTATGCCACCTTGATGGCATGAGAGAGGCTAAAAAAATAAATAAAAATGGAACAATGAAAATGGCATTCTATATGGAAAACTGTTGATATGAACTATCTAACCATGGCCCCATGATGTAGTGATTGAAATGTCAAACTAGGATCTGAGAGACCTGATTCAAATCCCCATTCTGTCATGAAAGCTTTCTGGGTGATCTTCAGCCAGTCACTCACTCTCAGCCTAAATCACCTTGTATGATTGTTGTGAGGATAAAATGAATGACATTGAGAAGCTAATGTGGATTCCCACTGGGGAGAAAAGCAGGGTATAATTGCCTAAATAAAAACATGTATCTGTAGAGATTTTCAAAAGAATACTTGTGAGCCCCCTTTTATGATATGTGTTTGTATTGGCATGGTCTTACAGTAGAGCTGTTTCATATATGGGTTATGGAGAGGGCTACCAGCCCAGAGGTGGCAGGAAACAGGGGAAGAAGGGAGATTCAATGAAATTGGGAAACTGAGTAATTGGAAGTGATGTTACCACGTTGCTCTAGGATTTCCCCAAAACTCTATAGCAAAAACCATAGAGACTGGAAAAATTCCTAAAGAGTCATGCAAAACAGAAATGACACTTCCAGGTACCTAACTGAAAGTGAAATCGTAGCATCATGCGATGCCATCCCCCTTCCTCCACCGAGCATTAGCAAGGGATCCCCTTGGCAGCCTTAATCCAGGCATATGACAACCTTAATTCAGGCCCACATGTTTCCATATTTCTCACTGTGGATGTGATGCCTCAAAGGTAACATGAATCAGGTTCTTATTATCTACTTCAAAAAATACATAGGAAACAACACAGTGTTCCAGCCTGTGGTTTCTTCTTGACTGCTGGGACTATTGGAGCACAACTAGTTTTTACTCTTACACTATAAAGCCAAGAGTGAGTAGTGGTTTCGCCTGAGGCAATCTTGGAAGTCTATGCAGCAATGCATCAGGATTGAGCAGTCCGACCAGTAATATGCCAACATCATGTCTGCCCACAAGCCACCTGCATACATTAAAAATGATACATCTCCCCATCCCCAGTTTTATTATAAATCAGGGGTCACTAGCCATTTCTTTAATGAGAGCTAGTGAATAATGAAAAATACCCCAAGCTACTTCACTCCCCTTGCATGTTACCAAGTTTTATTCTGTCCTAGACCCAGAACAGGGATATGGAATCATATACTATAGCCTGATCTCTTCGAATCTTGCAAGCTAAGCAGGGCTGACGCTTGGGTGGGAGACCACCAAGGAGGAGGACTTAGCAGAGGTAGGCAATAGCAAACGATCCCTGCTTAATCATTTGCCTAGAAAACCCTATGGGGTCAGCATAAGTTGGCTGTGAGTGTGACTTGACAGCACTTTACACACAGGGATGCAGAACTTGGGTGCACTTGAAATGAAACTAACAGCTTAAGCAGCACAGAGGTAAAAATTCCTATGAATTTAAACTTTTTTTAAGCCTAGAGCAGATCTTCTGGTGTGCTTTTCCTGGGTTTCTAGGAGATGCACAAGCTATTCTACAGCAGCTGGTGAGCTATTAGTACCTCGCAAGTTGTCTGTTGGACAGGACCGGATCTACATGTTTTTTGAGGGGGGGGGCAAAATTAAAAAATGGCACCCCCTTATGGGCCATTCTATCTTATAGTCCCATAGAATACAATCGACTCCATACCCAATTTGGTGCCCCTCCTCCGTTGGCGCCCAGGGCAAGCCCCCCCCCTGCCCCCCCTAGATCCGGCCCTGCTGTTGGAGATCCCTATGTTTACCAGGTTGTGGGCAACCTCCCACCCTGTTGGCTCTTCCCCACTCTTGCAATGGGAGAAAATATGAGGGGGGTGGGTGGGATGATGCTGTGGTCATGGCAGTGTCACTTTCAGCTGCTGTGGCTCTAGGAATTTCCTCTCTCTCTATAGTCTTTTACCCTGGAGACTGGGAGGGAGGGATTTTCTAGGGTGTCATACATCACAGTAATGTCACTCACTGCATGATGCTCCCCATCCACCCTCCCCCCACCTTTGCTGACATAGGCCTAGCAACTCTAGAGATCCCTGTTATAAATAGTTACTGTAAGTAAGAATATGTATCCTGAATTCAAAGAGTGGAATATTTTGCTCAGTGACAACCAGCACTATATCATAGTTCTTGCAGATTCAGGGAGGAAAATGCAGTACTTTCCCCCAATCATTGGATGGCTTTTTAAAAAAATAATCCTGCTAAAAATGTTTGTGATGACAAAAGTGCAGATAACTCAAATGCCAGCTAGTAGCATTAAGTTGCCCTTTTGATTCATCTAGAATTCTAGTAGTCTAATCTCATTATTTTCCAGAACGCCATCCTCTACCACTCAAATCTTCAAACTACATTATGCCCAAATCAGAATAAATAGAGCTGCCAAATCCCAGGTGGGGACAGGAGATCCCCCAGTTTGGAGGCCCTCTCCCTGCTTCAGGGTCATCAGAAAGCGGGGTGGGGTGGGGAGGGAAACGTCTGCTGGGCACTCAATTATACCTATGAAGACCCATTCCCATAGGGTATAATGAAGAATTGGTCCATGGGGCTCTGTGGGGGGGGGACCTGTTTTTTGAGATAGAGGCACCAAATCTCCAGCATAGCATTCAATGCCTCTCTGCAAAATAGCCCACAAATTTCAAAAAGATTGAACCAGGAGATCCAATTCTATGAGCCCCCCAAAAGGTGCCCCTATCCATTATTTCCATTTAAAAGTGCTGTCCCTTTAAATGTGATTGCCAGAACTCCTTTCACAGTTCAGTCATGCTTGCAGGGCCCGATTGGGGGAGGGGGCAGAGGGGGGTGCTTGCCCCAGGCGCCAACAGAGGGGAGGAGCCAAATTGGGTATGGAGTCCATTGTATTATATGGGATCATAAGACAGAATGGCTCATAAGGGGGAGTCATTTTTTAATTTTGCCCCCCCTCAAAAAACATGTAGATCTGGTCCTGCGTGCTTGTCACACCCTTGCTCCTGACTCCACCCCCAAAGTCTCCTGGCTCCACCCTCAAAGTCCCCAGATATTTTTTGAGTTGCAGCTGGCAGCAATAAGTATAAAACATGTAAAATGAACAAATTTATGGTGTATTTAGACAGCAGAATTTTACATCTGTTATTTTTAGAATGTAAGTTATATGCTTTTGGAATCTGATTTGCTTTGATATTTCTGTTCTTGAAGGGAACCCAATTTCCTTATTTGCAAGGATATATTTTTGCCCCTTGGCCCATTTTTGATCCATTTCAGGGGTGCTAACTCTGGAAATGTCTGAAGATTTGTAAGGGGAGCCATGGGGAGGGAGGGACCGCAGTCCACCTTCCAAAGCAGCCCTTATCTCAAGTGAATTGAGTTCTGTAGCCTGGAGATCAGTTGTAAATTCCGGCAGATCTCCAGGCCACTCTTGGACAGGTCCCTTTAATTAGATTACCATGTTACACAGCTGTTTCCAATTAATGGGAAAGGATACTCTTTCTGTGAAGAACCTTTGGGTTCTAGTTACCAACATGAAAACTACTGAAGACTTTGCTTCATTTGGAAAATCAGAAATGGTGAATTTTGAGGATTAAAAGTAAAAGGATTTACTTATAAATATAGAGCATTTGCAGATGAAATAATGTTTATAAATGAAAATCCCATACAAGTAACACCTTTGTTGCTAGCTAAAATACAAGAATATGGAGAATTGGCGGGACTTTATATTAGGGTTTGTAGAATCTTTTGGGATCAAGTGCCGTGTTCTACTGGAGAAAGTTTTCCTTCCAGACGTTTCATTCTCAGCTGCGGAGAACATCCCCAGTGGTGTTACAGCCGGAGCAGCGCTCAGACCTTCTTGGCTGCTGTGCATTGAGGAGCAGGGCTGCTGGAGAGCTGCTATTTCTAGGCTGGAGGGGGTGTGATGAAAGGGCAATTGGTTTGTGGATGTGCCCATTGTTTGGTGGGGCTTCCTGGAAGGGTAGTGATAAGGAAACTGGCTGTTGAATGTGACCATTGTTCCGTGTTAATTGCTGGGAGGGTTGGAAGGGGTTTGAAGATAAGGAAGGTGGTTGTTGACTGTGCTGATTGTTCTGTGGAATTTGCTGGTTGTTCTAAGACTTTCTGCAATTTAAAGTCTGTAGGGTGTTTTGCAGAGCTGGGTACCAAGACTGGTGGATGAAAATGCCTTCTTCCTTTCTGTTAAAATTGTGCTGGTGTTTATAAATCTCAATAGCTTCTCTGTTCAGGCGGGTATGATAATGTGAGACCGTAGAAAGGACTTCAGTTCTTTCAAAGTGGATGACGTGGTCTCCTTCTTGAAGTGCATGTTCAGCTACAGCTGATTTTTCTGGCTGAAACAAGCGACAGTATCTCTTGTGTTCAGTGAGACGGGTGTTGATACTGCGTTGGGTAGTGCCAATGTAGACTGCACCACAGGAGCAGGGTATTTTGTAGACTCCAGGGGTTGAAAGTGGATCTCTCATATCTTTGACCAAGCGCAGCATGTGGCGGATCTGTTGTGTGGGCTTGAAGACTGTGTCAACATTATGGCGTTTGAGAATTTTGCCAATGCGGTCGGTGACAGATTTTATGTAGGGCAGGAAGGCTGTACCCATATTTGTGTGTAGCTCGGGATTTGGTGTGGATGGTCTCCTGGGATGGAGGGCTCCGCACCTGGAACGAAATGTCTGGAAGGAAAACTTTCTCCAGTAGAACATGGCACTTGATCCCGAAAGATTCTACAAACCCTAATGATGTTACCAGCCGTGAAAACCTGAAATCTTTGAGGACTTTATATTAATAAAGAAAAATCAAAACTTCTATGTAAAAATATGCAAGTAAATAAACAAAAGGAATTGCAGAAATTAACGGGTTGTGAAGTTACCTCAAAGGTAAAATATCTGGGTGTGGGATAACAATGAAGAATATTGATTTGTTTAAAAATAATTATGAAAAGCTATGGCGTAAAATGGATGAAGATATGATAAAATGGAATAAACTTAATTTGTCATTGCTAGGCAGAATATCTGCAATTAAAATGAATATCCTGCCAAGAATAATGTATTTGTTTCAAACTATTCCGATTGTGAAAAACAGTAAACAATTTAATAGATGGCAAAGAAAAATTTCAGAATTTGTGTGGGCTGGGAAGAAACCAAGAATTAAAATGAAAATCTTAACAGATGCAAAAGAGAGAGGTGGATTTCAATTACCAGATTTAAAACTATATCATGAAGCAGTTTGTTTAATGTGGATAAAAGAATGGATGATGCTGTTAAACAAAAAACTCTTAGCGTTGGAAGGTCATGGAAATAAATTTGGCTGGCATGCTTATATGTATTATAGAAAAAAAGATGGATTTTTTTTCTCACCATTATATAAGAAACAACCTGTTAAATACGTGGATGAAATATAAGAAATATGGGAATGAGAGAAAGCCGTTATGGATAGTGCCAGCAGAAGTAATAAAAATAACAGCTGAGATGGGTGAAGAAAAGTGGTTGTCATACAACCAACTATTAAAAATACAAAGTGGCAAAATAGAATTGAAAACTGCTGAAGAACTGAATAATAAATATGATTGGTTTCAAATGCAACAAATAAAGAGCTTGGTGGAAAAGGATATTAAAACTGAAGGAATAAGAAAAGAGCAAACAGAAATGGAAAGAGTTCTGCTTGGAGATAATAAAAATTAATTTCAAAACTATATAAATTACTTCTAAAATGGTCTAGTGAAGTAGTGAAGTCTAGATGAAGTAGTGAAATCTCAAATGATAAAGTGGGCAATTAATGTAAATAAAGAAATACAGATGGAAACTTGGGAATATTTGTGGAAGAATTCTATTAAGCTTTCGACATGTCATAGTATTAAAGAGAACTGTTTTAAAATGATGTATAGATGGTATATGACTCCTAAAAAGTTGGCAAAGATGAACAATAAGATGCCAGATAAATGCTGGAAATGTAAAACTCATGAAGGTTCTTTCTACCATATGTGGTGGATTTGTGAAAGAGCAAAAAAGTATTGGCAGATGATTCAACAAGAAATTTCTAGGATCTTGGGATATGAATTTAAGAAGGTTGCAGAGACTTTTCTGTTGGGATTACAAATGGAAAAATTTCCAAAAGAAGATAGAACTGTAATCTGGTCTTTGCTTTCAGCTGTGAAGACATTGTATGTGCAGTTGTGGAAGCAAGAAAAAATACCAGAGAAATGGGATTGGATTGTAAAAGTTATGACATGGAGTGAAATGGACAAATTAACAAGAATTTTAAGAGACTATGATTTAGAAGTGGAATGGAAAAAGTTTAGAAGATATGTAGAAAAAGAGTGGAAAGTAAAAGGACATTGGACAATTTTTGATAATGATTAAGTATTAGAAGGAAGAATGATATTAATCTTTGTTTTTAGTAGTTAAGGGTACCTTTAAATGTTAGTATTTTAAGCAAATAACACCGGTGGGAGTCAAGTGATGGGGGGAGGGGTGGTTAGAAAGTAACATATGGGATAGATGAAAAGAAGTTATTAATGATGCAAGAAATAGATATTGTTACCATATGTTACTAAATAAAATTGTTTTAACACAAGAAATGGTAAATTTTGGTCTGAATTGTAGGTGCGTCATAATTCTGTAAAATATTTATTTTTGTGGAGAGTAAGGTTGGAGATCCATATTGTAAACAGTGTTATTAAAAGTTTTGTAAATTCTCTTTTTATTATAGATATTTAGAAAAGAAGTAGAAGGAGCAGAATTTGGATTTGTACCTTGCCCTCAGGGCTGGCCCTAGGGCGCATGGTACCCTAGGCAGGCCTGCCCCCTGCTGCCCGCAACTGCCCCACCATGGCGCCACACCCCCAACTACCCGCATGGTGAAGTAGGGCAGGAAGGGCACCCAGGAAAAAAGGCAATGGTGCTCAAGCCAGGCAGTCGCAACAGCTGGCTTTGCTCCGCCTCCCTTCCCATTAGAAGGGAGGTGGAGGGAAGCCAGCAGCCACACAGCGGCTGGCTGGTTCTGCTTCACCCCCCTTCTGATCAGAACGGAGACAAAGCCATGCCAAGCAGTCGCTGCTGGCATTTGCCTAGGGCATCGGGGGGGGGAGTGCCCAATTCAGTACCCCTGGCCTGGCACCCGAGGCAAATGCCTAATTTGCCTAGTGGAAGGCCCAGCCCTGCTCGCCCTTCACTCAGAGTCTCAAAGCAGCTTATAATCTCCTTTCCCTTCCCCTCTCTATAACAGACACCCAGTGTAGGTGAGGCTTAGAGTGCTGTGAGAAAACTGCTCTTGAGAAAGCAGCTCTTTCAAAAACTGTGATTGACTCAAGGTCACTCAACAGGTGCATGTGAAGGAGTGGGGAATCAAACCTGGTTCTCCCAGATTAGAGTCTGTGCACTTAACCACTACACCAAACTGGCTTTCAACACAGTACCATCATTTATGGTTTATTATATTCATAATATTTTTGGCACTGCTGAGTTATAGTGGATTAATTGTCGTATTTAATGATAAAAATGTTTACAGATTGATATAATGAAATCAAATATTCAAATGTATAAACTATAGATTGGGTACTGATTTATAGTAAAACTTGAAGATTCTCATTGAAACAGGAAGGAAGGAACTGGCCATCTGTTTTCTAAAGTCAAATCTACTATTAAGTGGTCTTCTGCCATTAAATTGCTTCGTTATTAAGTTGATGTATATTGAACAATTTTTGCCTTAAAACTGTAAAAGGAGTAAATGTATACTCTGTACCAGAACATTGTTGATTGCTACATCTAACATATTGTTATTTCCTTTATTGGACAGACATAGTGAACATGTTGTACACTGTATAATAGTAATAATTAATCTCATACCCTTTTCAATATATTGATTTTATTCATAATTTGTGGTACCTTTCATGCATTTTTTTTGTTTTCCGCACACCTGGGGGTTGGCAACCCCTGCTCCCTTATCTTCCAAATGCAAGAATAAACCCTGTTCTTATCCGCACCAGTAACTTGTTAAAATTTGTGCTGCTTTATTTAATCTGGGTCCATTTCTTCCAACTGAACAAAATGACCAGTTTATAAACAGTTTATAGAATGTTTTCAGAGTTTAGATTAGAATTTACCATCACCCATTGCTTGAGATGCTGCTCAGCAAACTACTTTTTCAACAGCCTAGTTGTCAAGCTTTCCCCATTTCTGTAAATTGCTTTCTAATTGCAGTACACAGCAGTAACATGCCAAGATGGGTTGCAGAGGGATTAAGGTGGGAAAAAGTAGTGTTAGGATGCAAACCAGAGCAGACCAGCAGTGTAGCAAAGTATTTGTCAGCTTGTCTTGTCACTAATACATCTCAGCAATCATGTATTAGGTGTGTCATTTCCCAGCAGTCTTCTGCAGCACTAGAACAGAGAATACTAGAAAGCTAATAATGACCAAAATGGTCCTTACATTGACTGCTAGCACTGTGTCCTCATCAGCTGAATGAGAAAGGAAGGGAATCTGGAATGTATCCTTGCTCTCCTGAGTAGACAGATCCAGGGCCAGTGGCCCACTCATTCAATTTGCTGCTGCTGCTGCTCAAGGTTGGATAGATCACCTAGAAGTATTAGACAAGCATGCCAGTTCATTGAGGAAGGGCTACAGCTCAATGGCAGAGCATCTGCTTGGCATGCAGAAGGTCCCAGGTTCAATTCTTGGCATCTCCAGCTAAAAGGGCCCAGGTGGCAGGTGATGTGAAAGACCTGTGCCTGAGACTCTGGAGAGCCACTGCTAGTCTGAGTAGGTAATACTGACTTTGCTGGACCAATGATCTGATTCAGTATAAGGTAGCTTCATATATTCATAATTACTTTATCCTTATGTTATCTTCCTCTGAACAGCTCTACATTGTTCCCAGGTGTTCTATATATAAAACCCCAAGCATATTGGCACTATCCAGCTCTCCCATTGGCTGTGATGTGTGCTCCATCAGCCATTGGCCCGACAATGGCCACTCATGTTCCACTGTGTTCCATTGGTTGAGTCCACTCTCTCTCCTTTCCACTGTCACCTACTCACTTGCTGTGGCATTTGAAAAATAAAGTAGGCAGTGGTGGTGGAGAGACAGAAACAAAGGTGGTAATGCAACTTGGTGCCAAGGCCTGGTCCTGCCATGATCATTTCCTCAGAGGCCATGGTGACCACCTCTTTCCTGTCACTCCCTGCCTCCCTCCTCCCCTCAGCCTTACTCTAGGGCAGAAGAGGATTGGGCCACTGGAGAAGCTGTTAGGCAGTGGCTGTTGCTAGGCAACCAAGCTTGGTTCTATCAGTAAAGGGAGAGGTCTCAGCTGAATAGAATGCCATAGAGTTCACTCTCCAAAGCAGTTATTTTCTCCAGGAGGAGAGAGATCTGTTCTCTGGAGTTCAGTTGTGATACAAGGCTCCACCTGGAGGTTGCCTATTCTAGGCCTGGCTACTTGCTACTTTTCAGCAGCAGCCCTGCTGACAGCCAGTGTGGTAAAGGAGTTAGCGCTTCAAAGCAGGGTCTGCCTGATCCAGGTTCTTGTTGTGGAAATTGACTGGGTGATTTCAGATCAGTCACAGACTTTCAGCCTAACATACCTCATAGGATTGTTGTGCAGATCAAAAGGGGGACAGCAGAATGATGTAAGCTGCTTTGGTCCTTACTCAGAGAAAGACTGTCCTTTTCCTAAGTAGAGCTTGCTGGGAGGGAGGAGGAGATGGAAAGCTGAATTCAGAGGTAGGTTGAGGGTTGACTGAGAAGGAGAGTTGCCAACTCCAGGTTGGGAAATATCTGGAGTTTGAGGGGTGAAGCCTGGAGAGGGTGGGGTTTGGAGAGAGCTGGGACCTCAGACAGGTACAATGCCATAGACTCCACCCTCGAAACCAGCCATTTTCTCCTGGGGAACCATTGTTGCTGATTTCTAGGCGAGGGATGGAAATCACTCAGAATTGCAACTGCTCTCCAGATGGCAGAGATCACCTTCCCTGGAGAAAATATAATGACACAGGTACTGGTGTATTAAGCAAAACACAATATTCAAAACATCACTGGTTGAATTATCACTCTCCATCCAAATTTCGGACTGCGAGAAGCAGCTGAAGGCGGTGCCTCTAAGACTTTGGGATAAAAAAACAGATTGGGGGAGCTGCAAAAAGGTGTACGTTCTATTAGTTTGCTGCATGGATTTATTATTAATTGTGCACTAAATGTTTATTTACACACTTATTGTGTGAGAGTGATAATTCAACCGGTGAGGTTTTGAATGTTGTATTTTCCCTGGAGAAAATGGCTGCTTTGTAGGGTGGACCCCAGCAAGGGTGGGAGGAGTGAATACCTTTATTCGGGTGGGTGGGAAGACAGCATGGGGGGGGCTCTTTCTAGAGCCCAGTGTATTTTTCTTCATATAGGGCCTGTTTCCTATAGCGATAATAACTTTCTTTTATTTGAAGCACTTATATTTCCAGGGTGGCACACAGCAGAGTTTTAAAAACCTCCTGCCTTAAAATGGGTAGAAAGAATACATAAAACCAACAGAGAAGCACACTAGGACCAGCAACACTAAAAATCAGTCATCAGTAGTAGCAGTCAGAAGTCAGATGCTTAACTTCTAAATGCACAGGGCCTGCAAGAAGTGTTCACCAGTTGGCAAAAACATCAGAGGCATTATGCAGTTGTTGCAACTTTACCACCATCAGGAACTGATGGGGATAGACATCAGCAGTAGCCTTTTTTGAGACTGGAGGGTTTCTAGCCTCCAGGTGAGGCCTGGAGTTCTTCCAGAATTACAACTGATCCCCAAACTACAGAGATTGGTTTCCTGGAGAAAATGGAATCATTGAAGGGTAGGTTTTATAGCATCACATCTCCACTGAGCTCTCCTCCCTTCCCAAACTTTATCCCTCCAAATCTCCATGCATATCGCAAACCAAAGCTGGCAATGCTAAAAGGGATGAAGGAGCTACCTGGAATTTTGAGAGGGAGGGGTCTATGGCCATATTGGACAGTTGTGGTCATTGTAGCAAGCCACTTCCCCTTGGAATAGCATGATTAAAGTCTATTATTATTAGGATCAATTATTAGGTTCTACATTCCTAATTAGCAGTTACATCTGCTGAAAATTAGTTTTGGTGAAGTGTGTGGTGGGACTCTGAGGCATGGTCCAGCCTTCAAAATAGTCTGCTAACAAATCTTGGCTTATGCCCTCCTTCTTTGGCTCATAACCTTCCTCATTTCTTTCCTGATTACTGATCACTGTGGCTTATTGTGATCAGTGCAACCCTAGTTACTGATAGCTAGCCTATGTGTTTTCTCATGCCAGAGACTGACACTTCATGTTCCTAGGGTGCATGTAAAGTTGTCGCTGTCTCTGGACTGAGTACAAATTGTGATGAGTAGTAACTTGGTTGTGATGATTCCAACATCTTAGAAAACTGTAGTTATCACTGATCAGGAAGGGGAAAGAAGATTCACAAAGGGTAGAGGAGGCCGACAGAGCACACAGGATATTATTCTTGGCTGTAGGGCTGCTGAGCAATACAGGACCCTAACCAAGATTCCTCCTTGGATCTTTTCACATTCAGAAGAGCATATTTACAATGCTTAATTAGAACAGGCATCCTCCAGCAGCATCTTGACCAGCTTTCCAGAGCTATGCCCAGGTGTACAGAAGACTAAGACACCTTGCAACAAAAAATGTTGATTATTTGATCAAAGGATTTACTGGAGTGTGACAATACAACTCTGTCAAAATATCACTGATGTCATCAAATCATGTAATTACCCAATTTCAAGTATGAGAGTGAGCATAGCTCATTATGCATTCTGCACATGTACAGAAGCTCTTTTTACATTGCAAGCCTCTTTACAACTCTCAAGAGAAAGGGAAGCACACCCCACAACCCAAGTATTCTCCATTCAAACCTGTAACTGGAGTGCATTTTCTAACTTGAGAAGGCAAAGGTTTCCTTATCTCTAAGGTGCTAGGTTTTTGAGTCACCATTACTTCATGATGAGAGAAATAAACAAATTACCACCTGTGGCACCCAAAGCATGCGGCTCAGCGGATTCCTGATACAACTCTTTTTAACATTGTTACTGTAGTTCAGGTAGGCCAGGGGTGACCTGCGGATAGCTCTCCAGATGTTTTTTTTTGCCTACAACTCCCATCAGCCCCAGACATTGGCCATGCTGGCTGGGGCTGATGGGAGTTGTAGACAAAAAACATCTGGAGAGCTACCATTGGCCACCCCTGAGATAGGCCACAGAAACATATGGTTTATCAAGCTCCTGGCACTTCACACTATATGGCAGCGATACTATGCATAGTTTAGGGATTGTGGGTTATACAGGTCTCATGTAAAAAAATAACTAGTTGGTCCTTTTAGTATGCAAAAGTTAGTGGAGTACTGAACTGTACACCAACACAGGTAATCTACAAAAGCTTGTTTGGAGGCTAACTTTGGAGGCAAATTCTATCTGTGCTTT